>NC_089502.1:27825830-28164034 GCF_036850765.1 Saccopteryx bilineata
ATGAAGTTTATATCATTTCAGGCTTATATCAAGAAACAAGAAAGATCCCAAGTAAACAACCTAATACCACGTTTTAAGGAACTAGAAAAAGAAGAATAAAGGCAACACAAAGTCAGCAGAAGAAAGGAAATAGTAAAAATTAGAGCAGGACTAAATCAAATAGAGAACATAAAAAAATATTGAAAAAATTAATACAACAAAGAACTGGTTCTGTGAAAAGATTAATAAAATTGACAAACCCCTGGCTGTACTCACTAAGGAAAAAGGAGAAAGGACTCATATAAACAAAATTCAAAATCTCAAAGTCTCCCAAAAACTAGAATAAGCACTATTCCTGAACACATTTTAAAAGGCCAATATAACCGTCATACTAAAATCTGGTAAGTAAAACACAAAAAAGAAAACTATAGACCAATATCTCTAATGAATACAGATGCAAAAATCTTAAACTAAATACTAGCAAATCAAATACAGCAACATATTAAAAAATTAATACATCTTGATCAAGTGGAATTTTTTGAATTCCAAGAGCTCAAGGATGGTTCAACATATGAAAGTCGAACAATGTAATACACCATGTCAGCAAAACAAAAAACAAAATTCATATGATCCTATCAATAGATGCAGAAAAGGCATTTGATAATATACAACATTCCTTTACATTTAAAACACTCAAATAGGAATAGAAGGGAATTATGTAAACATAATAAAGGCCATATATAAAAAAACATCAGGTAATATCATACTAAATGTTGAAAAAAAAAGACTCTTCCTATAAAATCAGGAACAAGACAAAGCTGCCTACTCTTAACATAGTTCTGAAAGTTTAGCAAGAGAAATTAGGCAAGAGAAGAAATAAAAGGGATTCATATCAGGAAAGATGTTGTAAAGGTATCACTTTTTGCAGATGGCATGATCCTGTATATAGAAAACCCCAAAGACTGCACCAGAAAACTATTAGAAACAATAAACCAATGTACTGAAGTCACAGGAAACAAAATCAATATAGAAAAGTCAATTGCTTTTCTATATGCCAATGATGAAATTTCTGAAAATAGAATAAAAAAATTCCGTTTACAATTGTAACTAAAAAATAAAGTACCTAGCAATAAACTTAACAAAGGATGTAAAGGACCTTTATACTGAAAACTATAAAATATTATTGAAAGAAGTTGAAAAAGATATAATGAAACAGAAAAGTATTCCAGGTTCATGGATTTGAACAATCAACATAGTTAAAATGGCCATATTTAAAAAAGCAAAATACAAATTTAATGCAATTCCCATTAAAATCCCAATGTCATTTTTTAAAGAAACAGAAAAAAATACTAGATTTTAATGGAAACATAATAACCCTGAATAGACCAAAGAAACAGAATTGAAAGCCCAGAAATAAAGCCACACATATATAGACAAACCATTTGCAACAAAGGAGTCAAAAACACACAATGAAGAAAAAAAGTCTCTTCAATAAATGCTGCTGGGAAAAATGGAAAACCACATGCAATAGAATAAAATTTGACTACAGTTAGCTCCCCTGCACAAAAATTAATTCAAAATGGATCAAAGACCTAAATATAAGACCTGAAACTGTAAATTACATAGAAAAAAACATAGGTACTAAGTTCATGGATCTCAACCATAGAGATCAATTTATGAATTTGACCAGAAAGGCAAAGGAAGTAAAGGCAAAAATAAATGAATGGGATTATATCAAACTATAAAGCTTCTGCACAGCAAACAAAACTGACAACAAAACAAATAGGCAGCCAATTAAATGGGAGATGATATTTGCAAACAACAGCTCCAATAAGAGGTTAATATCCAAAATATATAAAAACTCACAAAGCTCAGCAACAAACAAGCAAACAATTCAATTAAAAAATGAAGAGAGGACCAGAACAGACACTTCTTCCAAGTGAACATGCAAATGGTCAACAGATATATGAAAAGATGCTCACCTTCACTAGTTATTTGAGAAATGCAAATCAAAACTACAATGAGAGACCACCTCATACCAGTTAGATTAGCTATCATCAACAAGACAGGTAATAACAAGTATTGGACAGGCTGTTGAGAAAAAGGTACCCTCATTCTCTGTAGGTGGGAATGCAAATTAGTATAATCATTATGGATAAAAATATGGTGGTTCCTCAAAATTCAAGAATAGAAATACCACATGACCCAGCAATCATTCTACTGGGTAGCTGCACCCAAAACTTGAAAACACTAGTAGGTATGCACTTCCATGTTCATCACAGCTTATTCACAGTGGCCAAGACATGAAAACAACCAAGTACCCCTCAATAGAGTATTGGATAAAGAAGTGTGGTACATCTATACAATGGAATACTACTCAGCATTAAAAAACGATGATATAGTGACATTGATAACAACCAGGAAGGAACTTGAGAACATCATACTGAGTGAAATTGTAAATCAGAAAAAGCTAAGAATTGTATAATTTCATACATAGATGGGATATAAAAGTGAGACTTATAAACATAGATAAAAGTGCAGTGGTTACCAGGGTGAAGGGAGCATGGGGTGGAAGGAATATGGGAATATGCAAAAATGGGGAGGTGGTGGGGGTGGGAGGACAGGTGTAAAGAGGGACAAATATAAGATGATGGGAAATGATTTGACTTTGGGTGATTGGTGTACAACATAATCAAGTATTCAAATGGTATAAAAATGTTTACTTGAAACTGATGTACTCTTACTGATCAATGTCACCCTGTTAATGTTAATTTTCTAAATAAAATTTAAAAAATAAAAAAGTAATATCAAATATAATGGACACAAGTTTTTAAAATAACTAAGGTAAATATATTCAATGGAATAAAAGAAAATAGTATATTAAGAATATTTGGACAGCCTGACGAGCAGGTGGCGCCATGAATAGAGCATCAGACTCGGACACAGAGGGCCCATGTTTAAAATCCCGAAGACCCAGGCTTGAGTACAGGCTCATGGGGCTTGAGTACAGGCTCACCAGCTTAAGTGCAGGCTCACTGGCTTGAGTGTGGGATCATAGACATGACCCCATGGTTGCTGGTTTGAGTCCAAGGTTGCTGGCTTGATCAAGGGGTCACTCGATCTGCTGTAGCCCCCAGTCAAGGCACATATGAGAAAGCAATCATTGGGCAACTAAGGTGCTGCAAAGAAGAGTTGATGCTTCTCATCTCTCTCCTTTCCTGTCTATCTGTCCCTATCTGTCCCTCTCTCTGATTCTCTGTCTCTGTCAAAGAGAGAGAGAGAGAGAGAGAGAGAGAGAGAGAGAGAGAGAATATTTGGACAAAACAAGAAAACTCATAAAAGAAATAAAAATTCTAGAACCAAAATTACAATGTATACAATAAGTAATTGAACTAATCAACTTAACAGTAAATTATATACATCTGAAGAGAAATTCAGTAAACTGGAAAATATGTCAGAATAAATAGAAAGAAACATTGCAAGGAAAAAGTGTGTGGAAAATAAGTCTCAATAGTCAGAGAGAAAAAGTAGAAGAGAAGTAATATTTGAGGAGATGTTAATATCTGAGATAATATAACTGAGAATATTCTAAAATTAGAGAAAGATATCAAAGGAGTCAAGAAACTCTATGAATCCAAAACAGGAAATATAATCATTAAAACCACAGAGGCACATCATAGTAAAAGTTATGAAAAACAAAACAAAACAAAAAGTCTTAAAAAAAACCAGAATGCTAAAAACTACTAAATTATACATTTTAAGGTGGTTAAACTGGTGAGTTTTATCTCAAAAATAATCAGAAAATTAAAAAATAACTGAAAATAAAGATAAATCATGTTCAATTTATTAATAGACTTGCTGCTACCTCAAGAGAGACAATGAAATCCAGAAGAAATGTTAAACAATAACCTCAAAGTGTTAAAAAAAATAAATGTTAAACAAAGCCAAAAAAGTTTTTTTACCACCCAGACTCATATTGAGAGAATTTGTAAAAGGCTGTTCTATAGGAAGAAGGAAAACAATTCCAGATCAAACAATCTACAATCTTAGAAATGTAGGGAAAAAAAAAGAATGGACAGCATAAATTTATGAGCAAACCCAGATGAATATTAACTCTAAGCAACAACAATGATGTCTTGTGGAGTTAAAATATATGTATATAAATGTAAACTATGCAATTAGAACAGCATACAATTTGAAAAGGGGTTAAAATAAAGTTATGAAGTTTAAAGTTTAGAAGAAGCCAAGCATGTATGCTATACTATCCACTAAAATAATAATAAAAAAGTGTTTTGTTACTATGCTAATACCAGGTGAAAATATAATGAAAAACTAGTTAATCTAAAAGAAGGCAAGATTAGAAAGAAGACAAAAATACTTACAATGGAAGGAAGACAGACATATAAAGGATTTAGCAATAGATTTAAATGCAAATATAAGTAATAATTATATAGTGCAGGTAAATAAATTACAACAATTAAAAAATTGTCAGAATAAATACAAATATGTATGTTTCATAGGAGAATCATCTTAAATATAAGAAAATATTTTTTTTTCTTTTTTACTTTAATTTAGGAAATTAACTTTAACAGGATGACATTCATCAATAATAGTACATAGGTTTCAGGTGAACATCTCTATAGCATTTGAACTCTTCATTATGTTGTGTACCCATCACCCAAAGTTAAATCATTTTCTGTCACCTTATATTTGTCCCTCTTTATCCCTTTCCCCACCTCTCCCCCATATCCTCTTCCTCTTGATAACCACTTATGTTTTATTTATGTGTATGAGTCAGTTTTATATCCCACCTATGTGTGAAATCATACAGTTCCTAGCTTTTTCTGATTTACTTATTAGGAAAAGGAAACTTTGAAAGTAAAAAGATGGTAAATATATGTTATGAACATCCTAAACAAAAGGAAGCTGATGTAGCTAAACTAGTATTAGACAAAGTAAGCTTTAAGGCAGGAAGCATTGCTAAACAGAAAGGGATGCTTCATATGCTAAAGAGGTGAAGCTATTAGGGAGATAAAGACGTAATATCTATATTAACAATGTTGTATGGTATACTTGAAAATTGTTAAAGAGTAAATTCTAAGAGTTCTCATCACAAAAAATATTTTCTTTCCTTTTTTTCTAATTATATGACATGATGGATATTAACTAACCATTTTTTAGTAATCATTTCACAACATATGTAAGATAAATTATGCTGTTCAATCTGAATTCACAGTGTTACATGTCAATTATATCTCAATAAAACTGGGAAAAACTCAAACTGCATGCACACACAAAAAATTATAAAAAAAAAACCATCCACAACGATAGTGGGAGATTTTAACACAGTTATATCACTGGTAAAATAAGAAGACAAACAGATAAAAATATAGATGTTATGAATAAAATAATAAACAACTTAAACTAATTGACAAATAGAGACCAATGCACCAAGGTGAAGAGAATCCTTTGCAAGTATACAAATAAATTATACTAAAATTGACCATAAAGCTTTAAATTAGAGCAGGTTTCTCTGCCCACAGAAGAATCCATCTCCAAAATAATACCAAAATAGAACTTTAAAAATCTTTACATGTTTTGCTTGACCAGGCAGTGGCGCAGTGGATAGAGTGATGGACTGGGATGCAGAGGACCTAGGTTAGGGACCCCGAGGTTGCCAGCTTAAGCGCAGGCTCATCTGGTTTGAGCAAGGCTCAGCAGCTTGGACCCAAGGTCGCTGGCTCGAGCAAGGGGTTACTCTGTTTGCTGAAGGCCCACGGTCAAGGCACATACGAGAAAGCAATCAATGAACAACTAAGGTTGCTACGAAAAACTGATGATTGATGCTTCTCATCTCTCTCTGTTCCTGTCTGTCTGTCCCTATTTATCCCTCTCTCTGACTCTCTCTCTGTCCCTGTAAAAAAATAAAATAAAATAAAAATCCTTACATGTTTTGAGATTAAGCAATACAATTTAAAACAACCATGATAAAAAAAAAATCACATAAAGTTTTAAAAATATTTTTTATGGTAAAAATATTTTTAAATAAATAATAGTGAAAATGTGATATATCAAAGCTTGAGGCTTAGAAAACCATTTGTTGAAGGGTTCATTTTAAAAAATGTAATTAAAGTGCCTGTGACCGCAAATGGAGCCTTGTGATGAGGCAGATGCCAGGAACTTTTCCGTTCCTGCTCTTGTTTGTGCACCTGCTTTAATTCCGCTCTTTCCTCTCTACCCTTCAGTCTCTCCACTTCTCCTGGCTCAGAAACTAAACCATGCTAAAAGTGCCTCCCTCCCTCAGGTCAAGGAGGAAAGAGAGAAACTCTGTCCTCCAGCTTTTTTCCTCTGTGAGTGGATTCTATCTTCAGTTGCCTTTTCACTCAATCATACCTTTTGTCTGGTGTGTGTGTGTGTGTTTCAGGTGCTCCTGGGTCTTTTCTCTGCATTTAGTTGTTGAATTTGTTGAAATTTCAAGGGGAGAGATCAGGAGTATCTCTCATGCCACCATTTCTCTGACGAGCCTAGGGTTTTGAATCACTAATCTCAGCATTCCAGTTTGATGCTCTATCCCCCTGCACCCCCAGGGGCAAGGCATAGTTATAATTTTGATGTGGTCCTGAAAGCCGTCAAGCACATTGTTTACCTATTCTGCCATCGTGAATGGAAGTCCTGAACATTTTTAATACTTAAAACACTTCATAAAAGAATAGTTTATCAAGACAGTAATGTGTATGAATTTGTTTTGGATGGGGCCTGGACTGGTAATTTTGCTTTATGTTCTTTGTTTTTTATAGAATATAGAATTTCTGCATTTCAGGTCCTGCAAAATTGGTTGTATGAAATAAGCTCCTGAATGTTTTTGGTAATTGATTTTTGAAATTGTTTTGGATTGTGTTAAAGAGGGATTAATTTGATATTTGTTCTGCTTTTGAAATATGTTTTCCTTTTAAATTGTACAAACTGAAGTTCATGTGTTTTTTGCATAAGTAAGGAACTACTTGATACTGATATTTATTTCCTCCATTTCCTCCTCTTCTCTTTTCAGCTGCTCTAATTTTTGCATTTCTACTCTCTTCTGCCACCTTTTGTCCATGCTATTCATTACTCCATCCATTGAGTATTTAACACCCTCCTACTTAAAAGTACATTACTAATTACTAGAGATAAAGAAATGAATAAAACTCATATATTTTTCTGAAGGACCTCTACAGTCTCACCGATGTTTAGTGTTGTTAGTCTTTTTAGTTTTAACCACTGTTGTGGCTGTGATGTACTATCTCATTTTTTAAAATTTGTATTTCTTTGGTCATTAATGGCATTGCATACAGTTTAATCTACTCATTGTCTGTTCATAAATATTAATTTTTGATGTTTATTTTATTGATTTTGAGAGAGGAAAGCAGAGAGAGAGACAGGCATCAATCTGTTCCCTCATGTCCCCTGACCAGGGATCTACCTGGAAACCTTCACACTTGGGGACAATGCTCTAACCAACTGAGCCATTTATCCAGGGCAGTATACATTATTTTTTGAAGTGTTTATCTCTTTTGCTAAATTTCATTGGCTAGTTTGTCTTATTTTATTTTTCTATCTGATTAGAATTGTTTTTATTTTGAACCCTTTGAAGCTAGAATCCTTTCATACCACTTGCTTCTGTTCTAGATGAGTTATTAGAAATGTTTTTATGTTTATTATTATCTCCTAGGAATTCTAAGTTCTAGATACAAGTTTTTTTCAGATATATGCATTGAAAACATATTCTCCCATTCTGTGGCCTTTCTCTTTACATTTTTAATAATATATTTTGATAAATAAAAGTTAATTTTAATGGATAATTCATCAATATTTATCAATATTTATTTTATTTTATTATTTTTTGTTTTATTTATAAAAATCTGTCTACCCAAGGTATTCACCTGTTTTCTCACAGAAGCTTTAGAAGTTTAGCTTGCATGTTTAGATTTATTATTCATAAACAATTAAATGTGTATGATGTAATGTCGAGTTCACTATAATTCAGTTTTTTTAAATTTAAATAGGCATTATTTTTTAGAGCAGCTGTAGATTCATAGCAAAATTAGCAGAAAGTAATTTGTGCTGACACCATTCACCTCCCCCACTTCCACAGAACTCAAATTTTGTGTATTGTATGATATACAAGTCAATGTTCATATTCTTCCATTTTAATAGTTTTTTTTTTGAGTAGTTTTAGATTCACAGCAAAATTGAGCAGAAAGTACTCCCTGTCCTCAGACATACACTACCTCTCCCACTATTACCATCCTATACCACAGAGATACATTTGTTACAAAGAACTTGCATTGATACATCATTATCACCTAATGTCCAAAGTTTACATTAGAATTCAGTCTTGATATTGTACATTCTATGCATTTTGATAAATTTATAATGACATGTATCTAATATTATAACATCATACAAAATAGTTTTGCTATGTTAAAAATCCTCTGTGCTCTGCCAATTCATCTATTTCTCCCCTCAAAGCTTCACAAATACTGACCTTTTTAATATCTTCATAGTTTTGCCTTCTCCAGAATGTCATATAGCTGGAATCTTAGTGTATGTAGCTTTTACAGATTGGCTTATTTCACTAGTCTGTGGGGTGTTGTCTCATTCTCTTGGCATCATCTTTTTCAGAGCAGAAAATTTTATTTTTAATGAAGTCCAGATTATCAATTACTATATTTCTTTTAAGGATTGTGACTCTGGTGTTGTATCTGTGCTGTCATCTGCATAGTCAAGGTCATCTATATTTTTCTCCTATGTCATCTTCTATGAGTTTTATAGTTTTTCAATTTACACATAGGTCTATGATCCATTTTGAGTTAATTCTGTGAAGGGTGTTAAGGTCTGTGTCTAGATTCATTCTTTTCACTTATGGAAGTTCAGTTGTTCTAGAACCATTTGTTGAAGAGTTCATTTTAAAAAAATGTAATTGTCTTACAATTTCTACAACATATATTGAAAAGCCTCTCTTTTCCCTAAATTGTTTGGGTGCCTTTTTGAAAACCTACTCACCAAATATCTGTCTGTCTGTTTCTAAAATTTTTACTCTACCTGTTGATCTATTTGTCTAGTGCAGGCATCCCCAAACTAAGGCCTGCAGGCTGCATGCGGCCCCCTGAAGCCATTTATCTGCCCCCGCCGCACTTCCGGAAGGGGCACCTCTTTCATTTGTGGTCAGTAAGAGGAGCACTGTATGTGGCGGCCCTCCAACGGTCTGAGGTACAATGAACTGGCCCCCTGTGTAAAAAGTTTGGGGACCCCTGGTTTAGTGTACTAGTAACCATGTATTAATAATTGTATCTTTAAATACGGTATATATTTAAATTATGCAATGTAAGTCCTCTGACTTTGGATCTATGGCAGGGGTCGGGAACCTATGGCTCGTGAGCCAGATGTGGCTCTTTTGATGGCTGCATCTGGCTTGCAGACAAATCTTTAATAAAAAAATAATAATGTTAAAAGTATAAAACATTCTCATGTATTACAATCCATTCATTTCCTACCGCTCATGTTCATGGTTGCAGGTGGCTACAGCCCATCACAGCTGTCCTCTGGGATAATACCAAATTTTTATTGGATAATGCATAATGGACATGGGTCGTTGTATGGCTCTCACAGAATTACATTTTAAAATATGTGGCGTTCATAGCTCTCTCAGCCAAAAAGTTTCCCGACCCCTGATCTATGGCTTAAATTGGGGAAAATTGATATTTTGAAGTCTTCCAAACCATGAACATAATAGATCTCCTGATCTTTTCATATATTCTTTATTTTCTCTCATCAATATTTTGTACTTTCTTTATATAAACACTTTACACATCTTTTATTAAATTTATTTTAAATATTATTTAGTGTTATTATAAACAATAATTTAAGAATGCTAATTTTCTTGTTCCTATCATAAAATAGGATATATGGTTTTTTGAACTTTTAAATTAATTAATATTTTAGTTAATAATATTTCAAGAATTTTGTTGGTTTCTTAGAATTTTTTATGAGTACATTATGTTCTCTATGGAAAAATAAGTATTATTGCTCTTCCTTCCTAATACTTATGCATTTGTATTCTTCCTGCTACATTACACTCAATAAGACCTTGAGGGCAATGATGAATACAAGTGATGAGAATGATACCTTTATCTAATTGTAAATTTAGGGGGCAACATAGCCACTGTCACATCATTACATATGATCTTAACTGCTTTTTTTTGTGAATGCCATTAAGCATATCGAGAAATTCTATTAGATATTATCAAGTACTTTCTCTGCATGTACTAAAATTGTTTGATTTTTTTATGTTTTTTGTTTAATGTGGTAAATAAAATTGTTAAATCAATAATATAAAACCCTCTATTCTTGGAATAAATGCATCATGGTCTTTTTTTACATAATATAGGATTTGGTTTATATTCTTTGGTTTAAGTTTTTGTACCTATGTTCTTGAGTGATATTGGTATGTAATTATCCTTTCTAATAATATTTTGTCAGTTAATGGTGTCAAAATTATGTTGACTTCATTAATAATTGAGGAAATAGCCTTAGAGGTGGTAGCACAGTGGATAAAATGTCAACCTGGAACATAGAGACCTCAGATTCGAAACCCAAAGCTCACTTGCTGACTTGAGCACAGGCTCATCCAGCTTGGGCATAGGCTCACCAGTTTGAGCGTGGGGTTGCTGGCTTGAATGTGGGGTTATTGATATGATCCCATGATCACTGGCTTGAGCCCAAAATTCGCTAGCTTGAACTCCAAGGTCAATGGCTTGAGCCCAGGGTCTCTGGCTTGATCAAGGGGTTACTGGCTCAGCTAGAGCCCCCTGGTTAAAGCACATATGAGAAGTAATCAAGGAACAATTAAAGTGATGCAACTATAAGTTGATGCTTCTCATCTCTCTCTCTTTCTGTCTATCTATCTCTCAAAAAAACAAATAAAAATTGGGGAAGTATTCCCTTTTCTAAAACTTAAACTCTGTAATATTTTGAGATTGATTATGTTATATTCACAAGTTTTTAAATATTTGGTAAAATTTACCAGGAAAGGCATCTATACTTGGAGGTAATTTTTATCATTTTTTGTTTTGTTTTTCGGAAGAAATAAATTACAAATTTAATTAATAATTGTAAAATTACTTAGATGTTCTGCTTCTGGCATCAGTTTTGGCAAGTTGTACTTTTCTGTGAATTTGTCTATTTCAATTAAATTTTCAATATTCTTTAGTTTAATTTGTTTTTTGATAACTTCTTGAGAAGAATGGCCTAAATCAGACACTAGCAAATTTTTGTAAGCTCCCACTAGTAGATATCTTAGGTTTGTGAACATTACAGTCTATGTTACTATTATTTTTCTACTATTTTAGCAGAAGAGCAGCCTTAGGCAATACTTAATAATAATGGCTGTTTTCTTTAGAATATTTATAAAAGCCAGGTGACTGGCCTTTGGGCCATAGTTTTTAAACTGTTTGCCTATATCATCGACTTTCAGCCTGCTTTGTTATCTATGTTATGCGTTTAAGATTATAAAAATTTTTCTAAGCCTCAAGCTTTGATATATCACATTGTGGGCATCCACATAGCAGGAACATGGCCAGTGCCAGCATCTGTCTGCATCTGTGTGATTGTGGGTGCTGGGCATACACATAGCCTACAGCAGGCTCCCAGGATTAGCATGTGAATAGTCCATGGAGATTGACTCTTGGGTGCTGAGGCTTGCTTGATCTGCCACATGGCCGACAGAGATTGGTTTGTGTGACATGGAGGCATGCTTAATCTGCAGTCTGTGCCCAGCCCTTCCAGCTCCAAAAGCTCATGATTCCCTGCACACAGCCCCTGCCCTGCACAGGACAGCACTTTGTGTGGTTTTGGAAGAACAACCCAGCTGTGCATTGGTTCCCTTGTTGTACAAACAGTGGTGGTAGAATATCCTCCACAGCTGAGTCTCTAGGCCACTCGCTCCTGTGAGAGGCAGATTTGCCAGGGAGCTGGACATTTGAGCCCCTGCCCTATCGGGATGTGGGGAGAGATGCCTGGAGACCTGAGACTGCCATTGTTAGAGCTATAAAAATGGAAAACCCTAAAAACACACCCTGCCTACCAATGCAACTGTGGCCCTGCCTAAGTCATTACAAAAGCAGTGCCTCAGCAGAACTCTGCCCAAGAAAACCACAGAAGCAAAACATATAGTATATCACCACCTGCCAAAGAAAAGAAAAAGTTACCACTCAAAACGAGAAACACATTTTTTCTTTTTCTTCATTTTCTCTTCTTTCCTTTTTCTTCTTTCATTTTTCCCAATTGAACTTCATTATCCATAGTTGTTATATTTTTATTTTTTATGAGAATTTCATATTTGATCTCTTCTCTTTTACTTCTTTGCTATTTCTCTCTTCCCATTTTTTCTACTTCCTTTTTTTCTTTTTCTTATTTATTTTCATTTTTTCCTCTCAGATGAACATCATTTCTCATAAAATTTCTATATTTTGGACTCATACATTTTTGTGGCATTTTTCTTGTTTTTGACTTCATTTTTCTTTCTTTATTCATTTTTCCTCAATTCTTGCCCCTTGTTCTCTCATTCCCCTTATCATAATTTATAGAATTTTTATTTTTTTACTATATTTTTTCAATTTTTATTTTTATATTTTTAAATTATCTCTTGTTAGTGTTATTAATAACACCATTCTCAAATTCCAACAAGGAAAAAGAAATAAAAAATCATGGATACACAAGACAGACATGTGCAGATAGGTGATGAAGAATCTCCAGAAAAAAAATTTCAATTACATGGAAATCTTGGAGCTAAATGACAGAGAATTCAAAATTGAAGTTCTAAAATGACTCAGTGAGATAGAAGAAAACACCAAAAGGCAATTTAGTGAGCTCAAAAAAAAAAACCCAACTTAATAAACAAAAAGAGTACTTCACCAAGAAAACAAACTATAAAAAAGAACCAAACAGAATTGAAAAACAATACATGAACTGAAAAATGAGGTAACAAGCTTAGCTAATAGAACAGGCCAGATAGAGGAGAGAATTAATGTCATTGAAAAGAGGCAACTAGAGTTTCTACAGAGAGCAGAAGAGAGAGACTCAAGAATTAAAAACAAAAACAAAAAAGCCCTACAAGAATTATCTGACTCAATAAGAAAGAGTAATACAAAAACAATGGGTATATTAGAAGAAGAGAGTGAAAAGGGAATGGAGGACATATTGAAACAAATACCCAGTGACAACTTCCCAAGCCTGTAGAAAGATTTAGAGACTAAAATCCAAGAAATAAACAGAACACTGATTTACCTCAACTCAAACAGATTTACTCCAAGGCACATCCTAATGAAATTATCACAAATCAATGACAAAAAATGAATTCTCAAGACAGCTAGGGAAAAGAAGAATATAATATATAAAGGAAGGTCCATTCAGCTATCAACAGACTTCTCAGAAAAAACTCTACAAGCCAGAAGAGAGTGGACTCCAACATTTAAAGTACTGAAAGAGAGGAATTACCAGCCAAGAATACTATATCCATCAAAACTATCCTTCAAATAAGAAGGGGAAATGAAAACATTTATATACCTACAAAAGCTGAGGAAATTTATCACCAGAAAACCCCCACTATAGGAAATACTAAAGGAAGTTATCCAACCAGAAACAAAGAACAAAACTAAAGAAAACTACAAGTAAAAGCTCCAACAAGACTGCAATAAAAACAGGGATAATCTGTGACAACAACAACATAAAAAGGGAGATAAGAAAGATCAGCAGTAGCAAAGCACAATGGAGTGCAAAAGCACTCATAAGATAATGGACTATAAAGAATGTGATAATTTTTCTTTTAATAACCTGAAGGTAACCACCCCTATAAATGCCACTACTAAAACACATAGCTTAAAAAAAAGGAAACAGAGGAGAAAAGTATGGAATATCACCAAATAAAAGCAAACAGCAGAAAAACAAAAGAGAAGAACTGAACAAGACACAGAGATATCAGAAAGCACTATATAAAATGGCAATAGAAAATCCTCAGATGTCAATAATTACATAAATGTAAATGGATTAAACTCACCGATAAAGAGGCACAGAGTAGCAGATTGGATCAAAAAGCAAAATTCAACTGTATGTTCATTCAAAAGACACATCTAAACTACAAGGATAAACATGGTTTTAAAATGAAAAATTTGAAAAAAAAAAGAAAAATTTGAAAACGATTCTCCAAGCAAATACAACTCAAAGAAAAGCAGGAGTAGCCATACTCATATATAACAAAGCTGACTATAAGATAACAAATGTAACCAGAAACAAAAATGGTCATTCCATAATGATAAAAGGGACATTGCATCAAGAAAACAAAACACTTCTTTATATATATGTGCAAACCCAGGGAGCATACAAATATACAAGACATCTAGTAACTGATTTAAAATTGAAATAGACAAAAATACAAATATACTTGCAGATATCAATACACCATTGATGGTTCTAGAACATTCATCCAAACAAAAAATCAATAAAGAAATATTGGCCTTAAATGAAATACTAGAACAAATTGATATGATAGAAATCCAAAGGACATTTTATCAAAAAATATCAGAGTATACATTAACTATCTAGAAGAATGGGTAAATCCTAGAACTATACAGTCTTCCTAGACTGAATTGTGAAGTGGAAAGCCCTAATAAACCCATAATCAGGGAAAAAATAGAAACAGTCATCAAAAACTTCCACCAAAATAAAAGTCCAGTGCCAGACAGCTACACTAGTGAATTCTACCAAACATTCAAAGATTTGGTACCTATCCTTCTCAAAGTTTTCCAAAAAATTGAAGAATGAGCAATACTTCCAAACACATTTTATGAGGCCAACATAACCCTCATATCAAAACCTGGCAAGGACAATACATGAAAAAGAAAACTACAAACCAGTATCTCTAATGAATACAGATGCAAAAATCCTAAACAAAATACTAGTAAATCGAATACAATAATAAATTAAAAAAATACATCACGATCATGTGGGATTCATCACAGAAGCACAAGGATGGTTCAACATACATAAAATGATTAACGTACTACACCGTATCAGCAGAAAAAGAACAAAAACCATATGATTCTATCAATAGATGCATAAAAGGCATTCGATATAATACAACAATCTTTTATGTTTAAAACACTCAATAAAATGTGCAAAGAAGAAAAATACCTCAACATAATAAAAGCCATATATAACCAACCATCAGCTAACATCATACTAAATGGTAAAAAGCTGAAAACTGTCCTCTAAAATCATGAACAAGACAAGGTTGACCACTCTTTTCACTCCTATTCAATGTAGTGCTGGAAGTTCTAGCCAGAGCAATCAGACAAAAGAAAGAAATAAAAGGCATTTGTGTTGGGAAAAAAGTAAAAGTTTTACATTTTGCAGATGACATGATTCTGTATATAGAATACCCAGAGACTCCACAGAAAGACTATTAAAAACAATAAACCAATACAGTAAGGTCGCAGGATACAAAAATTAATATACAGAAATCTATTGCTTTCATATATGCCAACAATGAAACTTCAATAAATGAACTCAAAAAGTAATCCCTTTAACAGTTACAACAAAAAAATAAAATAAAATACCTAGAAATAAACATAACAAAGAATGTAAAGGACCTATATACTGAAAACTATTATAAATGTTATTAAAGGAAATTGAAGGTTCCTTTTTCTCCACAGCCTCTCCAACATTTGCTATTACCTGTCTTGTTAATAATAGCTAATCTAACAGGTATGAGGCGGCATCTTATTGTAGTTTTGATTTGCATTTCTCTAATAACTAATAAAGATGAGCATCTTTTCATATATCTGTTGGCCATTTGTATTTCTTCCTAAGAGAAGTGTCTGTTCATGTCCTCTTCCCATTTTTTATTGGATTATTTGTTTGTTTGTTGTTGACTTTTATGAGTTCTTTGTATATTTTGGATATTAGGCCCTTATCTAAGCTGTTGTTTAAAAATATCATCTCCCATTTAGTTGGCTGTCTGTCTGTTTTGTTGTCAGTCTTCCAAATCTCAAAAGCATTGGTACGTAAAGACACATGCAACTTTATGTTCATTGCAGCATTGTTCACAGTGGCCAAGAAATGGAAACAACCAAAAAGCCCTTCAATAGAAGATTGGATAAAGAAGATGTGGCACATATACACTACAGAATACTACTCAGCCATAAGAAATGATGACATCGGATCATTTACTACAACATGGATGGATCTTGATAGCATTATACAAAGTGAAATAAGTAAATCAGAAAAAACTAAGAACTGAATGATTCCATACATAGGTGGGACATAAAAATGAGACTAAGAGACATGGACAAGAGTTTGGTGGTTAAAGGGGGGAGGGGGAGGAAGGAGAAGGAGGGAGAGGGGCAAGGGGAGGGGCACAAAGAAAACCAAATAGAAGGTGACGGAAGACAATTTGACTTTGGGTGAGGGGTATGTAACATAATTAAATGGCAAAATAACCTGGAGATGTTTTCTCTGAACATATGTACCCTGATTTATTAATGTCACCCCATTAAAATTAATAAAAAAAGGAAATTGAAAAGATACAATAAAATGAAAAAATATCCCATGTTCTTAGATAAGAAGAATAAATATAGTTACAATGACCATACTACCCAAAGCAATATACAAATTTAATGCAATTTTCATCAAAATTCCAATGTCATTTTTTAAAGAAATGGAACAAAAAATTATCAGATTTGTACAGAACCATAAAAAACCCTGGATAACCAAAGTAATCCTGAGGAAACAGAATGAAGTTAGAAGTATAACAATATCTGACTTCAAATTATACTACAGAGCCACAATAATCAAAACAGCATGGTACTGGCAGAAAAACAGGCACACAAACCAATGGAACAGAATTGAGAGCCCAGAAATAAAACCACATATATATGGTCAAATCATCTTGGATAAAGGAGCCAAAAACACACAATGGAGAAAAGAAACCCTCTTCAATAAATGGTGTTGGGAAAATTGGAAAGTCACATACAAAAGAATAAAACTTGACTACAGTTTGACCCCTTACATAAAAATTAATACAAAATGGATCAAAGACCTAAATATAAGACCTGCAACAATAAATTACCTGGAAGAAAACATCGGTACTGAACTCATGAACCTTGTCTGTAGAGAACATTTTATGAATTTGACTCCAAAGGCAAGGGAAGTGAAGGCAAAGATAAATGAATGGGACTACATCAGACTAAGAAGCTTCTGCATAGCAAAAATCTAACAACAAAACAAAGAGGCAACTAAATGGGAGATGATATTTTCAAACAACAGCTCAGGTAAGTGCCTAATATCTAAAATATATAAAAATACTCACAAAACTCAACAACAAACAGCAAACAATCCAATAAAAAAATGGAAAGAGGACATAAACTGACACTTCTCCCAAGAAGAAATACAAATGACCAATAGATATATGAAAAGATGTTCATCTTCACTAGCTATTAAAGAAATGCAAATCAAAACTACAATGAGATACCACCTCACACCTGTTAAATTAGCTATTATCAACAAGACAGGTAATAACAAGTGTGAAGAGGCTGTTGGTGGGAATGTAAATTAGTACAACCATGATGGAAGAAAATATGGTGGTTCCCACAAAAATTAAGACTAGAACTACCATATGACCCAGAAATCCCTCTACTGGGTATATACCCCCAAAACTTGAAAAAATTGGTACGTAAAGACATGTGCACCCCCATGTTCATTGCAGCATTATTCACAGTGGCCAAGACATGGAAACAACCAAAGTGCCTTTCAATAGAAGATTGGATGAAGAAGATGTGGTACATATATACAGTGGAATACTACTCAGCCATAAGAAACGATGGCATAGTATCATTTACAACAACATGGATGGACATGTTGATAACATTATACTGAGTAAAATAAGTTAAATCAGAAAAAGCTAAGAACTGTATGATTACATATATAGGTGGGATACAAAATTGAGACTCATGAACATAAATAGAAGTTCTATTGTAACTAGGGGTGATGTCAGAGGGGGAGGGGAATGAGAGGAACATAAAGAGGGCCAAATATAAGGTGATGGAGGATGATTTGAGTTTCGATGGTGGGTATATAACACAATCGATTTTCCAAATGATGTGGAGATGTTTGCCCCAAATCTATGTATTCTGGTTAACCAATGTCACCCTGTTAAATTTAATTATCTAAATCAGGGGTCTCAAACTCACGGCCCACGGGCTGTATGCGGCCCACGGACTAATCCACGAAGTTCAAAATATTTTGGATAAAATTAAGTAAGCCCGTGGATTAGTCTGCGGGCCGCACAAAATTGTTCGGCAGGCTGCATGGGGCCCGCGGGCTGCGAGTTTGAGACCCCTGATCTAAATAAAAGATTAAAAATACAAAACAAAGAACCTTGGGTTTCCCCATCAAGGCACATACAAGTAATCGGTGAACAACTAAAGTGAAGCAACTATCAGTTGACACTTCTTGCTCCACCCCCTTTCCTCTCTCTGTAGAATCAAGAAATAAAATCTAGAAAAGAATTACAACTGAACTATAGAACAACCATCATTGAGAACTGCCTGAAATTGAGCTGAACATAAGTCCTGTAAGTAAGGATATTCAGAAGGAGCCATGCCAAGATTGCTAGGACCAGGTGTGATGTGCAACTGTGTAGCAGTTACCTAATGTGTGGCCATTAAGAAATGGTAGAAATATCTCAGTTAAAGAGGTTCCCCCTAAGAAGAAATTTGTCCCAATCCCACAATAGGCTCCCCAGTCCAGCATTCCAAGGCTGGAAAGAGAAGTCTTCATAACTTCTGTGTGAAAACCAGTTGTGATTGTGGCTGAGAAAATTTTTGGAGGGCTGCTGGTGTCCGAGGCATTACTCTTAAAAGGCCCCCACACAACTTACTCACTGATGTACTTGCTCACTTTGAGCTCCAGTGCTGGTCCAGCAGCTTGTAGATTTTCAGGAATATATTAAGAGAAACTAAATTGTCTAGATATAGGACAAGGGCTGGAGAGGTAGCTTTTTTTCCAAACAGGACTGGCAGAGGCCATTGTTTCTTTGTTTTGCCCTCCACCTACCCAGCCTATATAGGCAGTGGATGCCATATCTGAGTCTCCATCAATCTGCCTAACACTTTTCCCAGCCCTGGTGATTCATTGAGATTCTACCCCACCCAATTTATAGGCCAACCCAAGTCACTTCTAGTGATTTTTCCATACAAATGGCCCATCTTGATTCATATATCAAAATTTCCTAAAATCACTCAAAGTTTCACAAACCCCATATGATCAGCATCTGGCTTTGAATTTCCCCATTCTTCTTGCTAAGCATTTGCAAGCTATGCACTAGCATTAGTCAGCATTGGATAGTAGCTTAGCCTCTCCCAGGCACCTCCAAATACAGTACAAGTGGAAACCATCTCCATATAACTTTGTAGTTCATACCAACTGGCTTCAGACTAAGCACAGGCAGCTGCTAACTTTGCCCTGCACCAATGCCCTTCTGAAGGGGTCCCAGAACCTACACACTTGGTGGCCAGCTTAAGACCAAACAAGAGCATCATCCAACTATCTCCACAAATGATGCAACCAAAAGGATAACTTGGCAGGCAACAGAACTTCACTAAAGTGAATCCTGCTCTGTAGGATCATCCCCTGCACAGCAGCTCTTCAACTGTAGTCACAGCCAGTCTTCAAAACCAATTAGCCTGAGGATCAATGCTACCCACTGACATACCGACAGCAATCAAGGCTCAACTACAACATGAGAATACACAGAACCCACACAAGGTACATACTTGGAGTATCCAGCTAAGGAAGACAGCATTACAGGTACCCACATGACACCTACTACATAAGGCCACTCTACTAAGACCAGTAGATGCAATAACTCTAACTAATACAAAGAAAGAAATCCAGGGAGATTGCCAAAATGAGAAAACAAAGAAACATGTCTCAAGTTAAAGAACAGAAAAAACTCCAGTCAAATAACTAAAAAAATAAATAAAGCAATCTATCAGATGGAGTTCAAAACACAGGTTATAAACATGCTCAGTGAACTTAGGAGAAGAATAGATGATCTCAGTGAAAACTTCAACAAAGATATAGGAAACATAAAAATAGAGATCAAAACATCAAAAAGGAATTAGTCAGAAATGAAGAATACAATAACTGAAATAAATGATATATACATTAGAGGAAATCAACAGGAAAGTAGATGAAGCAGAGGATCAAATCAATGACTTGGAAGATAAGGTAGCAGAAAACACCCAATCAGAACAAAAGCAACAAAAATCAACATAGTTTAAAGGGGCCTCTGGAAAAACATCATGTGTAACCAACATTCTCATCACATGGGTACCAGAAAGAGTACAGAGAGAGCAAGGAATTAAAAATCTGTGACAAAAAAAATTACTGAAAATGTCCCTAAGCTGATAAAGGAAATAGACATACAAGTCCAGGAAACACAGAGACTTCCAAATAAGATGAACCCAAACAGACCCACAACAAGACACATCATAATTAAAATAACAAAGGTTAAATACAAAAAATAATAATCTTAAAATAGCAAGAGAAAGCAGTTAGCTACCTACAAGAAAGCTCCCATCTGTCAGCTGACTTCTCAACAGAAACTTTTCAGGCTAGAAGCTGTTGGCACAAAATATCCAAAGTGATGAAAAGCAATAACCTACAACCAAGATTTGTCTACCCTGCAAAGCTGTCATTAGATGCACAGATAGGGCAAATAAAGACTTTCTCAGACAAGAAAAAGCTAAAAGAGTTCATCACAACCAAAACATTATTACAAGAAATGTTAAAGGGACTTCCTTTAGAAGAAAAAACAAAGATAAAAAATACGAAATATAAAATGGTAATAACTATATACCTATTAATAATTATTTTAAGTGCAAATAGATTAAGTGCTCCTATAAAAAAACATAGGGTGGCTGAATGTGTAAGAAATAAGACTCATACATATGCTGCTTACAGGAGACCAACATCAGATCTAAAGACAGATGCGAAGTAAAGGAATGGAAAAAGATAATTCATGCCAATGGAAAACAAACAAGCAAAAGCAAGGGTAGCAATACTTATAACAGACAATACACACTTTAAAACAAAGGCTATCAGAAGAGATAGAGAAGGACCCAGCAATTCTACTTCTGGGTATTTTTCGAAAGCAACTAAAAACATTAATTTGAAAAGACATATGAATCCCTATGTTCACTGCAGCATTATTTACAATAGTCAAGATATGAAAGCAACCTAAGTGTCTAATTGACAGATAAATGGATAAACAAGAGGTGATTCATATATATTAGAATCTGACTCAGCCATAAAAAAGAACAAAATCTGAAAATCTGCCCTGGCTGTTTGTCTCAGTGGTAGAGTATTGTCCTGGCATATGGATGTCCTAGGTTTGATTCTTGGTCAAGGCACACAGGAGAGGCAACCATCTGCTTCTCCACTCTTCCCGTTCCTCTCTCTCTTTCTCTCTCTCTCTCTCTCTCTCTCTCTCTCTCTCTCTCTCTCTCTCCTCTTGCAACCATGGCTCGATTGATTCAAGCACTTTGGCCCAGAGTTCCGAGGATGGCTCTCTCAATTCTCTGCCTCAGATGTTAAGAATAGCTTGGTTGCTAGCGACCTGAGAGGGGTAGAGCATCGGACCCAGGCAGGGGTTGCCAGGTGGATCCTGGTACGTGGTCGGGGCATATGTGGGAGCCTGTCTCTATATCTATCCTACTCTCCGTAAAATAAAAATAAAAATAATAATAAAAAGAACAAAATCTTAACCATTTGTGATAGCATGGGTGAAACTAGAAGCTATTATGCTAAAGAAAATAAGTCAGTCAGAGAAAGACAAATGTCACATTATTTTACTTATATGTGAAATCTAAATAATAAATGAACAAAATTGAAATAGACTCATAGAAACAGAGAATATTTTGATTGCCAGAGGAGAGGATTGGGGAGATGAGTAAAAAGGGAGTAGGGATTATGATGTTCAAATTGGCAGTTGTAAAAACAGTCATGGGGAATATAGTCAGTAATATCTTAATAAATATATATGGTGTCAGATGGGTACGAGACTTATCGGGGTATTCACTTCGTAAGTCATATAAATATTTTATCACTATGTTATACACCTGACACTAATAAAATGTATCTAAACTATAATTAAAGAATAAAAAATATTTTAAGAAATATTGTTTAGGCATCACTAATCCTCAAGGTCCAAGTTTATTCAGATCTGTGTTTCCCAAATAATTCTTAAATGTGCCTTATTTTACATTTAGGATCCAAATCACAGAGAACTCAGTTTGGTTCTAAAATACCATTTGAGTAACAATTTTGCATTGTCTGGGTGATTCAGGATATCTAGATCTAAAATGATACACTCATAAAATAAAAGTACACTGATCTCTTTATAAAACTTATTTATGTTGAATGAGATCAATTCATTCCAATTTTCCTTTCAGCAGTCAGACCCTCATAGCTTTCCTTTGAATTCCCACCACTGCCCGTAGCTCTGGTCAGAAACTAACTTTGTTACCATGGATAAGAGGTCTTAGACATAAGGATACAAATATATCCTATATAACCATCAAATTCTTCTACATATTTGAAACCAAGTGAGATTGAGAGGTAAACACAAAACCTAAAAACACATCATATCCTAAGGTATTTGGCCTTTAAAAACACTGGGTGTTAGAGAAATATATCTTCACATTGAATTCATATTGAAAATTCCCCATGTACCCTGTTCTCAGAATGTTCCCTTAATTCTCAGAAATCCCTATGGATGCTCACAAGCTACTATTTTATTTATTTTTTTTATTTTAAAATCTTTTTATTATCCTGGGTGTCATTTGCATTTACAGTGATGTTTATATACACATATATATGAGTTGTGTGTGAGAGAGATGTGTTTCTTGGAGCTTTTGATAAAACCTGTAACTGTACCACTAATTCATTTATTTTTTAAATTTATTTATTTTTTATTCAGAAAATTAAAGTTAACAGGATGACATTGATTAATAAGAGTACACAGGCATCAGGTAAATATTTCTATAGCATTTGAACTGTTGATTATGTTGTATAACCATCACCCAAAGCCAAATCATTTTCTGTCCCTTTTTACTCTCACCCACTCCCACCCTCACATCCTCCTCCCCCTGGTAACCACTCAACTAGAGATAAGAATACAAATAAATTTGAGTCATTCCTTTTGATAATAATTTCCATTATTTTTGAGTGGGAGAAATTCTTAGGAACCATCTTCAGGGTATAAATTTTGGTACAACCTTATTCTGCAATGAGACTAAACTGTGTCTTTGTAACAACATATGTTAATTTAAGAATTTATATTAATGGATAACTAATGCATATCTCTTAAGTGTTAAAATTTAAAACTTGTAATTAGTTTTTATGTAAGTCTTTAGTTATGTTAGTATTTCTCTCTGCCTTCTTCATAAACAGCATGCTCAGTATAGTTCACTTTTTCATGATGAAATGTAAAACTTATATTCATATATCATTAAAAACATCTAATGGGCTCTGATGTATATAAAACAATTCATAAAAATGTAAAGGATTATAACAAATATAAGTTAATATGAATTATTATAAAGTGATTCCCTCAGCCCTAAGGTATATATAATCATTTGCATCAGATAGTTGGTTTTTCTTAATTTAAAAGTACTTTATATCTGCTAAGCAGTTTGTTCTATCTCCTTCCTCATTATCAATATGCCTTTCTCTAATACGCTCCCAACTTGCTCTTTTTTCTTTTTCTTTCTTTCTCTCTCTCTCTCTCTCTCTTTTTTTTTTTTTTTTTTTTTTTTGCTAGAGAGAGAGAGAGACAGATAGGGACAGATAGACAGGAACAGAGAAAGATGAGAAGCATCCATTCTTCATTGTGGCACCTTAGTTGTTCATTAATTGCTTTTTCATATGTGCCTTGACTGGGGAGGGGGGACTAAAACAGAGCAAGTGATCCCTTGCTCAAGCCAGCGACCTGAGGTTCAAGCTAGAGACCTTGGGCTTCAAGTCAGGGACCATGGGGTCCTGTCTATAACTCCATGCTCAAGCCAATGACCCCCTGCTCAAGCTGGTGAGCCGGTCCTTAAGCAATCAAACTCAGGTATCAAACCTGGTTCCTCTGCATCCCAGGGTGATACTCTAAGCATTGTGCTACTGCCTGGTCAAGAAACCCAAGTCTGTTTTATATCTAAATAGCTGGTCAAGCCTGACCAGGCAGTAGAGCAGTGGATAGAGCATTGGGCTGGGACGCAGAGAACCCAAGTTTGAGACCCCGAGGTCACCAGCTTGAGCGCGGGTTCATTGGGTTTGAGCAAAGCTCACCAGCTTGAGCCCAAGGTCGCTAGCTCTAGCAAGGGGTCACTCAGTCTGCTATAGCCCCCGGGTCAAGGCACATATGAGAAATCAATCAATGAACAAAGGAACCACAATGAAGAATTGGTGTTTCTTATCTCTATCCTTTCCTGTCTGTCTGTCCCCATCTGCCCTTTTCTCTGTCTCTTTCTGTCTCTGCCACACACAAAAAAAGAGCTGGCCAAGCTCTAGTTGCACAGTCTTTGAACAGCTCTTTTGGTTGCTTGACATCTGACAGTTTCACGATAGCCTTCTAGTAATAGAAGTTTTCAGTTAAAGCCTAGCCTAGTGGTATTTTTCTGTTGCCACTAAGTAAAATACTATAAACTAAGGATGTGAGTTGATTAAGGAATAAACAGAAATGTACCAAAGAATAGCAAAACAACAACAAAGGTTCTGTACTTGCATAGAGCAACTTCTTTCATGCTTTTAAGAAAAGAAGGAGGAGGAGGAGGAGGAGGAATGGGAGTAAAAGAGGAAGGAGGAAGAAAAAGAAAAATAGAAGAATAATGCAGGGGGTAAAAATTAAAAATCAAATTCAGATGGACTTGAGAATTTTTGATGCCATTAAATTTTGTCAACAAGCTGCTATTTTTAGCACTCTGTGCCCCATATCTTTACTCCTACTTTTTCAAACAAAAGTTTTCATCCATCATTCCCATAAGGGAATGGATTCCTTTTCTGCTGGATTACAAGCTGCCTCTCACAGGATAAAGAAATGTATGCAGAGTCAAGAATATGGAACCACGGTTGGCTCAGAGGTAGAGCATTGGCCTTGCATGAGGAAGTCCCGGGTTCGACTCCTGGCCAGAGCACACAGGAGAAGTGCCCATCTGCTTCTCCACCCCTCCCCTTCCTCTCTATCTCTCTCTTCCCCTCCCGCAGCCAAGGCTCCATTGGAGCAAAGATGGCCCGGGCACTGGGAATGGCTCCATGGTTTCTGCCTCAGGCGCTAGAGTGGCTCTGGTTGCAACAGAGTGACTCCCCAGATGGGCAGAGCATCGCCCCCTGGTGGGCGTGCTGGTGGATCCTGGTCGAGTGCTTGTGGGAGTCTGTTTGACTGCCTCCCCGTTTCCAGCTTCAGAAAAAAAAAATGGAACCAGGTATTTCCCCTTCCAGGAAATATTTTAACATTGTTACAAGGGAATTTAGAGAAAACCATAACACACATAAGACTGGTAGTACTAACTATTCCACTAGTGACCTCTACAATGCTAGTTAAACCCCCCTAGAACATGTATGTCACAGAAGAGGCCCCTTCAAGTTTTGGCAATAGTGTCCACTTTCCTTCAACATTTTGAGAGTGAAGGAACCATGTTGTTTTCACACTTTTCCCAAAGAAGAAATTCAGTATTATAGTAATATAATGTTATAATAATTAAATATATAGAAATATAGACCTGTGGTGGCGCAGTGGGATGAAGCGTCGACCTAGAACACTGAGGTCACCGGTTCGAAACCTTGGGCTTGCCTGGTCAAGGCACATATGGGAGTTGATGCTTCCTGCTCCTCCCCCTTCTCTCTCTCTCTGTCTCTCTCTCTCACTCCTCTCTCTCTAAAAAAATCAATAAATAAATATATAGAAATATAGAAAAATATGGAAGATATATAGAAATAAATTAGGATATAATATTAAAAGCCATTAAGGCAAGTGAATAAGGCTATGTCATCTGCCATAAGAATTAATCCAGTATGTACAGATATGATAGGCAGACTATACCTTTCATGCAGGGCCCAGTTAGTGTGTATGTGAAGTTATATATAGATAAAAAGTAGCTTGATGTGATAACTCTGTAGGATAACATAAGAAGCTTCCCTAGGAACACCTTAAAAGTGCTTGATGTGACATTTCACAGTAGATAAAAATAAAAAGGGCTCCCTGTGAGGAACTCCCAAAAAGGTGGTTTGATGTAATAATCCTGTACAATGACATCTGTTAGAAGGCATTGGCCAGAAAGGTACTAAAGCTAAGGGGTCTCCCTGCTGCAGTAGTTGTCCAGACTCCAATGTTGAACCCATGCTCCTCTGACCAAGGACAACCAAGAGAAGCACACCTATTGGGCCCCCTTATGCTGTACTGAGGCACACCAAAAGTATTTGTGAGTAACAAACTGCTTGTTAGTTCTTGCAACTAACTTGTGTGTTGGTCATGTTTTTCCTCCAGTGGAAAATGGTCTTGGTACCGGTAAGTAGAATCCTCATAGCTGCCTCAAGTATATTCTTGAAGAGGCTGCCAGCCCTGCTGTTAAGCAGGAGTATCCCACTGCGCATGGAAGTCGAATTGGAGATGCCTGATTGACATAGAGCTTGGGCTCTACTGGGAAAATCAGCATTCAGAATCATGTGAAAATCCTGTGTACTATTTTTGTCACCAGCATGGTATGGTGAAGTATTAACTCAGAAGGCCATATAGATCCATATCATGTACATTCCAAAGATCTTCAGGACTGACTGACCTCTAATAGCTTCTGAAAGATTACCTCTGTGAACAGAAAAATCTAAAATGGAGTCAGAAGGCCACCAGGGAATCAGACTTATGCATATCCACATCAAGATGAGGTTTGAACTTTTAGACTTTTGTGATTGCTATATAAGTATATCCTGGGACTTGTTTCCATGCCAACATCTACTTCAGAGTCGTCCCACCTGGACCTGACCAATACTTTCAAACTAGTCATCATGCCATGTTAGATAGCTAATAGGAAAAGTTTCCTTGGTTACAACTTATGGTGTCATGGTGACAATGATTACTCGGAGTAGCAAACCTGTTATTTGGTTCCCATTCCTCACAAGGGCATCTTTTGTCAGGATTATAAAAACTAATGGGAGACCAGATAAAATATACCAAAGGGTTGAGGGGAGGCAACAATCCTGGTCAGCAGATCAAGGGACTGAATCTTCGTCCCTAGCCTTATTCAGAAATTTATTAGCCAGTACAAATAACTCAAGGAAGGAGAAAGAAGAAGTTTTCAGGGTTGAAGTAAAGGAAAGGAACAAGCTGACTCCTAATCTCTGTTCTGATAGCCTAAACATTTTTTTGTTACTAAATCTTATCCTGCTGTTTTGCTATTTCCAGCATGCACTATTTCCAGTGCAGGTCAGAAAGGCCCCTGGACTCTTGTCTGCTCAAGGCTTTCACCCTAGGGTGCCTTGCTGTCTGTAATTGTCATACTAAATCTGCATGTTTTCACAGCATGTACCCATATTGTGGTTTGGCCTTTATAAGCTCTGGCTTTCTTTGTGTTCCCTAGATCATGTTTCAGGATTTCTTTGAATATGGATTCCCAGATTCAAATCCTTTAAGGACTCAAATAAACTTCTGATTTTATAGCCTCTACTCTTTAATGGCCAACATCTCTAAAGCTTGGAATATCCTGCCTGATAAGAATGTCATTGTATACCTGGGGCCTTAGGCCACACTATGCTAAAAATATGCTAACATACACTAACAATGAGATTTATCTTGAATATTTGCTTTATTACCTGGGGATCTGAGCCACAATATTCCAGTTTGATCTGAATGGGGTGGGGTGAGGGGCAGGGGGAATGATTACTGGAAAATGAGTATCAAAGGCCAGTCATAAGGAGTTCCATGTTTATGTGAATAACTCCTACCTAATAAAATCCTGAGAACCAAGGCTCCTAGGAGCTTTCCTATTGGGTAACACTTTTCATATATTGTGATCCATTGCTGCTGGAAGAATTAAATGCTGTCTGTGTGATTCCACTGGGAGAGGACAATTGTAAGCTTATGGCCAAGTTTCTCCTGAACATTGTCCTATGTACTTTATTCCATTGCTAATTTTAATCTGTATCCTTTCACTTTAATGAACCATAATGGTGAGTATACCTTTTCTAAGTTCTCTGAGTCCAAGTAAATCCAACTGGAGGGCAGTCTTGGGAACTGGCCCCTCCACACACAAAAGAACATGTTTTCTTATTTTTACACAACAGATAAAACATTCTTCTGCTGATAAGTTATGAATGCTCCCACTCTTCCTTCCCTCTCCCCCATTCTATCTCACTAAATATATAAGCTTACCAGATATGAATTTAATTTACAACTATAAGCAACCATTTTGACAAATTGCAAGAAAAGACAAGTGTGAAAATGAGAGTTACTTATATTCAGATATATGGCAGAGAAGTTTATACAACAGCCCAAAGGCAAAGTATCAGTGGCAACTCTATGAGGTAAACAAATTAGCCTGGCATTTTTAATTAAAATTGGGCTGCTTCCTGGAATGCATTAATTATTCCCCTACTTCTCTTGCACCAAAGACAAGAGCCACATATTTTTAAGCATGTTTCCAGAATTTAAAAAATTCATTCATTAATTTTGAAATATATTAAAGTGTATCAAGTTTACATTTATTTAGTTTTCCCTTATACCTATACTATAATTTGAATTTTCATTACTAAAATATCTACTTGGTTAAAATACAATTTGAAATCATACAGTTAAATTTTGACTTCCTGGCACTTTTAATACTTACAGTTTATTTTAATCATCCAAAGCTATTACAAAATGTTCTGGACTATACAAAGGGGCATAAAGAAAAAATAGCATATAATCCAAGGAGTGAGAAGTAAGAGCAAAGTCAATGCTAAGAAAGAAGTCAGGCCTCCTATCCATCCTCCCTGAGGAGGAAGAAACAAGAAGAATGCAAGGGAAAGGAGCCTGCAGGAGTAGCTGAGTCAACCAGCTATGGATTAACTACTTCCTATAGTTCTCTCTGGGGCCACTTGCTATACAGAGCAAAGAAGATAGAACTTATCTGGAAACCTTGTCCCCTTTTCATTTCTTAAAAGCTTTTAAGAAACAATGTTTACATACCTTAATTTAAAAATTCCAATGCTTATTTTATGCCCCCACCTAAACTCACCGTTCCATCCTGGAGTCATGAGAGTGATGTATTCCTCTGGACAGAGGGATCATGAGCCCCTTGCATGAAAACCTGTACTTTGTAAAAAGTATATAACCCATAAGAAAATCAACTTCGTGGAGCAGGTGTCTTTGGTGCTAGTAGTCCTGCATGCTCCAATGGCTTTTAATAAATTCTCTTTTCCTCTAATAAAGTTATCTGAGTGTCTTCCCTCCATTGGGTTGCTTCTTGCTACAATGCAAGATCCTGAAATTCCTACCTCTTCTACACATCATGGGCCTAAAAATAGTCTGCCAGCCACGGTAAAGCGGCACAGAATCAGTTTTACCCTTTGGGGACTTTCTACCTCCTACCTCTCAAGATTCTCTAACTTCTTTCTAGACAAAGCCATACTCATGATACTTTCCTGACTCTTGGCCAACATGGCACCATAGAAACCTAATTATTTTCTTATTTATCAAACATAACTTGACTTACTATTTGTCTTTTCATAATCCTGTACTCTGCCATGTGTTTGTGAGTGATAACAAGCTCATGAGACAGTGTTGGCAAATCCTGGCTCCCAAGCCAGGCAGTCTTACTTTACTGTTCAGTTCAGCATTACCCTATACTTACTCTAGACTAATTTTTTTCTGTTTGTAGAGTGCATTGGAAGGAGATGAGAAAACTCTTCATCTGAAGTTCCAAACCTAGATAAAATCACCATAAAAGAAGATTGTTTTCCCATTCAAATAATTTTCTCATATACTTAGGTGAGAACTGCACAAACCTGAAAATGGGGTATCTTTCCTTCCCCTTAAAGATATTACCTAGTTCATATTTAGTCATCCTGGAAATCATATTCATCTCAAATTGGATTAGGGAATATGATCTTCTATCCAAATTCCTTTTGCAAAATAGAAGAGGTGCATGTTTTTGCCTAGTTTATTCTATTAGAGATAGTCACCATTTCACAAGCTGTAAACACTGAACACTCCTTAAATCAAGGCCAGCAGAGGAGCCATTACCAGTTTTTGATGTTTTTCTATTTTGCCTTCTAGACAATTTCTGTTCAAGCTTATATAAAATTTTGTCTGCACTTTCATTCAGCATTCAAGTAAATTAGTTGTCATACAACTACTATATGCCAGGCACTGTGCCATTTGCTGAGTTCTATTTCTCACTCAAAGCCAGGTGTTTTGTATGATGATAGCTTATGGTGTTTCTGCTGCTAAGATAACACATTGCATTTTCATAGTGATCTTTAATACCCAATACCCAGGATGTAATTCTAATGGTGAATTTATACATCATAAAAGTGGATAGTGAGAGATATCTCTGGAGCAATATCTTTGATATATTTTCTAACACCCTTCAAGTCATAATATATAAGCTGCCTATTAGCCTGCATACTAGTTTTTAGAAAAAGCTAAACTTATAGTCACAGTATTATTTCAAATCACCCCTTCAAATAATTATGTTTATATCCACCCTTAAGACGGAATCATTCTTTGAAAACACCTTACCAAGCATGACATATAAAGACCATAGAAGATTCAGAACAATTTCTGAACATGTGTATCCTGGTTCTCTTGTGGTATTGATTTCATTGACTCCTGAAGCTCTCTTTAGATTAAAAGTAGCTTTTTAGATGCTGTCCTAGGCCTCCCGAATGAAAACTTCACACAGCAATCTTAGAATAAAGGACAAGACATTAACTGATGTTTATAACATTGGCTTTGAATAATTATAATGAAGTTAAATATAATTGGCATACTCTACTTGAGGAGAAGGAAAAATGGCAAGAAAGTAATTGTTTTAGAAATATATCCCGACGGAAATGGCGCCGTGAGAAGCGCGTCCGACAGCTCTCCCCTAAATCACAACAAATTTATCAACTAGAAACAGAAAAAATTATCCTCGGAGCATTCCGGAGTTCCACACAAACTGAAAGCAGAAGGACTGTTATCACTTGAATCTGAGAGACGAGGGTGTGGAGGAAGCTACCGCAGCGACGCTCATTCAAGCCGCGAGGGAGTGCGCCTGCGTGCTATCAATAAGACCACACTCAGATGCCGATAAGAAAGAGGAAATCGAATATTATGGATACAAAAGAAAGAGAGGTAACACAAATAGATGTGGAAAAATCTATGGAGAAAAGACTTAACATATTGGAAGCCTTGGAGCTAAATGACAGAGAATTTAAAATAGAAATCTTAAAAATACTCAGAGATATACAAGAAAACACAGAAAGGCAATATAGGGAGATCAGAAAACAACTCAATGAACACAAAGAATATATTACCAAGGAAATTGAAACTATAAAAACAAATCAAACAGAAATGAAAAACTCAATTCACGAGCTGAAAACCGAGGTAACAAGCTTAGCTAACAGAACAGCCCAGATTGAAGATAGGATTAGTGAAATAGAAGACAAACAACTTGAGGCACAACAGAGAGAAGAAGAAAGAGATTCAAAAATAATAAAAAATGAGAAAGCCCTACAGGAATTGTCTGACTCCATCAGAAAGAATAACATAAGAATAATAGGTATATCAGAGGGAGAAGAGAAAGAAAATGGAATGGAGAATATACTCAAACAAATAATAGACGAGAACTTCCCAAGCCTGTGGAAGGAACTAAAGCCTCAAATTCAAGAAGCAAACAGAACACCAAGTTTTCTTAACCCCAACAAACCCACTCCAAGGCACATCATAATAAAAATGACACAAACCAATGACAAAGAAAAAATTCTCAAGGGAGCCAGGGAAAAGAAGAGTACAACATATAAAGGAAGGCCTATTAGATTATCATCAGATTTCTCAGCAGAAACTCTACAAGCTAGAAGAGAGTGGACCCCAATATTTAAAGCCCTGAAAGAGAGGAACTTTCAGCCAAGAATACTATACCCATCAAAGCTATCCTTCAAGTATGAAGGAGATATAAAAACATTCACAAATACAGAAAAGATGAGAGAATTTATCAACAGAAAGCCCCCACTCCAGGAAATACTAAGGGGGGTTTTCCAACCAGATTCAAAGAACAAAAGAAAACAACACCACAAGTAACAGCTCCACCAAGAACACAATAAAACCAAACTTAAACTGTGACAACAAAGGAAAAAAAGGGGGGAGAGGATGGAGATTAACAGTAGCAAAGGATGATGAAGTGCAGAAATACTTATAAGATAGGGTACTACAATGAATATGGTAGGTACCCTTTTCATTACTTAATGGTAACCACCTTTAAAAAAACCACCACAAAAACACTTGACTTAAAAAAGGTAGCAACAGAGGAAAGAAGTATGGAACACAAACAAACAAAAACAAATGATAGAAAAACAAAAGAGAAGAATCAAACTAGATACAAAACTAACAGAAAGCAATTTATAAAATGGCAGTAGGGAACCCACAAGTGTCAATAATTACACTAAATGTAAATGGATTAAACTTACCAATAAAAAGACACAGAGTAGCAGAATGGATTAAAAAAGAAAATCCAACTATATGCTGCCTACAAGAAACACATCTAAGCAACAAGGATAAAAACAAATTCAAAGTGAAAGGCTGGAAAACAATACTCCAAGCAAACAACACCCAAAAAAAAGCAGGTGTAGCAATACTCATATCAAATAATGCTCACTACAAGACAGAAAAAGTACTCAGAGACAAAAATGGTCATAATGATTAAGAGGAAGTTGAATCAAGAAGACATAACAATCCTTAATATATATGCACCAAACCAAGGAGCACCAAAATATATAAGACAGCTACTTATTGACCTTAAAACAAAAACTAACAAAAATACAATCATACTTGGAGACCTCAATACACCGCTGATGGCTCTAGATCGGTCATCCAAACAGAGAATCAATAAAGATATAGTGGCCTTAAACGAAATACTAGAACACCTGGATATGATAGACATCTACAGGACACTTCATCCCAAAGCGACAGAGTATACATTTTTCTCTAGTATACATGGAACATTCTCAAGAATTGACCATATGTTGGGCCACAAAGACAATATCAGCAAATTTAGAAAAATTGAAATTGTACCAAGCATATTTTCTGATCATAAAGCCTTGAAACTAGAATTCAACTGCAAAAAAGAGGGGGAAAAACCCACAAAAATGTGGAAACTAAACAACATACTTCTAAAAAATGAATGGGTCAAAGAAGAAATAAGCGCAGAAATCAAAAGATATATACAGACAAATGAAAATGAAAATACGACATATCAGAATCTCTGGGATGCAGCAAAAGCAGTAATAAGAGGAAAGTTCATATCACTTCAGGCCTATATGAACAAACAAGAGAGAGCCGAAGTAAACCACTTAACTTCACACCTTAAGGAACTAGAAAAAGAAGAACAAAGACAACCCAAGACCAGCCGAAGAAAGGAGATAATAAAAATCAGAGCAGAAATAAATGAAATAGAGAACAGAAAAACTATAGAAAAAATCAATAAAACAAGGAGCTGGTTCTTTGAAAAGATCAACAAAATTGACAAACCCTTGGCAAGACTCACCAAGGAAAAAAGACACAGGACTCAAATAAATAAAATCCAAAATGAAAGAGGAGAGATCACCACAGACATCATAGAAATACAAAGAATTATTGTAGAATACTATGAAAAATTATATGCCACCAAATACAACAATCTAGAAGAAATGGATAAATTCCTAGAACAATACAACCTTCCTAGACTGAGTCATGAAGAAGCAGAAAGCCTAAACAGACCAATCAGCAGGGAGGAAATAGAAAAAACTATTAAAAATCTCCCCAAAAATAAAAGTCCAGGCCCAGACGGTTATACTAGTGAATTCTATCAAACATTCAAAGAAGACTTGGTTCCTATTCTACTCAAAGTCTTCCAAAAAATTGAAGAAGAAGCAATACTTCCAAACACATTTTATGAGGCCAACATAACCCTCATACCAAAACCTGGCAAGGATGGCACAAAGAAAGAAAACTACAGACCAATATCTCTAATGAATACAGATGCTAAAATACTAAACAAAATACTGGCAAACTGAATACAACAACATATTAAAAAAATAATACATCATGATCAAGTGGGATTCATCCCAGAATCTCAAGGATGGTTCAACATACGCAAAACGGTTAACGTAATACACCATATCAACAAAACAAAGTACAAAAACCACATGATCTTATCAATAGATGCAGAAAAGGCTTTCGATAAAATACAACACAATTTTATGTTTAAGACTCTCAACAAAATGGGTATAGAAGGAAAATATCTCAACATGATAAAGGCCATATATGATAAACCATCAGCCAACATCCTATTAAACGGCATAAAACTGAGGACTTTCTACCTTAAATCAGGAACAAGACAGGGTTGTCCACTCTCTCCACTCTTATTCAACATGGTGCTAGAAGTTCTGGCCAGAGCAATCAGACAAGACAAAGAAATAAAAGGCATCCATATCGGAAAAGAAGAAGTAAAGCTATCACTTTTTGCTGATGATATGATCCTATACATCGAAAACCCGAAGGACTCCACAAAAAGATTATTAGAAACAATAAACCAATACAGTAAGGTCGCAGGATACAAAATTAACATACAAAAGTCCATAGCCTTTCTATATGCCAACATTGAAATATTAGAAAACGAACTCAAAAAAATAATCCCCTTCACGATTGCAACAAAAAAAATAAAATACCTAGGAATAAACATAACAAAGAACGTAAAGGACCTATATAATGAAAATTACAAAGCATTGTTAAGGGAAATCGAAAAAGATACAATGAGATGGAAAAATATTCCTTGTTCTTGGATAGGAAGAATAAATATAATCAAAATGGCCATATTACCCAAAGCAATATACAAATTTAATGCAATTCCCATCAAAATCCCTATGAGATTTTTTAAAGAAATGGAACAAAAAATCATCAGATTTATATGGAACTATAAAAAACCCTGAATAGCCAAAACAATCCTAAGGAAAAAGAATGAAGCTGGGGGCATTACAATACCTGACTTTAAACTATATTATAGGGCCACGATAATCAAAACAGCATGGTATTGGCAGAAAAATAGACACTCAGACCAATGGAACAGAATAGAAAGCCCAGAAATAAAACCACATATATATGGTCAAATAATCTTTGATAAAGGGGCCAACAACACACAATGGAGAAAAGAAAGCCTCTTCAACAAATGGTGTTGGGAAAACTGGAAAGCCACATGCAAAAGAATGAAACTCGACTACAGCCTGTCCCCGTGTACTAAAATTAATTCAAAATGGATCAAAGACCTAAATATAAGACCTGAAACAATAAAGTACATAGAAGAAGACATAGGTACTAAAATCATGGACCTGGGTTTTAAAGAACATTTTATGAACTTGACTCCAATGGCAAGAGAAGTGAAGGCAAAGATAAATGAATGGGACTACATCAGAATAAAAAGTTTTTGCTCAGCAAGAGAAACTGAAATCAAAATAAACAGACAGCCAACTAAATGGGAAATGATATTTTCAAACAACAGCTCAGATAAGGGCCTAATATCCAAAATTTACAAAGAACTCATAAAACTCAACAACAAACAAACAAACAATCCCATAAAAAAATGGGAAGAGGACATGAACAGACACTTCTCCCAGGAAGAGATACAAATGGCCAACAGATATATGAAAAGATGCTCAGCTTCATTAGTTATTAGAGAAATGCAAATCAAAACTACAATGAGATACTACCTCACTCCTGTTACATTAGCTATTATCAACAAGACGGGTAATAGCAAATGTTGGAGAGGCTGTGGAGAAAAAGGAACCCTCATTCACTGTTGGTGGGACTCTAAAGTAGTACAACCATTATGGAGGAAAGTATGGTGGTTCCTCAAAAAACTGCAAATAGAACTACCTTATGACCCAGCAATCCCTCTATTGGGTATATACCCCAAAACCTCAGAAACATTGATACGTGGAGACACATGTAGCCCCATGTTCATTGCAGCACTGTTCACAGTGGCCAAGACATGGAAACAACCAAAAAGCCCTTCAATAGAAGACTGGATAAAGAAGATGTGGCACATATACACTATGGAATACTACTCAGCCATAAGAAATGATGACATCAGATCATTTACAGCAAAATGGTGGGATCTTGATAACATTATAAGGAGTGAAATAAGTAAATCAGAAAAAAACAAGAACTACATGATTCCATACATTGGTGGAACATAAAAATGAGATTAAGAGACATGGACAAGAGTGTGGTGGTTACCAAGGGTGGGGGGGGGAGGGAGGACATGGGAGGGAGGGAGGGAGAGAGGGGGAGGGGGAGGGGCACAGAGAACTAGATGGAGGGTGACGGAGGACAATCTGACTTTGGGCGAGGGGTTTGCAACATAATTTGATGACAAAATAAACTAGACATGTTTTCTTTGAATATATGTACCCTGATTTATTAATGTCATCCCATTACCATTAATAAAAATTTATTAAAAAAAAAAGAAATATATCCCTATAAAATTAAGCATATGCATAAAAACAGATCTGGAAAGATGTTCACCTGGATGATGTAACAATTATTTTTTTGAGTAATAAGGGATTTGAGCAATTTTTAGAAACATTTTGCTTGACTATATTTTCTAATATTCTACAATAAACATTTTATAACTATTAAGGTATTTTTGATAAAAACAATTAAAATATTTATGAATAGTGAGGAGTATTTAAAGAAGTAGCTTGTAGGAACATAGACTGTTTTTGTGTGTGACAGAGACACAGAGAGGGACAGATAGGGACAGATAGACAGGAAGAAAGAGAGATAAGAAGCATTAGTTCTTCATTGCAGCACCTTAGTTGTTCATTGATTGTTTTCTCATATGTGTCTTGACCAGGGATACAGCACATGAAGTGACCCCTTGCTCAAGCCAGTGACCGTGGGCTCAAGCTGGTGAACCTTGCTCAAACCAGATGAGCACACACTCAAGCTGGTGACCTCGGGGTTTCAAACCTGGTCCTCAGAGTACCAGTTTGATGCTTTATCCACTGTGCCACCACCTCGTCAAGTGAACGTAGACATTGTAAAATCATATTTTAATGAAGTATTCTAAGCACAGTGTCTAACACATAGGAAGTGTATAATAAATGTTCATAGAATCAGGAATGTGTCTTCCTTTATACACAAGAAATGATGTTAGCATTTCAGCTGCATTTAGTTTGTACAGCTGAAATGCCTATTTTTTATTAGTAAGCTTTGAAATTCACTGGTATTTTAGATATTGTTCTCTTTCTTCCAAATTTATACTATTTGTCAACTTTGGAAACTGGGCTGGGCTGGAATGGAAGAATCCTCTATTTGATTATATTACCTTTAGTTTAGCAATTCTGTTGGAGGCTCGATCCATGAATATTAGTCTAAATCACTCAAATCTGACCCTAAACTCTCAAACCTTTGCATAAAAACATTAAGGTTGGTATATTACTGAAATAACCTCTGTGAAATCACTAGAAATTCTCTAATGCATGCTGCTCTTTAACTTCAAGCGTTACCATCAACATTCAATCACTAGAGAATAAAATATTTTGATCTCAGCAACAGGGTAAGTTTTATTTGCAGCCATGCATTTTGAAAATATATTCAGATGGAAATGCAGCTTTGCACAGATGCTTAATTTTTCTATAAAGCTATAAAGCTATTTCTTTTGGCCACATTATTTAACTAATATACTGACAGAATTCATGAAAGAAATAAAATTATTGTGTAGCTTAAATCCCAAAGGGGAATGGAGTAGTGGTTGGAGTTTTGGTTACTGATGTGCATTCATTTTGTTAAAGAGTATTTTTTAAAAAGTTTGAAATGTAAGATGTATTTTAAAAGCACAGTTTGATAGCTCCTATTGTTTAATTCCACATCTTAAAACAATTTATTTTAGGAAAATCAGATTCTAGTCAGAACTCTCCTTATTGATGGCTAACACCTTGAAGAAGGCATGTTAGATACTTCAAAAACAAATGGATTCTTCTCTATGAAGGTGAGCCAAACTTGAGCTTAAACTATTTCCATTTCTGTGGATAAGAAACCCTTGGGCCTGATCAGGTGGTGGCACAGTGGATAGAGCGTCAGACTGAGATGCCGAAGACACAGGTTCGAGACCCCGAGGTCACCAGCTTGAGCACGGGGTCATCTGGTTTGAGCAAAGCTCACCAGTTTGGACACAAGGTCGCTGGCTCAAGCAAGGGGTTACTTGGTCTACTGAAGGCCCACGGTCAAGGCACATATGAGAAAGCAATCAATGAACAACTAAGGTGTCGCAATGCGTAACGAAAAACTAATGATTAATGCTTCTCATCTCTCCATTCCTGTCTGTCTGTCCCTGTCTATCCCTCTCTCTGACTCTCTCTCTGTCTCTGTAAAAAACAAAACAAAACAAAATAAAAAACCCTTGAACAAATGCAGTAGGATGGGCTTAGGTGACAAAGAGGAATATGGAAGAAAACTCACCCTATAGAAAGAGAGAGATGAATGGGAAAAGACAAAACAAACAAAATAACACAACAAAGTCTTAGTGATCTCAGAAAAGCAGCGATTCCATATTTAGTATATGACTACCACTCAAATTTGTCTTTGGCCCAGCCCCATGAAGACAGGTCTGAGTTCCAGGAAGAGAAAGTAGTATGTGTAAAAGTTTCAAAATCTTTCAAGAAAAAGTTGTAACACTTTGAAAGGTAAGTAGATTGTTTTGAAATTCCTCTAACCATATAGAACAAAATGAAAGAGGGGTCTCTACCACACAGCACTGCTCATCCGTGGCCTCATCAGTGCTTTGAATTATCAGAGGGTGTGTGTCTAGGTGAGAAGCAATAGTATTCAAGGAAAGACAGCAGCACCCAACAAGAGACTGCTATTTCCACTAAGGAGCAATGATGCTGCCTGTTAAGTCAGTATATTACAAGTACCAAGTACCACCATACCACACACACATAGTATATTATGGTGCCTAACTGAGTTACAGCAATATCCCATGAAAAATTAGTGCCAGGTAAAAGACAGCCCAGAAGGATTGTTGACCAGAGAAGCACGCAACACAAGCTGTGTGGGTTTACAAATTGTATCTGGTAACTCTGAGAATAACAGGAAGCTCAAGATGGAGAGACCAGCTTTGCAAGGAGCTAGATAGAGATAAGTAAGTAGAGTCAAGAGTCAGTGAAGTTTGACTTAGCATTCTCAATGTTCCTCAGTTTCCTCACTAGTAAAACAGAGCTAACCATACATCAAAGGATTCAAAGTATTGTTGTAAGAGTTAAGTGGGCTGATACACATAAAGCATTTAGAATTTCATCTAGCATATAGGAAGCATTATGCAAGTCTTTGTTGTAGATGTTGTTAATGCTGTTATGAAATCATGCTGCAGTAAATTTGCTACATATATATTTAATCAAAGGTTGGACTTCAGTTCTAAGATATCCACAATTTGTTCTCTTAAATTCTATCCAACATAGCTAGCTAGGGGCTTAAGCATAATCAGCAACTCCAATTCATCTTTACAAATGCCAGAGAAATCTATGGCTATGTAAACATGCATAGAACAATGGTATATTGTTGATTATACTTTTAAAAATTTCATTAATGGGTAATTCACTTGCATTTTAGAACTACTGTCCCTTTATAATCAAGTAAATGTCACTACAGGTATTATGATTTTCTCTAACACTCAATGTGTATAGACTGCAAAGTTAGCACTTTGTCAGCTATTTATTTAGTCTTTAGCACTTTTTTACAATTTGGGCAACTGCCATCAGGTATACTTTGGTGCCTGGTTTATGTTGAGTTGACAAAACAAGTAAACTCACCCTATGCATGGAAAATTGATTCAAAGATCATGTAACATACATGTTTTCTATCATTTTTTCTTCAAAAGCATGAATTCACTAATATATGAAAACAAATATATAAAAGTAAGATTAAATCTTAAAAGAAGACAAAGAAATAAAAAACTTTTGATTAATTTGAATCTCTCAATTCAATTGAACTCTCAATTGTTATCATTTCTGACTTCTTATGAGAAAGAAGTGAAAAATGATTCTCAGGATACCTTGAATCTCTTTCTCAGAATCAAAAGCTTCCTGGAGCTCAGGAGTATACGTCAGGCTTACTGCAGTAATTTGGAGCTATAAGACAATACTTGTAAAGAACCTTATTCACTCCAGAATTTTTCACCTGCAAGGTTGACTTTAGCTGCCCATTACAATATCTTAAAATAGAGACTGCAGCTGTTTTCACCAATGCTGTAAACTTCCAATACCTGTTTCCTCTCTTTCATGGCAAACAGAAAGCAAGAGAAAGAGATGGGCATGCCAGGTTCCAGTCTAATGGTTACCACCATGTTTCCATCTGGTACAAATGGATATATAAAGTTGCTATCCACTGTAATAGGTAACATTGGAAGACCAATAGGTGTTCAGACAAAGATCTAAGTTTGCCTTTTATCTTTCAGCACTCCTCAGCACCAAGTACCCAGAAAATTTATGCAGTTATCTGCTAACACTGGCCAACACTCTTCTCTAGGCTACCATCATAGACAATTCCTGACACCTTCTTAGTTCTCACCATCTGACAAGTAGAGCCTCCTAATTCTGCATCCTATTTACTCAGGAATTTTCATGGTTTGTTTCAGAAACAAATACCAATTAAGGCATAAGTGGTGGCCAAATGGTTTTGGATGCTGTTCCATCCATCTAACCATATTGTGCTATAATATAAATTTCCACAGATTCAAGTACAGTGGGAATTTGGGGTCCTATGGCAAGATCTTGGAAGAATACATTTTTGTGCAGGTGGGTAATTGGGTGCCCATCAAATTATAAAATCAAGTTCCTGGACTCAGATGAATAAAACATAAAAAATACAGACATCCTCCTGCGTGAAACTTTATCCAGTTGTCATCAAGTAGAAATGACGATCTGTCTTGAACTCACAAAGAATAATATCTTAACATTTTTTTACAGGGAGCTTACCATTTTCAAAGTTGTATTCTATTTACTTGTGCATACACATTCCCCCATATTGCAAATTGACTCAGCTCATACATTCTTTTTTCTTCCTGCCTCAATCCTTCTCTTGTCTTGACCTTTAACACATATACACATTCCTCCTGCACAGTGTTTTGCAAAGAGTGCATGCTTAGTCAATGGCTATGGAATAAATTAATAGATTTTCAAATACAGATTTAAAATTTTTATTTGCACATGAATGAAGACATTCTATTCTGGTTTATGATTAAAAGGCAACACAGCAATCAATATGTTTTTTTCTGATTGTAATAAGTACAAAAGCAGCCTATTCTTACCTTGTCTTGTTCCTATCAAGATACTAAGTTGTTTTTCAGAGACAACAGAGCAAGGACACAGATCATACTGTCAGACAGAGGGACATGTGCACTATAGAAAGTATTCAACCTAGAATAACCTTTCAACATCACTGGGTTAAAATCTACCAGGACCTACCTAATAAAAACCCTTAAATTCAAACACTCAAGACATGAAAACCCATAATCCTCTATCTGCATACTAAGTGTCCATTATGCTGAAATAATGTAACTCTATAGACTATGAATAATTTCCACAATTTCTTCCTTTAAATGTAAACCAAAAACCCTCAGTAAGGGAGACAGATTTGAGCTTTGCCTCCTGTCTTCTAGTTCAGTCAACTTGAAATAAAATTGGTTTTTGGTTTTTGTTTTTCCTTTCTCAAAAGCCGGTACCATAGTGTTGGCTTCTATGTACATTTGGCAGCAGGCTCAGTAACATGATCACAGCTATAATATGCAGTACTATCTTGCAAAGTCTATCTTGCAAAGCCTTGTCTAAACCACATTTGCTTTATTTATTTTTTTATTTCTTTAGCAAATTGAGGAAACGACCTTATACAATTTGAAGTTATTGGCGTTTCATCCAATGACAACATCAACAATTAAGATTTCTCTCCTTAGGATACCATGAGACAAAAGACAAGTATGAATCTAAATTGGTAAGAGATTCATTTAGACCACAATAATATGAAATTTGTAATCATTTGAAAAAATAGATTGGTATGCAAAATAATAATGTTGACAAAACTTCAAGGAACATATGTATACTTCTAATCAACAATTTCAAGCATTTTCAAAGCAGTCTATTGTTTGCCAATAATAGATATGCAAATAACAGATATGAAAATTATAGATCATTAGCTAATCACTAATACAGCTTCTCTAAGGAGTCCTATTAAGCTATATTGTTTAATATTCTAACTCCTACTATATTTTAATTGTTTTAGTCTTTCTTTCTCCACCAGAAATCAAGTTTGATGATGGAAAAGTTTTGTCTATTTTGTTCATTGCAATATTTCCAGCACCTAGAAGACTGTCAGACATGTAGATTTTAATAAACAATAGCTAAGTAAATGCAAAAATGAATGATGATGGAAAGTGGTTTGACTTTGGGTGATGGGCACACAATACAATGAATAGATCATGTGCTATGGAGATGTACAACTGAAACTTATCTGTTCCTATGGACCAATGCCACCCCATTAAATGTAATTTCTAAATAGAGATAATAAATTATATCATGAAGTGTACTTGAAAGTGAGAGAATATCAGTATTTTAAGAATATATTATTATTAAATTTTTTAAATTAATGCAATAGTCCTCAAGGTATTCTAATCAGTGCCACTTATTATCTTTCCCTCCAAATTTTTCCATTTTGCACAAGATCACTGCAGATTAATAGAGAAATTTTCTGCCTTTTACAAAGCTGTATGGGTAGAGTCCCTTTTAGAATTACAATATAAATTAGATACACAAAAACAATTTAATTCCCTTAGTTTGGCTGTTAACAGTTATTCCAATCAGCTCACGGGCCACAATAATAAACAGTTAACCTAAAAGGAGATATAGCATAGCGTGCCATGAAATGGGGAAGATTTTTTTTTTTTGTATTTTTCTGAAGCTGGAAACGGGGAGAGACAGTCAGACAGACTCCTGCATGCGCCCGACCGGGATCCACCCAGCACGCCCACCAGGGGGGAACGATCTGCCCACCAGGGGGCGATGCTCTGCCCCTCCGAGGTGTCGCTCTGCCCCGACCAGAGCCACTCTAGCGCCTGGGGCAGAGGCCAAGGAGCCATCCCCAGCGCCCGGGCCATCCTTGGTCCAACGGAGCCTCGCTGCGGGAGGGGAAGAGAGAGACAGAGAGGAAGGAGAGGGGGAGGGGTGGAGAAGCAGATGGGCGCCTCTCCTGTGTGCCCCGGCCGGGAATCGAACCCAGGACTTCCTCACGGCAGGCCGACGCTCTACCACTGAGCCAACCGGCCAGGGCCGGGGAAGATGTTTTATACAATGCAAATTTTTTATGACTGAATTGCTCATAAAGCCTTAAACAATATCTTCTTCCCCTTTCTTCCATCGTCTCTACTATGCTACATATCACCTACTCCAAGCATTTCTGAAAATCAGTGTTAAATTTTCAACTCCTTCACCCAAGTAATCAGGCTGAAACTTGTTTAAAGGGTATAGATTTAAAAGAGCAAAACAATTATATCTAATTGCCTCTTCAAACGTAGAGGTTTCGATGTTGAAAGCATTGAATCTCCATCAGCTCATAAACTGTTATGTTCTTATTGTCATTTGTTTATTGTGTTCTTTGATCATTTCTGATACCACTATTATCAACTTACTCTCCATTAATGCCATTTTATGACTTGTAATATAGCAGAAGTAGAAGTAAACAGCTAACAAGTTGAATGGCTTGGCTTTCACAAATGCATGTGCTCTTATTACCGGTTTTTGCTTAACCCAACTCTTTTATCCCGTCCTGACTCAAAATACTTGTAAAAGTCTCAAACAAAATAATCTGAAAATACTTAAAATGTTTCTCTATGGGCATTGAGGAAACCAGACCTTTATTATTCCCAAATGCTCCCAGAAATTCATCCTCTAATCTAAGTGTTTTGACTACAATGACAATTAACAAAAATATAAAATATGCTGAGGACATTTGTGACTCTAAAACACACCTAAAACAGAATCAGCTAAAGTCCCTTACAACCCCTGTAGGCCAGAAAGATTCAAACAAAATATTCACTTTCCCTTCAACCAACCTTAAAAAAAATTACAAAGCAGGTCGTCCTGTGAAATATAAGCAGAGTGGTTCTTATTGAAGAAACTATGGAAGACTAGGAAACCCATAAGCTTGAGAGCTTGTGAGGTGAAGCCACAGCCACCAAGAAAACTGCCTAAAGGCAAGGCAGTAAATGGCAAAAGACTCAGCAAAAACTTAGGGCAACGACGGTTAAGACTTAGGCATGGCCCTGGCCAGATACTTCAGTTGGTTAGAGCATCATCCCAATATGTAGAGGTTGCTGGTTCGATCCTGGTTAGGGCACATATGAGAATGGATCCATGTTCCTATTTCCCTCTCTCTCTCCCTTTTTCTCACACTAAAGTCAATAAATAAAAATTCAAAAAAATTTAAGACTTAGGCATGCATAGGTTCTAGTAAGAGGAATGTGGAATGGGCAACAACGAGAGGACGTATAGATCTACAGTCAGACTGTGAATCTAGAGTTGCCAGCTGCTTACTATACTGCTATCTCCCTGACCACATACTCAGACCAACCTTGTTGAGCACAATGGTAACTATTTAGTTACAAGTATAGTGGCATACTCAGGAATGTGGATTACCTACAAGGAATAGGTGGCTATGGGGTAAAAATACCCAACACTGTGCACATGCCCCAGGAAACTGACAATATGCCTTTTTTCACCTCCAATGATGTCACTATGGGGTTATCAGTAAGCCTATGTGAGTACTGAGTTGACCTTCCAGGTGCAGAAATTGATTTACTCTGTGCAACTGAGTGGACTCTGTGTAACTGAGTCCAATGAATGACTTTTCTCAAAAGAATACCCAAGATAAGAATATGATCTGAGACCCTGGAACAGACACAAACTTCTTAGTCCCCAATGAGAGCTGAGCCACAATTATGGCCCTTCATAGGCTTTTTGCATACATTAAGGAAGATTTGTTCCAATCATCCAAGATAAGTAGCTACAGATTATGCTATGACTAAGATTGTGTCTCCTTATATTTGGCAGCCTGAGACAATGAAAAGTATACCAAAGAACAGCCATAAAAGCAAGTAAAAATGTTTTTCACATTCTTGGAGATTTTTTTAATCAATTAAAGGACAAGAAGAAAGAAAGAAGTGTGCCTGAGTTTAAGTGTGAGTGTATGTGTGTGTAAAAGAGAGACAGAAAGAGAGGGAGGAAGGAGAGAGGGAGGGAGGGAGGAAAGAGAAGAAAGGAGAGGGAAGGAGGAGAGAACAAAGCAGGAAGTAGGGAGGGAGGAATAGAAGTAGATAGGTAGGTCTTGCACAAATTGTGATCTGCCTCATAAAACATGAGAAAAGACATTTCTACCCCTGGCTTGTTATAGAACTTAAATGGGACTTTTCCCCTTCTGGGACTCAAGTACTCCAAGTGTAAAATGATGGTTTTTTTCTAAATGATCTATGAGGTCTCTGGTAGCTTTCATATACTCTGGTTCTATAACTCCCTTTTATAACCTGGATTTCAGCAGTTAAGTGCAAAGACCACAGAGGGACTGCATACATCTTTTCCTTGTATCTTTCTTCATCTTCTAATTATATCTCCTTTTTCATTTTTCATAACAGTAATTTAAGTGCCCTTCCACCAGACAATCTGTACCTCATTTCCTGGCAATAAAGAATAATTTCTTTCATTCTAAATTAAGGGCTACGGGAAGCTCTGAATCCATCCTCCAAACTTCTTCCTTGTGAGGATCTTTCTAGGGAGAATGAGAAATCACTGTCTGATGGAGTGAAGGACACCATACATAACATGTGTGGTTATCTTCACAGCAGCCTACAGGACCTTTGGATAAGGGGCAAGATGGAACTATATTAAGTTACAAAAGAGAAGAATGTGGGTACAAGAATAAATGAACGTGGGATAACTAGAAGAGAGGAGGTAGTACTATGCCCAAACCACTTCTTGTTTCTGAATCCCAGGACTTCACAGTCATTCCTGAGCAGGTGATATACCAAAAGTGGGGATGCAGTGAAAGAAATCTTCCCATTTGAGAGGAGTATATTATTGCTGATGATGTTTAGAATTTCTGGTATATGGTGATAAAATGCTGCTTTTTTAAATGAAACTTTTAGTTTCATTATTGTTTCAAAATTATCTACAATACAGATAATGCCCACGGAAAGTTGACATGAGGAAGTGATATGTAAAGGAAACATCTCTATATTGAGAAGAGTTAGGTTCTAATAATAATAGGAGTCACTAAGCATCTGGTAGACTGAATGTTGGCCTTACAAAGATATCCCGGTTCTAATCCATGGAATTTGCTAATATTACTTTACATGACAAAAGATACTTTGCATATGTGACTAAATTAAGGATCTTGAGATGGGGAGATTATCCTGAATTATCCAAGTGGGCACTAAACGACATCACAGATATCCTTAGAAGGATGCAGAAGGAGATACTATCACAGAAGAGAGAAGGCAGTGGGACTCCTGAAGCAGAGATTATATTCACATGACTAGAAGCCAAGGAATGTTGACAGCTACCAGAAGCTGGACAAGGCAAGAAATGAATTCTTCCCTGGAACTTCCATAAGGAACCAGCCATACTGACACTTTGAGTTTAGCACCACAAAATTCTTTCTAGACTTCTGACTTCTATAACTGTAAGATAATAATTTTGTGTTGGTTAAGCCACTAACTTTATAGGTAATTTGTTACAACAGCAATAGGAAATTAATACAGCATTGGCTATATACCAGAAATTGCATTAAATACTTAACACAGATCATTTCATTTCATCTCCATGTAAGCTTGGTGAAATACTATCATACTCATTTGACATATGAGAAAAATGAGGCTCTAAGAGATGACTCAACCAATTAGTGGTAGAGCCTGAATGGAACTCAGTTATGTCTATCTTTAAAATCCCTTTTTTCCCTACTATCACATGTAGTAAAAGTAACCGTGAGCATGAATACTTACACAGGCATGCATAATTTCTGTTAATCCAATAATATTGAAATACTGAGATTTAAGTTTAAAAAATATGAAGTAGTTGGGGGACAATGGGAAAATTACTTATTCTCTGTGACTCAGATTCTTATCTATATTGGGACTGATAATATTACCAGCCTTATAGGTGTGCTGTGAAGGTAAAATAATTTAATATTTGTAAAGAGCTTATAAACAGTGCTTAGACTGTAGTAAGTGTCATATTTTAAAAGTAATCATGATGATACATTCTCTCGGGACTGTGGCCTTGCTCAGTGGTGGGATTCAGATAATTTAACAACCAGTTCTCTGCCCTAATGACTTGTTTTGGGTATAAAAAACTGATATGCCAAAAGATAGTTTATTATTTCATGCATTTAATACTTAAATAAAAGCAATAAAAGAGGCACACAAACTAGCTTATGAGTTTTAAAATATTACTGAAAAAATATTAAATATACTTGACAAAAAAACAATAAAACTGTTATTGAAGATATTTCCATATTGCTTCTTGATTGACATTATCACTTGCAATTTTTTTCACCCATGGATGGAATAAACATTTGCTACAATCACTTAGAATATGCTGTTGCACAGATGAACTTTAAAAAAAAAGAGTAAGAGCTTGACCAGGCTGTTGTGCAATGTATAGGGCGTCAGACTGGGACATGAAGGTCCTAGGTTCGAGACCCCGAGGTCACCAGCTTGAGTGCAGGCTCATCTGGTTTGAGCAAGGCTCACCATCTTGAGCCCAAGGTCGCTGGCTTGAGCAAGGGGTCACTTGTTCTGCTGTACCCCCCAGTCAAGGCACATATGAGAAAGCAATCAATGAACAACTAAGGTGATACAACAAAGAATTGATGCTTATGCTTCTCATCTCTTTCCCTTCCTGTCTGTCTGCCCCTATCTGTCTCTCTCTATGTCTTTCTCTGTCTCTGTCAAAAAAAGGAGTAAAATATGTAAATTTGTAATTTCCACATTGAGCAACTGCCTAGGCATCTACCTTAGAGAGAAAGAACCCTGATTACAAGTGCCATTTATTTTATTTTATTTATTTTTTAATTTTTTTATTAATTTTAATGTATTGTATTAACATGGATTCAAGTGTCCCACTCAATATAACTCCCTCACCCTCACCCTCTTGTCCCCTTCTCCCTTACTCCCTCTCCCCTTCCCTCTATGATTTGCTGTCTTGTTATTTGTATTCTCTGTGTTATGTATATATAATTTCACTAATCTCCTCACCATCTCTGATCCCATCCCCTCATCCCCTTTCCCTCTGACAGCTGTCCCTCTGCTTACAAGTGCCATTTTAACAACTGGTTCATCAAACTAAAAAAAAGAAAGAAATAGGTATTGGTTCTTCTGAACTGGTGCGAATGGGCTGAATCCCACCACTAGTCTTTTCTAGTCTATTAACTGGGTGGTCTTGAGCTAGTTTCTTAACTATATTTAAAGCCTCTCTAGGCCTCAGTTTCCAAAACCCCAATGAGGATTTTGGAAAATAATGAGCGAGCTCTGTCGTTCTATGGTTGCATGAGAACTCTGGTAGAGGCTAAGAGCCTTGGGTGTATATACAGTTGCTGTGCTTCCCAAAAAGGAAAACTACTTTTTGTGTCTATACACAGTGAGTTTGAGTAACAGATGAATGAGCACTTGAGGAAACCAGAGTGTCCCATGTCACAAAGCAGTTTCTCTGTACATGAAAGTTCATCTTTGTCAAGTCCTTTTAATTATGTGCTTTTGCTTTCTAAAATGAGGCAGATCATTAAATTGGCTTTTGAGAAATGTAACGGCTTTGGTATTTCAAAGCAGTGAGCACTGTGACACCCAACATTTTTACCAACATGTGACCTTTTGTCACTTCTTTTCTGTCTCCTTATAACTGCTGGGGGAAATGGGCCTAATGTTCATGAATACCAGGTAGCTCATTTGCTATGACAGAAAATTGGTAGGAAAACAGTAAAATTTCACATTAAAGAAACTTGTGCATGAACCAAAATTTCTCTAGGAGAGTCATGTCACATGGCAACGAGAAATCACAGTTCCCCACCTGTGCAGGCACTGCTGGGTGCCTGAGGAGGATTAACAAAAACAAAAGACAAGGAGTCCCAGAGTGGTGATCTTGGAGTTGTAAACAAATTTTCTCCTGCTTTACCATGGTTGCGCTCAGTCCTGCTGGTAATGACCTTTTACCTAAAAAGAACTTCAGATATCTAGAGCTTAAAGATCAGCAATGACTGCCAACAACTTTCCTTTTTGGCAGACTTTCTCAAACTGTTTCTATACTGTGGTATTTTTTTATGTTTTTTTATTATTATGATTAAATTTAATGCAGTGACATTGATAAATCAGGATACATATGTTGAGAGAAAACTTCTCCAGATTATTTTGACATTTGATTATACTGCATACCCCTCACCCAAAGTCAAATTGTCTTCTGTCACCTTCTATCTGGTTTTCTTTGTGCCCCTCCCCTCCCCCCACCCCCTCTCTCTCCTTCCTCGCCCCATCCCCCCCCCCCCGTTACCATAACATTCTTGTCCATATCTCTGAGTCTCATTTTAATGTCCCTTCTATGTATGGATTCATATAGTTCTTAGTTTTTTCTAATTTACTTATTTCACTCTGTATAATGTTATCAAGGTCCATCCATGTTATTGTAAATGATCCGATGTCATCATTTCGTATGGCTGAGTAGTATTCCATAGTATATATGTACCTAGGCTTTTTAATCCACTTGTCCTCTGACAGACACTTGGGCTGTTTCCAGATCTTCGCTATTGTGAATAATGCTGCCACAAACATGGGGGTGAATTTCTCCTTTTGGAGCAGTTCTATGGTGTTCTGGGGTATATTCCTAAAAGTGGAATAGCTGGGTCAAAAGGCAGGTCGATTTTCAATTTTATGAGTATTCTCCATACTGTTTTCCACAGAGGCTGCACCAGTCTGCATTCCCACCAGCAGTGCAGGAGGGTTCTCTTTTCTCCACATTCTCACCAGCACTTATTCTATGTTGTTTTGTTGATGAGCGCCATTCTGACTGGTGTGAGGTGATATCTCATTGTGGTTTTAATTTGCATTTCTCTAATGATTAGTGATGATGAGCATTTTTTCATATGCCTATTGGCCATCTGTATGTCCTCTTTGGAGAAGTGTCTATTCATTTCTTTTCCCCATTTTTTGACTGGATTGTTTGTTTTCCTGGTGTTGAGATTTACAAGTTCTTTATAAATTTTGGTTATTAACCCCTTATCAGATGTATTAATATGTTCTCCCATTGTGTAGTTGTTTTTTTTTATTCTGTTCTTATTGTCTTTAGCTGTGCAAAAGTTTTTAGTTTGACAAAGTCCCATTTGTTTACCCTGTCTTTTATTTCACTAGCCTGTGGAGATAAATCAGCAAATATATCACTGTGAGAGAGGTTGGAGAGCTTACTGCCTATGTTTTCTTCTAAGATGCTTATAGTTTCACGACTTACATTTAAGTCTTTTATCCATTTTGAGTTTATTTTTGTGAATGGTGTAAGTTGGTGGTCGAGTTTCATTTTTTTGCAGGTAGCTGTCCAATTCTCCCAACACCATTTATTAAAGAGGCTGTCTTTACTCTATTGTATGCTCTTACCTCCTTTGTCAAATATCAGTTGTCCATAGAGCACTGGGTTTATTTCTGGGTTCTCTGTTCTGTTCCATTGATCTATATGCCTGTTCTTATGCCAGATCCAGGCTGTTTTGAGTACAATGGCCTTGTAGTATAACTTGATATTAGAAAGTGTGATACCTCACACTTTATTCTTGTTTTTTAAGATTGCTGAGGTTATTCATGTTCTTTTTTTGGTTACATATAAATTTTTGGAATATGTGATCTATATCTTTGAAGTATGTCATTGGTATTTTAATTAGTATTGCATTGAATTTATCAATTGCTTTGCATAATATACACATTTTAATGATGTTTATTCATACTAATCATGAGCACGGTATATGCTTCCACTTGTTTGTATCTTCCCTGATTTCTTTTATGAATGTTTTATAATTTTCCGAGTACAAGTCTTTGGTCTTCTTGGTTAAATTTATTCCTAGGTACTTTATTTTTTTGGTTGTAATAGTGAAGGGGATTGTTTCCTTAATTTCTCTTTCTAACTGTTCATTGTTGGCGTATAAAAATGCTTCTGATTTCTGAGTATTAATTTTATATCCTGCCACTTGGCTGAATTCACTTATCAGGTCCAGTAGTTTCTTGACTGAGACTTTAGGGTTTTCTATATACAATATCATATCATCTGCAAATAATCATAGTTTTACTTCTTCTTTTCCAACTTCAATGCCTTTTATTTCTTCTACTTGTCTGACTGCTGTGGCTAGGACTTCCAGGACTATGTTGAATTATAGTAGTGAAAGGAGGCACCCCTGCCTTGTTCCTGATCTTAAAGGGATTCCTTTTAATTTTTGCCCATTGATTATGATTCGGGCTGTGGGTTTGTCATAGGTGGCTTTTATCATGTTGAGGTATGTTCCCTGTATTCCCACTTTGATGAGAGTTTTGATCATGAATAGTGCTGGATTTTTTTTTTTTTGTATTTTTCTGAAGATGGAAACGGGAGAGATAGTCAGACAGACTCCCACATACGCCGACCGGGATCCACCCGGCACGCCCAACAGGGGGCGATGCTCTGCCCACCAGGGGGCGATGCTCTGTCCCTCCAGGGCGTCGCTCTGTCGCGACCAGAGCCACTCCAGCGCCTGGGGCAGAGGCCAAGGAGCCATCCCTAGTGCCCGGGCCATCTTTGCTCCAATGGAGCCTCACCTGCGGGAGGGGAAGAGAGAGACAGAGAGGAAGGAGAGGGGAGGGGTGGAGAAGCAAATGGGCGCCTCTCCTGTGTGCCCTGGCCGGGACTTCTGCATGCCAGGCCGGCGCTCTACCACTGAACCAACCGGCCAGGGCCGGTGCTGGATTTTATCAAATGCTTTTTCTGCATCTATTGAAATTATCATGTGGTTTTTCTCCTTCCTTTTGTTTATGTGATGGATCACATTGATGGAATTGTGAATATTGTACCAGCCTTGCCTCCCCAGAATAAATCGCTCTTGATCATGGTGTGTGATTTTTTTCCATATATTGTTGGATCCGGTTTGCTAATATTTTGTTGAGGATTTTAGCATCTATATTCATCAGAGATATTGGTCTATAATTTTCTTTCTTTGTGTTGTCTTTGCCTGGTTTTGGAATCAGAATTATGCTCGCCTCATAAAAGGAGCTTTGAAGTCTTTCTTCCTCTTGAAATTTTTTGAAATAGCTTGAGGAGAATAGGAGTTAGTTCTTCTTTGAATATTTGGTAGAATTCACATGTGAAGCCATCAGGCCCCGGACTTTTCTTTGTTGGGAGTTTTTTGATAACTATTTCGATCTCATTCTGTGTAATCGGTCTGTTTAGGTTTTCTGATTCTTCCAGATTGATTTTTGGAAGATTGTATGTTTCAGGAAATTTGTCCATTGCATCTAGGTTGTCTAGCTTTTTGGCATACAGTTTTTCATAGTATTTTCTTACAATATTTTGTATTTCTATTGTGTAAGTTGTTATTTCTCCACTCTCATTTCTAATTTTATTTATTTGAGTCCTCTCTCTTTTTTTCTTGGTGAGTCTAGTTAAAGGTTCATTGATCTTGTTTACCTTTTCAAGGAACCAGGTCCTAGTTTCATTGATCCTCTGTATTGTTTCTTTACGCTCTATGTCATTTATTTCTGCTCTGATCTTTATTATTTCCTTTCTTCTACTATCTCTGGGCTTTACTTGTTTTTTGTTTTTTTTTTTAGTTCTTTTAGATGCAGGGTTAAATAGTTTATTTGAGCTTTTTCTAGTTTCTTAAAGTGTGCCTGTAGTGCTGTGAACTTCCTTCTCAATAATGCTTTTTCTGTGTCCCATAAATTTTGAGTTGTTGTATGCTCATTGTCATTCGTTTCTAGGAATTTTTTTATTTCTTCTTTGATCTCATTCTTAATCCATTCGTTATTTAACAACCTGCTATTGAGGATTTCCATGTGTTTGAGAGTTTTTGAGCTTTTATTTTGTGGTTCATTTCTAGTTTCATGCCATTGTGATCAGAGAAAGTGCTTGATATGATTTCAATCTTCTTAAATTTGTTGAGACCAGTTTTGTGCCCTGACATGTGGTCTATCCTAGAGAATGTACCATGAGCACTTGAAAAGAATGTATATTCTGCTGCTTTAGGGTGAAAGGTTCTGAAGATATCTATTAAATCGAGTTGATCTAGTGTGTCCTTTAAGTCTGCTGTTTCTTTGTTAATTTTCTTTCTTGAGGATCTATCTAGTGATGTTAGTGGGGTATTGAAATCCCCTACTATTATAGAATTGCTGTTGATCTCTCCCTTTAAATCCATCAAAGTTTGCTTTATGTATTTAGGTGTTCCCATATTAGGTGCGTAGATATTTTTAACGGTTATATCTTCCTGTTGGATTGCTTTCTTTATCATTATGTAGTGACCTTCTTTATCTCTTACTATAGTCTTTGTTTTAAAGTCCATTTTGTCTGATATAAGTATTGCTACCCCAGCTTTTTTTTCATTTCCATTTGCGTGAAATATTTTTTCCCATCCTTTCACCTTCAGTCTATGTGCATCTTTTGTTTTAAGATGTGTCTCTTGTAGACAGCATATGTATGGGTCCTGTTTTCTTATCCACACAGCTACCCTGTGTCTTTTGGTCAGATCATTTAATCCATTTACATTTAAGGTTATTATTGATATGTAATTGTTTATTGCCATTTTATTCTTTAAAACTGTATTCCTCTTTTGCTATATTCTTTTTCTCCTTTGATGTGTTTACAATAGGCCCCTTAGCATTTCTGGCAGCCTTGGTTTGGTTGTAGTGAATTCCTGGAGTTTTTTGTTTTTTGTCTGGAAAGATTTTTATTTCTCCTTCAATTTTAAATGATAGCCTTGCTGGATAAAGTAGTCTTGGTTGTAAGTTCTTGTTCTGCATTACTTTGAATATTTCTTGCCATTCCCTTCTGGCCTCAAGTGTTTCTGTTGAGAAGTCAGAAGTCATCCTTATGGGGAATCCTTTGTAGGTGATAGTCTTTTTTTCTCTAGCAGCTGTTAATATTTTCTCTTTATTACTTAGGTTTGGTACTTTAATTATCTTGGTGTAGATTTCTCTTTAATGGAGTTCTCTGTGCTTCGTGAACTTGTGAGATGTATTCCTGCTTTAATTCAGGGAAGTTTTCAGCTATGATATGTTTGAATAAAGTCTCTATCCCTTGTTCTTTCTCTTCTTCTTTAGGAACCCTTATGATGTGAATGTTATTTCTCTTCATGTTGTCACAGAGCTCTCTTAGAGTTTCCTCTGACTTTTTGAGTCTTTTTTCTTTTTTCTGCTCTACTTCTGTGCCTTTATTTATCTTGTCCTCTAACTCGCTGATTCGATTCTCAGATTCATCCATCTTGCTTTTAATTCCTTCCACTGTGTTCTTCATTTCTGATATTGTATTTGTCATTTCTGAATGATTCTTTTGTATTATTTCAATGTCCTTTTTTATATTTGCTATCTCTTTATTTAGATGTTTGTAATGACTATCTATTGTTCTAATATCTTTGAGCATCCTAACAGTTGTTATTTTATGCTCTGCATCTGGTAATTTGTTTATATCTGACTCATTCAGGTCCTTTTCTGGGGATTTCTCTTGATTCTTTTGTGTTGCATTTATCTGCTTTCTCATTTTGTCTCTGTGAAAGAAGGTTTTGGCCACTGGAGTCCACTGGGTGTGGCCTCTGTGTTCCCTAGGTGTGGTCAGTCTGCAGGACCCCCCCTGCTGTTGCTGCCTAGGGCATTCGGGTATGGGCATTGCCAGTGCCTGCCCACTGGGGCTGTTGCTGTGGTTTCCATCTCTCCTTCATGGGAGTGGCTGTGATCACATGCTCGGGTGTACAAGCCTCGTTGGCCTTGGCTTTTGCCCCACCCCCGTGGGTGGTGTTAAGGTCAGCCCTGAGGGCAGGGTTGAGCACCTTTGCTCAGCTGCGGGTCTCCGCCTGATTCTGGGCTTTCACCCTGCCCCTGCAGAAGAAGCCCGCTTGTGGGATGGCTGCAAGCCTTGGCTCCACAGGCTGGGCCAGACTGCGTGCCCATGCTCAGTAGCGGGAATCTGCCTGTTCTGGGCTTTTGGCTCCAACCCCACGTGAGGAACCTGCTCCCAAGTCAGGCCACAAGCCTGGGTTCCGCGGGCGGGGCAGGGCTGTGCTCCTGCACCTTTGCTCAAGGGCATGTCTCTGCCCCTTCCAGGGCTCCTACCCTTCCCCTGCAGGCTGGATTGCAGGCAGCCTGCAGCTGGCCTTGACCCTTTTTGCCCGTCCCCTTCTCCCTAGTCAGGCAAGACGGAGCTCACACCTGGGCTTCAGTAGTGGCCAGCCGGCTTCTACCCTTGCTGACAGAACCGCACTTCTCCGTCCTGCTGCCTCCAGTCCTCGGGTGAGCCCTCAGCCGTGTGGATGGGGGTGCTGCAGCTCAGACCGTAACACTCACTACTGTGGTCCCAGAAGCTCCCTCCTTCTAAGCGACTCTGCTTTGAGTGCCATGGGAGAACTTGTTTGGCTGGTGTCCTGCTTCCTTTTGCTGGTATTGCTGTTTCCAGGGGAAATATTCACTTCAGACTTGGGGATTGACTCTTCTCAGGGGCTAGGGTGGCTGTCTCTCTAAATGTTTCTCCCTGTGCCTCCTAGATTACACTCTCTTCCTGCTACTCTGGTCCTCTCCTCTCTCCCCATTCCCTGGAGCCCCAGGTGAGTGGTTGTGAGAGAGGTTTTCTGTGTGGTCCCTTTAAGAAGAATCCTGGGTTTGAGAAATCAGTCTCTTTCTCACAAACAGTATTCTGTCTTGTTTCCAGCTAAATACTGTCCATACACCTCTTCTAGACTCTAGGGCTGCAGGCTGGGGCTGTGTTCCTGGGGCTCAGGACCCTCCCCTCTCTGCTAAACTCACTTCCCACCATGTGAGTGTCTCCCGGCTGCTGTTCACTCCAGAGAGCTGGGCAGCCCTGTCTGCATTTCCGCTTTTCCTACCAGTCTCAGTGTGCCTTCTTCAGTGTTCCTTGGTTGAAGAGTGCTCTTAGTTTAGTCCAAAGTTGGTTTTTCCAGATGATAGTTCTTAAAATTAGTTTGCAATCCACTTTGGTTCTGGGAGGTGGAAGTTCATACGTCCACCTACTCCATTGCCATCTTGTTTCCCTCTATACTGTGGTATCTTATAACTAAGTATTATGCACTAAATGTATGTGTCCCTCCCAATTAAAATCATCCCAAGCTATGGTATTAGGAGGTGAGTTTTTAGAAAGTGATTAGTTCATACAGGAATAACTCTCATGAAAGGAATTAATGCCCATATAAAAGGCTCCACACAGCTCTTTCATGCCTTCCACTATGTTATGGAACAGCAAGGCTTTGTATTATATAAGCCAGTCAGCAGGTCCACACCATAAATGAGACCAAGTTGGCACCCTTATCTTGGACTTCCAGCCTTCAGAATGGTGAGAAATAAATTTCTGTTGTTAAAAGCCACCTAGTCTATGGTATTCTGTTATAGCAGCCTGAACTGACTCAGACACTTGGTTAATACTTTCTAGCTATTTTCAGAAAATATGAGAGAGAACCACTCTTTACCATCAAGCATTTTCTCAGACTTCCACAGGACAATAGCTATATTCCACTACTGCTGGTTGAGAAAACATGATTACAAACAATAACTGAATTCCAGAATGTATACATTTGAAAAATGCTACAGACATGTGAAAGTAATATATTTAATCAGTTTCATGTGTTTTGTGGGTTTCTTAATATAATTTTATGCCTCCACACTCCTAAGGCTGTTGTCAAGTGGGCATTTTTTTTCTTTTTCCCCCTACTTTCTTGTCCTCATATGGCCACCTAGCCTCCTCCTCAAAGATGGTTGCTATGGAACTAGAATTCAATTCTCAAACCAATCAGGCCCACTGTTACTTTATTGTTGATGTACCAAGATTTTCTCCCTTGATGTACACTCATGTGCAAAACCTGGGGCAAAATATCCTTGTAAAACACAATCATCTTTCCAGCTCTGTCCAAACTATCTAATTTCAGTTCTCTGGACTCTTCCCTGAACCCCAGATCTTATATCCCAATATTCCCCATCCCATAGACAACTTATCTGTTGGGAATTAGGGAAGTATATCAAAGTGGGCTCACTGAGGAGACACCCTTTAAACAGGCCTTGAGAGATAGGCATGAGTTTCACAGGCAAGAATAAGGGGGAAAGCATTCTAAAATGAGGCAAAACTATATGAACTGTTGAGCAGCAGTTAGCAGGATAGGAGCATGTATTGAACATGAACTTTACCTTCAGAGATTTTGACTCAGTAAGTCTGGGGTGGAGTCCAAAAACCTGCATGTTCAACAAATGTCTTATGCAGTTCTAATAACAATGGTTTACAAGTCACACTTTAAAAAAACAGTTATCTAGAAACACACTAGCGCATCATATAAAATGTTTTCACTTGCAGAAATGTGCAAGGAAATCCTGTTGAGGGTATAGAATGATAATTGGGGCTCATCTGAAGAAACTGGCCCAGGCACACACTGAGATAAAATCTTGATCCTTTGGAATTGCTGAAAAAATCCTGACAAAAAGAAGTCCTTCCCATCATAGAAATACAAAGAATTATTGTAGAATACTATGAAAAATTATATGCCACCAAATACAACAATCTAGAAGAAATGGATAAATTCCTAGAACAATACAACCTTCCTAGACTGAGTCATGAAGAAGCAGAAAGCCTAAACAGACCAATCAGCAGGGAGGAAATAGAAAAAACTATTAAAAATCTCCCCAAAAATAAAAGTCCAGGCCCAGACGGTTATACTAGTGAATTCTATCAAACATTCAAAGAAGACTTGGTTCCTATTCTACTCAAAGTCTTCCAAAAAATGGAAGAAGAAGCAATACTTCCAAACACATTTTATGAGGCCAACATAACCCTCATACCAAAACCTGGCAAGGATGGCACAAAGAAAGAAAACTACAGACCAATATCTCTAATGAATACAGATGCTAAAATACTAAACAAAATACTGGCAAACCGAATACAACAACATATTAAAAAAATAATACATCATGATCAAGTGGGATTCATCCCAGAATCTCAAGGATGGTTCAACATACGCAAAACGGTTAACGTAATACACCATATCAACAAAACAAAGAACAAAAACCACATGATCTTATCAATAGATGCAGAAAAGGCTTTTGATAAAATACAACACAATTTTATGTTTAAGACTCTCAACAAAATGGGTATAGAAGGAAAATATCTCAACATGATAAAGGCCATATATGATAAACCATCAGCCAACATCCTATTAAACGGCATAAAACTGAGGACTTTCTGCCTTAAATCAGGAACAAGACAGGGTTGTCCACTCTCTCCACTCTTATTCAACGTGGTGCTAGAAGTTCTGGCCAGAGCAATCAGACAAGACAAAGAAATAAAAGGCATCCATATCGGAAAAGAAGAAGTAAAGCTATCACTTTTTGCTGATGATATGATCCTATACATCGAAAACCCGAAGGACTCCACAAAAAGATTATTAGAAACAATAAACCAATACAGTAAGGTCGCAGGATACAAAATTAACATACAAAAGTCCATAGCCTTTCTATATGCCAACAATGAAATATTAGAAAACGAACTCAAAAAAATAATCCCCTTCACAATTGCAACAAAAAAAATAAAATACCTAGGAATAAACATAACAAAGAACGTAAAGGACCTATATAATGAAAATTACAAAGCACTGTTAAGGGAAATCGAAAAAGATACAATGAGATGGAAAAATATTCCCTGTTCTTGGATAGGAAGAATAAATATAATCAAAATGGCCATATTACCCAAAGCAATATACAAATTTAATGCAATTCCCATCAAAATCCCTATGAGATTTTTTAAAGAAATGGAACAAAAAATCATCAGATTTATATGGAACTATAAAAAACCCCGAATAGCCAAAACAATCCTAAGGAAAAAGAATGAAGCTGGGGGCATTACAATACCTGACTTTAAACTATATTATAGGGCCACGATAATCAAAACAGCATGGTATTGGCAAAAAAATAGACACTCAGACCAATGGAACAGAATAGAAAGCCCAGAAATAAAACCACATATATATGGTCAAATAATCTTTGATAAAGGGGCCAACAACACACAATGGAGAAAAGAAAGCCTCTTCAACAAATGGTGTTGGGAAAACTGGAAAGCCACATGCAAAAGAATGAAACTCGACTACAGCCTGTCCCCGTGTACTAAAATTAATTCAAAATGGATCAAAGACCTAAATATAAGACCTGAAACAATAAAGTACATAGAAGAAGACATAGGTACTAAAATCATGGACCTGGGTTTTAAAGAACATTTTATGAACTTGACTCCAATGGCAAGAGAAGTGAAGGCAAAGATAAATGAATGGGACTACATCAGAATTAAAAGTTTTTGCTCAGCAAGAGAAACTGATATCAAAATAAACAGACAGCCAACTATATGGGAACTGATATTTTCAAACGACAGCTCAGATAAGGGCCTAATATCCAAAATTTACAAAGAACTCATAAAACTCAACAACAAACAAACAAACAATCCAATAAAAAAATGGGAAGAGGATATGAACAGACACTTCTCCCAGGAAGAGATACAAATGGCCAACAGATATATGAAAAGATGCTCAGCTTCATTAGTTATTAGAGAAATGCAAATCAAAACTACAATGAGATACCACCTCACTCCTGTTAGATTAGCTATTATCAACAAGACGGGTAATAGCTAATGTTGGAGAGGCTGTGGAGAAAAAGGAACCCTCATTCACTGTTGGTGGAAATGTAAAGTAGTACAACCATTATGGAGGAAAGTATGGTGGTTCCTCAAAAAACTGCAAATAGAACTACCTTATGACCCAGCAATCCCTCTACTGGGTATATACCCCAAAACCTCAGAAACATTGATACGTGGAGACACATGTAGCCCCATGTTCATTGCAGCACTGTTCACAGTGGCCAAGACATGGAAACAACCAAAAAGCCCTTCAATAGAAGACTGGATAAAGAAGATGTGGCACATATACACTATGGAATACTACTCAGCCATAAGAAATGATGACATCAGATCATTTACAGCAAAATGGTGGGATCTTGATAACATTATAAGGAGTGAAATAAGCAAATCAGAAAAAAACAAGAACTACATGATTCCATACATTGGTGGAACATAAAAATGAGACTAAGAGACATGGACAAGAGTGTGGTGGTTACCAAGGGTGGGGGGGAGGGAGGACATGGGAGGGAGGGAGGGAGAGAGTTAGGGGGAGGGGGAAGGGCACAGAGAACTAGATAGAGGGTGACGGAGGACAATCTGACTTTGGGCGAGGGGTTTGCAACATAATTTGATGACAAAATAACCTAGACATGTTTTCTTTGAATATATGTACCCTGATTTATAAAAAAAAAAAAAAAAAAAGAAGTCCTTCCTTTATCTGTCTTTCTAACTCCATAAAAGCCTTTTTTTTTAGTATATAATGTGTATTATTTTATTGCCCTACAAATCACAGGAAGGAAGATACTTTTTGTATATCTAAACACCCTTATGTAACAATGTTATGATACCTCACATTTTAAAATGGTATGTCATGGTGTTTAGGCCTCAGAGCTCTTGGCACCTGCATAATGGTAGCTTTTGCACATGAAGCAAAATGTGCTTGTGAATTAGAGATGGAGGAGTAGGGTGAAAGAAGTGTACTTGCACATGTGACCTAATAAACCTGATGGTTAACTCATTATGTTAAGGCATAAACTTAACAGGCCAAGTTTAAGAGTTTAATCCATATATAAAATAGATAGCTATCCTCCGTCACTTCACAGACTATATCCTTTCCCCAGCTCACCAATGGATAAATATAACTGGTCTGGGCAGAAAAGTGTACCTAGCTCTGCGCAAGATAGTCTACCTATGTGTAAATAATGTTAAGATGTAGGACACATGTTTTAATGAGAATGAATTAAGAGAACTACCTTTTTAATAATGTAAAACCATATTATTTAACTGAGATAATACAAACATAATAGTTGAATGTGCTACCTTCTGTACCTTTAGATAAGTATGTTAAAGCATCCTTCTGAGAGTGAAGCTGAGGGGAAAAAGATATGGCTAGTGATATATTGTCGATGGATGTAAAATAGAGGAAAGTACTCAACCAAGATAGCTTTAAAATGCAAAAGCTGTATATATAATTGTATTTGTCAATCATATATTAATAAAAGAAAAATCCAGTAATTTGTGGAAATTTTACTGTCTAAAATGAAATATAATTTTTAAAATAATTAATTGGGCTTCTGAATTCTTCTTATAACCACTGAAAAGCATACAAGAAATTTAAAATGCCATTAAAAAAAAGTCTAGCCTGATCTGGATAGAGCTTGGCTTGGGATGCTGAGGACTCAGGTTCAAAACCCAAGGTTGCCCACTTCAGCACAGGCTCATCAGACTTGACCATGGATTCACCAGTTTGAGCATGGGGTTGCCAGCTTGAATGTGGTATCATAGACATGACCCCATGGTCGCTGGCTTATCCTAAAGTCACTGGCTTGAAGCCCAAAGTTGCTTGCTTGAACAAGGGTTCAAAGGTTCAGCTGCCCCTCCCATCATGGCACATATGAGAAAGCAATTAATGAACAACTAAGGTGGTGCAACTATGAGCTGACAGTTCTCATCTCTCTTTCTTCCTGTCTGTCCCTGTCTTCTCTCTCTCTCTCTCTCTCTCTCTCTCTCTCTCTCTCTCTTTCTCTCTCTCTGTATGTGTGTATATATCTATATCTATATATACCTATATCTATATATATTTCTATATATATCTATATATCTATATATATAGATATAGATATATAGATATATAATATATATAATTTCTCTCTCCCCTCCTCTCTCCTTCACTAAAAAGTAAAATAACAAAAGAAAAGTCTAAGAAGCTGTCTTATGCTTGTGTGGCCACTGTCATAAAACTAAGGCACACTTTGGCCCAAAGTATTCTGGGACCTTGCAAAAAGGTCTTTTTGTGAGTTGGAAAGATGAGGGAGACTAGTCTAGAAAGAGACTGGGAAATTGGTTCCAAAGGCTAACTTAGGAGAGGGCAGCTCAGTCTCTCAGAGTATGGTAATTACTGTCCTAAACCTGAAAACATTCAGTATTGATTTATTATCCAGTAAGGTCAGTGACTAAGTCCGCAAAGAATCCAGTAATCTAACACTTAAAAAACTAATGGTTAGTAGTCAGATTCTAATTTATTCTTCCATATATATATCAGGTCTCCAAACCAACGGCTAACCAAAAGTAAACAGTATCTAACCCACAAGAAGGTACTGGCAAAAATTCTTAGGGTATTACAGCTTTATTTAACTGTGTCAGTGTTCGTGAAAATATCCTGTCCTAGAAGGTCCTGGGTAATGATAATGATAAGATGAAGATCTAGGATGGACCTCTGAAACAACTGTCTCCAGATGAGTTAATACAAATAATGGACATAGCATGGTGATTGACATAGAATAAGCCCTCAATAAGTGCTAGTTACTACTATAATAATTACTGAGAAATCTGTAATACAACTGCATGGTTACCCTTACCTTCCACTAGAACAATTCTGAAACCCATTTGTTTACTTCAGACCCCGTTCATCCTTTGCTGTGACTTAAAGACCATGTAGGAGTCTAGAGCTACAAGTATACCAGGTCTGGATATAAGAATATAACAACTTCAAGTGGTCAAACTGAGACTGACAAATGCAGTACTGTATAGCAATTATGACTATGGGCTCTGAGATCAACCCATCTGGATAAAAACCACACTTTGTCCATACTGCATTACCTTCAGCAAGTTGTTTAACTTCTCAATGCCTCTCTTCTACCTTCTACAAAACAGGCACGATAAAAATGTCATCAGGTTGTCATAAGAATTAAATTGATATAATATATGTAAGATGCTAAACATGGTACTTAACACACAGTAAGCACTCATTAAATGTTCACAATTGTGATTATTATTTTCTCTCTCAGGTCTGGCTCAGGAAGCATGACTAAATTTTATCATTTTGGATGTCTGTGGGCTCATCTGGGAAGAGCTGAGGAAAGGGACAACAAAAGAGGAGGGGAAGAGCTAAAAACTTAAGATGGCAGTGGTTGACAGTTGAACCTATGGAGGTAGAACCTATGGAGCCTATAGTTGGATATATTTAAACGTTAATAGATGCCTTATGTACCTTAACTTGAATCAATGATTTCAATGCAAGTTTTAAATATTTTGGAATATATAAAGAGAGAGATTTGATGGTAATCAAGGACTTTTAACCCAAACCCCCTCACTTCACAGCATACAGGCAGTCACTTACTCTACTTGGAAATGGGGTTAAAGAGTGCTCTGAACAAAAGGTTACTGGAAAGTTAGGCCACAGAGACTGCCTATGAATCTCCTCACTTTGTAAGAGTATCCAAAGCTGGTTTGGTTAGAGAAGATCTTTTTTTAAATTTATGTTGGCAAATTTTCCATTGGCATATTTTATTCAACCCTAATCTCACACCCAGCTAAAAAGGTTGTTATTATATATTTTTTGTATTTTTCCGAAGTTAGAAGCGAGGAGGCAGTCAGACAGACTCCCACATTCGCCCGACCAAGATCCACCTGGCCTGCCCACCAGGGGGTGATGCTCTGCCCATCTGGGGTGTCGCTCCATTGTGGCTGGAGCCATTCTAGCACCTAAGGTGGAGGCCATGGAGCTGTCCTCAGCACCCAGGCCAACTCTGCTCCAATGGAGCCTTGCCTGTGGGAGGGGGAGAGAGAGACAGAGAGAAAGGAGAGGGGGGAAGGGTGGAGAAGCAAATGGGTGCTTCTTCTGTGTGCCCTGACCAGGAATCAAACCCGGGACTTCCACGCACTGGGCGGATGCTCTACCACTGAGCCAAGCAGCCAGAGCCTACATTGTTTTTAATGAAAATGAAAATGAGTATAACTAAGGTTATTAACCAAAATAAATCACCAATGTAGGGATGAGAGATGGATACACAGGAGTACAACTCACTTCCAAGGTGTGGGCTCCAAACTGCACCTTCCAGGAGAGGGGAAATCACCCTAGTATACAAATATCTAGCACTTCTCTTATGCCTAAATAGCCACCTTTTCTTCTTCTATGCCCTCTTAGGCCCTTCCCTTTTTATTTTCAGCATGGCTTCCACAAAAAGTATAATACTTACATTAGAGGAAGCAGAAGAGCTCATAAGAGCCTGGACTTTGGAGTCAGACAAGCCTAGATATGAATCTTTTCCTAAAAAGAGTTTGGCTTGAGTAAGTTGTTTAACATCAATGATCTTCAGTTTCCTCATATGAAAATGAGGGTCAGAGTGAAAACTTATCCCTCAGGGCTGTTAATTAGATCATTATTTCATTTAACAAATATTAATGGAATGTCTATTTTATGTCTGGCTGAGACTATGCTACGTGCCACAAACACAACAGAGAAAAAACTAGACATGGTTTCCTTTTGCATGGAACTTACAGTCACAGGGAGAGATAACAGTGCCCCTGCAATAAATTGACTTCCTGCTTATAGCAGAGCAGTAGCAATTGGTGGTTGCATGTGTGTGAGCAACTAGAAACTAGGCCTTTTACCCACTTTTAACCCAAACAATATTATCTTCCTGAGACTATGCAAAAGTAGGTTTATAGTTGTGAATACACAAAACACAGTTTATTCTCGTGTCATTACTTATTAGTAATTGCATTATTTTCCATATGAACAACTGTAAACCTACTTTTGTCCCAGCTTGGATTTCTGAGAAGGTGCTCTCCACAGATTGCTTCACTGTTGGGTCTGCTCACCTATTAGAACATCCTTGTTTTTTTATTCACTTACTCAGCATTATATACTAGTGGATTTAAACATCATGACAGAGATGGAGAGTGGGTAGAGGGGAAAAAAGGTGGAAGTAACATTGGGCCTTTTAAGACATATTAAAGATCATATATTTTACGTCAAGTACAACTAGAAGCCTTGAGAGTTTTAGGTAATACAAAAAGATAATTTTATGCTTTCAAAAGATCCCCCTTTCACAAAATTTTAAAATGAAAACTTTCAAACTTACAGAAGAATTAAAAGAATTTTCCAGTTAGTACCCACATACCCATCACTAAGTTTATAATTCATACTTACACGAGACTTGTTTTGTCACATATTTATCCATCTAGTCATCCTTTTGTGCATCCATTCCATCTTATTGTCACATAAGTTTCAAAATAAGTTGCAGTTATCAATACACTTTGTCCTAAATACTTGACCATGCATATCATTAACTGGAGTTCAATGTTTGTTTATATTACTTTTCCCTCTCCCAAATGATCACTTTTTAAAATCTGACTGTAGGATAGCAATTACCTCTGAGAGGGAGCTAAAAGAATCTTCCTTGGGTGCCGTAAATATTCTGCATCTTGATCTGGGAAATAGTTACATGAGTGTATACATATATAAAAATTTATGAAGCTAAATACTTGAGATTAGTGTACTTTGTATGTCATAGCTCAATTTAAAAATATGAAAAAAATATGGCCAAGGTATAAACACAGATTGGAAGAGGACAAGTATGTAAGAGGTGAAATCAGTTAGCAAGTTATAATCCACAGAAAAAGTAATGGTAGCTTCCAATATGGTGTTGCTTTTGAAGAATGAAATATATAGATTTAATAAATATTTTAGGAGAAAAATAATCAGAATTTCCTGAGGTTTCTGAATGTGGGTGCAACTGAAAAGTTGCTGGTGCCATGCACAATGACAGTATGCTCAGAAGGAAAAATGGAAGATAACTGAGGTGTCAGAGTCCAGATTTGAAAACTTTTGGTTTCAATGGCCTCTAGAATATCCAAATTCCAGTGTCTGGTTTTCAGTTGGATATACATGTGAAGAGCTCAGAAGAGGTTTGTAGTAAAGACAGGAATTTAGGAATCATCAGCACATGGGTGATATTTGCAGCCAAGATAAGGGATGAGATTACTGAGGGAGAAAATGAAGCATGAGAGGAAATGAGACTAGGGATAATTTATGTAAAGCATTTACACTGCATATAGTAAAAGATCAACAAATGCTAGCTGCTCTTATTATTGTTCATCATCATGACTAGACTTAACACAACAAAAAGGGACAGACTGATGGGTAGGAAACATAATTGAGCTTGACCGCAACTTTAAGAGCTCAAAGATGTTGCTATCTCTGTGTTTGCTGTTTCAGAATAACAGAAAAGAAAGAAACCTGAAAAAATAGAATAGTTTACTTTCAGATTATTTAGGAAATGTAGTGGGTGAAAAAGCTAAGTTAATGTGCTATACACACTAAAATGTACAATAAGAGCATTTCCATTTGGGAGGCATCTACTATATCTGGTAATCTGCAAGCATTATTTCATTTAATCCTCACAAAGACTATTTGCATTAAGTTGGTATAATTATTCTCATTATACAATGATGAAACCAACACTCACAAAAGTTAAGTGATTTGTTCAAGATCAGAAAGCTAGTAAGCAGAAGAGCTATAGGACTCAGGCTCAGACAGTCTGAATCCAGAATCCAAATATTTTCCAGCATGTTATATTACATCAAGCTCAGTTAAGGAGATAATATGGGGTCATAAAACTCAACTAAAACAATTAAGTGTATCTTATAAACCAAGTTACAAATAATAACAAGAATATCTAATAATTACTTAGCAGATGCTGGTCTTTCCCCCAGGCACCATTTACAGTGTTTTACATATATTAACCCATTTAATCCTCACAACAGCCAACTTGATGAAGTAGGCACTGTTATTCTCCTTTTATAGGTGAGGAAACTGAGGCAAGATAGTTTCTATAACTTGTCCAAGGTCGCACATTTTATAATGATAATGTCTGGGTTCAAATCCAGATAAGTTCAGATATCAAAAGAACACTGGGGAAAATCAGAGAAGGTTTCATGGACATGGGAGGATTTGAGCTACATGTTTTTAAAAAAGTAGGATTTAGAGAATGTAGGAAGAAGGTATTCCATATGAAACAACTTGTACGAAGAGGAGCAGCTACCATTAATAGACTCTACAGAACAGAACTGAAGAGGACAAAGCAGTATGACTACATCTCCCTCATTATCCCCCACACAAAGCTTCCCTGAACAAGTTGGACAGTTCTTAGGGAACCATGAACACAGGAGAGCTGCAGATTAGGGACAAACCATAGTACCTAAACATCTAAGAACTGTTATTTGTTTGGCTTCAGCTCATGTGTGTCTGTGGCTGGTAAGTAGAACTTCACATTCCAAGTGCTAGGCCTTCAAGTCCTTGTCAACTTCTCTTGTATCTGTTGCAATGGTGAGATTCAATGGTTCACACCAGTTCAGCCAGATCGATAACTAATTTTTGTTGAGTTCGGAGAACCAGTTGTTAAAATGGCACTCGTAATCAGGGTTCTCTCTAAGATGGGCACCTGGGCAGCTGCCCAATGTGGAAATCACAAAGTTACATCCCTTACTCTTTTTTAACATTCATTTGCACAACAGAATATTCTAAGCACCTGTGACAATGTCCATTCTACCTATAGGTGAAAAAAATTGCAAGTGCGGACATCAATCAAGAAGCAATATGGAAATAACTTAAATAACAGTTTTATTGTTTTTTGTCAGGTAGTTTTAATACTTTTATTAATATTTTTAAACTCTCATACATCATCATTTTGTGGACCTCTTTTATTGTTCTTATTTAAGTAAATGCATGAAATATATAATTTTTTATACTTAAAATGGTCATTAAGACAGAAAACTAGTTATTCAATTATTTAAATCCCACCGTTGATCTGTTGTTTTTTTCCCTACTTCCTGCAGGATAGTTCAAAAAACAATAAAACAAGTCAGAAAGCAATAACATAGCTGAAAGAGGAAGAGTTAATGATATAAGAAGGGTATAAAAAAGAAAAATAATGATAATATGCTAAAACTATTAAAAATGGACAGGGATTAGCCAGGATGTAACTTCATAGATAGAATTATTTACCCAGGGTTTCCTCCTGCCATTGTGCTGCCCCTGGTACAGTATCTCCTTTCCCATCCTCAGGAACCATACCCTCTAGATTTTTGTTCCGTATCTATCTCAAGAGACTCTGCTAAATAAGAAAGTTACCCAAAAACCTGGCCAGTTAGTTCAGTTCGTACAAGCATTACCCCTGTACACAAAGATCGCAGGTTTGATCCCTAGTCAGTTCACATACAGGAACACATAGATGTTTCTTTCTCTCTCTCTCTGTCTCCCTCTCTTTCTCTCTCTAGCTTTCTCCTTTTCTCTCTCTCTCTAAAATCAATAAATATTTTTTTAAATGAGTTACCCCAATAATGAACCATTTAAACAAATTCAATAGCATTTCTCTGGCCTATACATGTGTATTAAGAAACCTGAATTGAATTTCAGGTAATCATTCAAATACCTTGAAGCCTCAGACAAAATGATGGAATCGTAGGCCCTGAGACAAACACAGAAGATTATTTTGGTAAGAGGCTTTCTTTTTTTCTTTTTGAGTCTTACCTCATATCATGGAAGATGGTGACAAGATAGTCATAAGCTCTACTTATATTGCCTTTCTTTACATTTTACATTTTAAAGTTTAAAAGAATATTTAGTTTCTTATTTCAAATGTTTAAAATACACATTGAAGAATACTTAAAAGTGAGTGAATGCATACACAGGGAAAAGAAAAGCAAGCATTACCCCTGGATATACTACACATTCTTTCACTCAAAAAATATTTACTGAGCACCTCCTAGAACAGGCATAGTAAAATTTCTCATCCCTCATCCCCCACGTAACATTTTTCTTATTGGCCTCTTTAGTGGTAAAGTGTCAATTTTAGAAAGTAATAAAGGAAAAATATTAATAGGAAAAATATTTGTCATACAGATATTCCATTCTGCAAATGATTTAGCCTGCTCCCAAAGCTTGTTTTAAATTATCAAATATTCCACAAAGTCATTTCAGTCCTCCTTGAAGAAAATTCTCAAATGAAAGTCTCTGGCTTTGATCAGTAGAAAGAGAGTCAGCAACCTGAGAAATAGGGAAAGCATAGAAAATAGAAGCTGGAAGGTCATTAGGAAAATAATGTATGCCTGAAGCATTCATATAAATTAGAACTATATGTTTAACAGCATACAGAACAGAAGTACAGAACTGATTTTTTTGAACCATCTTAAAAATTCTATGCATGTTCATAATTAGCAACTCACAAAACTGTTCTTTCTGGTGATGAGCTTTATCTTGAAGCCCTTAAATTCAATTTAGGGCATAAATGGCAAGGTTATTACAGACAGATGCTGAGAATGCATCAATGAACAAGGATAATAAACAGAGCCCCTTACTTCCCAAAGCTTAGAGTCTAGTTTCCAGATGAATAAACAGGACTTTTCAAACCTGTGTGGTTAGTGGTATAATCAGGAAAGCACCAAAGACTATGAGATCTTTGGGGTGGGGGGTGGTGAGTGCAAGTTTCCTAGAATGATCTCCAGGTTAAAACATTAAAAATAAGAAGAGATTAGAAAGAAATATTTCTTTGATAAAAAATAGATAAACTCTAAACTATTTTCCAGAATGATTATTATTATATGAACTAATATGAATAGTAAGAATGATTACTTAGTTAACTAAAAAAAGACAACAAAAGAAGAAAATAAGCAGAACATCAAGAGGGCAGTTTGGAATATCAGAAACAAAATCTAGTGGATAATCTACATTGTAAGAGAAATTTACTGTTTAATAAATATATTTTTAATTAATTGTTAACAGACTCTAACATAACTGAAAAAAAAAAGAATTAGACAGGTTTTGCTCCATTTTTTTTTAATATGAGAAAAATAAAGCTTGGGGAGTAAGTACCTTTCCAGGGTCCACGTGAAGCAAATGGCTGGTATGTGGTTTGGATTCTGTTCACTGGTCTTCCCATTTCACAATGCTTCCTAATATGGACAAAAAAGGGCCACATGCTGTATCTGATAAACTCTAAGGAGGCCAAATGGTGGCTGTAAAGCCAGAAGCCATGGTCACCATCACAGCCATCTGGCCCATGCAGGTTCGCATTGGATTCGGACAGTCGGTAAAGAAACAATGGAGCCAAAAACTGGTGGGCCATTAGCTTTAATCCTAGCTTGCACCCGGCGCGCAAGTAAAAGGTTTCTAGCTCACCAGACTTATTCACCTATGTTCCCCATCTCCTTCCTTCTCCCTGCACAAACTCTGCACAAACTGGCTTCTCACTCAACATGCCACCATCTTGGCTGCTTTCCCCTGGCCTCCTCCACGTGGCCTTTCTCTGCTCTCCTCTCTCTAATGCTAATCTCAGGAACCAAGAGAGCAAGCTCCCCTTCTGCCCCTATTTTATAGTGTAGAAATCCAAACCTGTAATCCAATATACAAAATAGGGAACTCTCTAATACAAAGTCACTTATCTGGGGCATGATGGGTATGTACCACCCCACATCAAAAAGGGTGGGAAAGGCTTAATCCCAAAACCAAGCCCCAGGCTACAAGGATTCTGCCTGCCTACAGCCCACAGAGACACACATTAATATCACCTGGGCAAAGGCCTCCACGTGGGCAGCGCCATCTTTAACAAAGTGAGCGTAATATATTTTATCTGCCCAACAGTGGCCTTACCAACTGAGAGACAAAAGTAACCACACAGGATGGTTTGAAATTAAAACTTTCTAAGTAAAAGCAGTTCATGGTAGGTAGTCATGTCCTAGGAAGGTATTTTTTTCTAACAAAGGTCAATGTTTACCTTAATCCAGCCTGTTTGTTGTCTTTTGTGTCTACAATCAAGTACCTGATAACAGGCCTTTGAAATGTATGGGATATTTTCTTTTCTTTCCCCCCTCAGGGCAAGCATCCTACCAGAGCAGGAAGGAACAACCCATTATTATTATTATTATCATGTTAATTAACTATTTTATGTCTGCCTATGTTAAAGAAGTTTCAGTATATACATTTTTACTTTTTATCTGATTTCAAAGATTATCCCTGCTTTGCTTTCTATGCCCTCTCTAATCTATCATCAATCAATATCATATCTTTCCCTTTGATTTTAATGTATATATAAATTAAATGGTCAAGCTGCCTTTTTTCAAAGCATTTTCTCAATCTGTTAAAACTTTGCTTCCTGGCAATTGTCTGCAGTTTGGCTCAAATAAACTCATAAAACTTGGCCCTGGCCAGTTGTCTCAGTGCAGTGGCGGGATTCAAATATTTTAACAACCAGTTCTCTGCCCTATTGACTGTTTTAAGTATAAAAAAGATATACCAAAAGGTAGTTTATTACTTCATGCATTTAATACTTAAATAAGAACAATAAAAGAGGTATACAAAACTAAATTATAAGAAAAAATTTTAAAATATTATGAAAAATTATTAAATAATACCTGACAAAAAAACACCAGATGAACATTTAAAAAGAGTAAGGAATGTAAATTTGTGATTTCTATATTGGGTGACTGCCCAAGTGCCCACTTTAGAGAGATCCCTGGTTACAAGTGCCATTTTAACAACTGGTTCACTGAATTCAACAAAAAGTTAGGTATCTGTTCTCCTAAACCATTTTGAACCAGCTGAATTCCACAACTGGCTCAATGGTAGAGTGTTGGGCAAACAGGTGGATGTCCTAGGTTTGATTCCTAATCAGGGAACACAGGAGAAGTGACCATCTGCTTCTCCACCCCTCCGCCTTCTCTTCTCTGTCTCTATCTTTTCCTCTCCCTCAGTCATGCATGGCTCCATTAGTTAGAACACATCAACCCAGACACTGAGGATGGCTCTGTGGAGCCTCCACCTCAAGCACTAAAAATAGCTTGATTGCGAGCATGGCCCTAGATGGGCAGAGCATCAGCCAAAGATGGGGGTTGCAGGGTGGATCCCAGTCAGGGCACATGCTGGAGTCTATGCCTCTATCTCCCCTTCTCTTACTTGGAAAAGAAGAAAAATAATTCATGAAACTCCTTACAGGTTTGGAAGTTTCATAGGTTTACATTAATGAAGTAGGCCTTTATTTATTTGTTAAGCAACAGGAGAAAAGAATGTACTTTCCATAATAATTCTATTTATTATGCATACAAATTCCATCCTCATCACAATCTGAGCTAATCCTGGTCAAGAATACTGTCACCATCTCTAAAGCCAGTAGCCATGGCCACCATCACAGCCGCCTGGCCCATGCAGGTTCGCATTAGATTCGGACAGACGGTAATGAAACAATGGAGCCAAGAACTGGTGGGCCATTAGCTTTAATACTAGCTTGCACTCGGCGGGCAAGTAAAAACACACACTGGGTTCCAAAACCCACTCATTCAGTGCTCACAAAGCTACTGACTTATCCGAGGTTCCTAGAATCAAAGCTTTCTAGCTCACCAGCCTTATTCATCTCTGTTTCCCATCTCCTTCTCTCTGCACAAACTCTGCACAAACTGGCTTCTCACTCAACATGCCACCATCTTGGCTGCTTTCCCCTGGCCTCCTCCACGTGGCCTTTCTCTGCTCTCTCCTCTAATGCTAATCTCAGGAACTGAGAGAGAGCAAGCTCCCAGTCTGCCCCACTTTATAGTGTAGAAATCAAAATCTTTAATCCAATATATATACACAAACAAGGAAGTCTCTGATATAAAGTCCCTTATCTAAGGCATAATGCGATTCCTCATGAGAGGGCACCACCCCACATCATGCAATCAGTCAAGGGTGTGGGGAAAAGCCCCCATCTTAAAACTAAGCCTTAGGCTATAACCAGTGTGCCTGCTTACAGCCTGTCCCCCACACCCAAAGCAAACTGTAAGTGAGCAAACATATATATCATATTTAAAAATTTATTCGACCAATACCATCCCTGCCTGCTTGGTTGAAATATGTCCTTGATTTCCATTGTTTTCAAGTATCTAAATTAATAGCTATGATAACTACATTCTGAAAATTTTTAATTACTGGTAACATAAATATTTATGATGAATGTTCTTTTCCTATGTATTTTATATTAACAAGCAAAATGGAGAATATTCATATTATAAAATATTATTTAAAATAAAATACTTTTGTAAAAATTTGAAGAAGCAACTCAAATGCCCATCGATGGATGAACTGATAAACAAAATGTGGTATATACATACAGTGGAATATTTTTCAGCCTTATTACACTAAGTGATATAAACTAGACACAAAAAGATAAATGTTGGGGTACCTGAAGTAGTCTAATTTATATAAGCAGAGAGTAAAATGGGCTAGGGAGAGTGGGAAAGGAGAAGTTGTTTAATAGACATAAAGTTTTAGTTTTGCAAGGAGAAAAATTCTGGAGACTATTTGTACAACAATATTAACAGTAGTGAACTATACACATAGATATGGGTAAGAGGGTAAATTTTATGATGTATTTTTTTGCAAAATAAATAAAATTAGTGTTTAAAAATAAATGTTTAAAATAAAGAGCACTGAACTACATCCTTGCCAACACTTGTTAGTTGATTTATTGATGATAGCCATTCTGACAGGTGTGAGGTGATATCTCATTGTTTTTTAATTTGCATTTCTCTAATGATTAGTGATGTTGGTTATCTTTTCATATGGCAAAAAATTAAAGATGGAATTGCCTTATGACCCAACAATTCCACTTTTAGGAAAGTATGCAAAGAAAACTGAAACACTAATTCAAAAGAATATACGCACCCCTATGTTCATGGCAGCATTATTTGCAAGGTAGCCCATTATTTGGAAGTAGCCCAAATGCCCATCAGTAGAGAGTGAATAATAAAAGCTGTGGCATGTTTATGCAATGGAATACTACTTGGTCTTAAAAAAATGAAATTATACCATTTGTGATAGTGTGCATGGACCTAGAGAGTATTATGTTAACTAAAGTAAGCCAGTCAGAGAAAGACAAGTACCATATGATTTCACTCACATGTGGAATCTAATGCACAAAATAAACTAACAGACAAAATAGAAACAAACTCACAGATATGGAAAACAGATGTCAGAGGGGATGGGAGCTGAGGGGCTGGATGAAAAATGTGAAGTGATTAAGCAAAGAAAAAAAAACTTATAGATGCAAACAACAGAGTGAGGATTACAAGAGGGTAAGGAGGATAGGGAGAGGTGGAAGAGGGTAGAGGGAGGATAGGTGGTGATGGAGTGAGACTTAACTTGGAGTGTTGAACACACATTCCAAAGACAGATGATGATGTATTGTAGAATTGTACACCTGATACCTGAATAATTTTAATAACCAATGTCATCCCAATCAATTCAACAAAAAATACTGAACTATATACACTTAGAAATAAATGAGCTGTTATGATTTTATATTAATTTTTGCATAATAAAAATAAAATTAGTATTAAAATTAATGTTTAAAATAAAAATTAAAAATAATTAGGACACACTTCATCTGAAAAATTATATCTAGGTGTGCTAACTCTTGCTTGTCTCATCTATAAGGCTTTCTAGTTCTTGAAAAATATTAGTAATTAATATTTTGAGAAAATTATCTATGTTATTGAGATCTTCAAATTAAAACCATGGGATTGCACATGACACCTTTGTAATTTTAAAAATATTCTCAGTGTTTGGAATTCTATTCTTTTTTGCATTTTTAATTTTATCAATAATCCCTTCTTTTTTTATAAGGCTAGGATTTTATCCCCCTTTTAAGAAAAAGTGTTTAGATTTGCATAGTTGATTATACTGCATTTCTTTTTCCTAGTCCATAAATTTTTGCTGCTAGTCCTATTAATTTCTCCTTCTAGCCTTTCTTTTTGTTGTTCTAACTTTGGAAGTTAAATACTTAATATAAGAAACTTTGTAAAGCTAGGAATTTTCCTCAGATTAAAGTTCAGTAATGACTCTTAGATTTGTACACACAGCATATTCTTATTATTATTTCTCTAAGTATTTTGGAATGTGGCTTTTGTTTTCTTCTTCACTTAAGAATTATTTTAAAAGACTGATTTTCATATATTCTAAGTACGTGAAAGTTTTCCATTTGTACATCTAGTATTAAGTGAAACTATTACTGAATGATGTATTATGTCTGCTTTTCAGAACTGGGATTTATATATTTAATGTCCCATGAGTACTACAAATAAAAAATATGGTTATTTAGGATAAATAATTATATTAATTGGTTATTTCAAACTGACTGATTAAAATAATCAGATCTTCTATATTGTTTTATATCTTTGAAAAAACAGAGAACTGAAAGTCTTCCTATACCACTGGCATTCTGTCAAATTCTCTTTTTATCTGGTAGTATTCCATTATTATTTTTGAATGGATCTTTTTGTGTGTGTGCATAAGTGTTCATAAACGTTATACTTTTACTTTATTACATATATATATATATATATATATATATATATATATATATGGTCTTTTTTGAGAGAGTGGCAGGGAGAGAGAGGGGAGGGGGAAGGAAAGCACTCATTTGTTGTTCCATTCAGTTGTACATTCATTGTTTGTTTCTTGTGTGTGTCCTGACCTGGGATCAAACCCACAACTTGTCCTTTGGGGATGATACTCTTTAAACAACTGAGCTAAGGAATGTTAAACAGAACTAAGATGATAGAAATGTTTTATGTTGGTTCTGTCCAATATGCAGGCTACTGAGCACTTGAAATGAGGCTAGTATTACTGAGGAACAGAACTTTTCTTTTTAATAAATAAATTTTTATTATTTAAATGGGGTGACATCAATAAATCAGGGTATATATATTCAAAGAAAACATTTCCAGGTTATTTTGTCATTTAGTTCTGTTGCATACCCATCACCCAAAGAGAGATCGTCCTCCATCACCCTCTATCCAGTTTTCTTTGTACCCCTCCCCCCTCCCTCATTCCCTCCCCCCACCCCCCATAACCACCACACTCCTGTCCACGTCTCTTAGTCTCACTTTTATGTCCCACCAATGTATGGAATCCTGCAGTTCTTGTTTTTTTCTGATTCGCTTATTTCACTCTGCATAATGTTATCAAGATTCCACCAATCTGCTGTAAGTGATCCGATGTCATCATTTCTTCTAGCTGACTAGTATACCATGGTGTATATGTGCCCCATCTTCTTTATCCAACCTTCTATTTTTTTTACAGTGTTTAAAAGCCTTTAAGCAAACTCTTGGCCAATACAGCAAGAATCCATAAAAGAGTAGTGTCCTTAACATGTTCACCAAGTCCAAGTTGGCCCCATCACCATGCCAAATCCCTGAAAAATGCAACCCAACCACAGTTCAATCTGTTAGGATCTGTCACAGGGAGCAGGAGTCCAGGAAAAGTCCACATTCAGGAAAAGTCCACATCCAGGAAAAGTCCGCATGGCACTGGAATTGTCACCATTCTATACTTTGCAGCTCATGTCCAAGTCCCAGTGACTGCTGCTTCTAGCTGGTAATGATTCAGGTAGACTGGAGAAGCCATTTGCAGCATGCGTGGATATGGAGCTTCTGTTCTCCTCTTCCTGGAGAAATGAGACCAGGTTGCTTTTCCCTGGAGCTCTGCGACTGTGGCATGGTAAAGAGTACCTTGGGATACACTAAGTTGGGTGGCAAAGGTAGATTCATAATAGAAGTTCACAAAAGGGGGAAAGAGAGCTCTAAATTAGGAGTAGGTCCCAGCCTGAAATATGAGTGGGGCATTGAGATAGGAGGGATAAAGGAAACACTATATATTAAGCAAAGCAGCAGAAAATAGGACTATCAACACCCACAACAGAGATCTTTGAGGGAAGAATAAAAAACCTGAGTATTCAGGCAAAACATAGTTAAGTGGCCCTTTTGCAAATGAGATCAGTTTACCTGCTTCTTGGAAGAAATACCCTAGGCTCGTCCACAGTGTCATAGATGGGACCGACGGCCCTGGGCACCTTCAGCCTTCAGTGGCAAACCCCAGCTTTCTGGGCAAGGTTAGGTCATAGGTGGCTGGAGCAGGGCTGGAAGAGACTGAACCCTCCCTTAGAGGAGTGAGGGGGAAGCCTACCTTCCAGTGTCCCTGTTTCCTCATAGTAGAGGCATGTAAGCCTGGCAGGCTTTAGCTCAATGACCTTCCTTTCCACTATTGAAGCAGGACCCAGATTGCATCCTAGGAGACCCCTTTGGAGCATTGGAGCCTTTAAGGGTGTATCCTAAAAGTTGGTAGTTCCCCTGATCTCTATTGGGCTTTTTCTGCCTCTAGGTATCTTAAAAGCCATGCTCAGAAGATCTCGCTGAGGGGTTTGAGGATCGCCATCTGCCTATATAAATCTTTTCCATATATCTGGAGCTATTTGGAAAAAGACAAAACAGTGTTATTACTCTCCACCCCTCCCCCTCTCCTTCCTCTCCATCTTTCTCCTCCCCTCCCACAGCCAAGGCTCCACCAGAGCAAAGCCACCCCGGGCCCTAAGGAAGGCCCCATGGCCTCTGCCTCAGTTGTTAAAATGGCTCTGGTTGCAACAGAGCAACCCCCCAGATGGGCAGAGCATTCCCCCCCGGTAGGCATGCCAGGTGGATCCTGGTCAGGCGCATGCGGGAGTCTGTCTGACTGCCTCCCCATTTCCATTTCCATCTTCAGAAAAATACAAACAATAAATAAATAAAAGAAAAAATACAGCAAAAAAGGGGGGCATTCCTTTTTGTTAAAGCTCCAGGGAGCATGGAGTGAGCTTGAGTATGTCCTATGAAACATGGAGCTCTATGTTGACATATAAGTCTTTGAAGAAGGAGGAACTGCTGAAATAGTTCATCAGCATTTGTCCCTAATACAGCAGTCTTTATAGTGGAAACACCATAAGTAAATATTTGCTGTCTGTCTATAGATTAAAGGGGAATATGGCAAATGCTGAAAAGTCATGATCTTTGTGCTCCTTCCCTCCCCCAACCCCCTCCCTCTCCTCCCCCCACCTTGTAACCCCAACCCTGTTGTCCATGTCTTTGAGTCTCCTCTGAGGAACAGAACTTTTAAATTTAATTTTATTCTAATGAAATTAAATTTAAATTCAAATAGCCATATATATCTAGTGACCCTATTAGACAGAGCAATGCTAAATTAATAAATGATTGGCCCCATCTTATGAATTTTGTTACCTTAGATTCTACTTTTTCTAGTATATATATTATGCTTTCTTTCTGTGTGCATTTGCTGATATCATCTTTCTACCTTTCACCTTTAAAAGTCACTTTTAAATGTCTTTTGCTAACCACAGAAACTACAGTTAAATATTGTTTCCTAATTCAACCTGCGAATCTATGACCAATAAAGTAATTTTTAACTCACACACATTTAATTGGCATTGCTTGGTCTTATTTCTGTTGTATTTGAATTATGCTTTCTTCCTAGTTCTTTTTTCTAATATGGAATTAGATTCTTCTTTCTGCTTTAGTAATTTAAAAAATACAGTTTTTTTTCTTTTAATTCTGCATGAGATTAACCTTAAATTTAAAATAATTGAATCTAACTGTTGTTCTCCTCGAAATATATAGTATATACCAATTCTTCCTACACTTTCCTAGATTATCCTCATATCTCTCAGGTAATGATGTCATAGTATGAAATTTTAGACTTAGTTTTGTATTTTGATGTTTAAAATGATGTTATCTACTCTTTCAAGGATTATTATTGTTAAATGTATTCTGTTTTTATATAGAGAACATATATATATATATGATATATATATATATCATATATATATAGCATTCAACCATAACATTTTTAGAATTATTCTATGTTTAAATAGACTCAATGTATGCAATCTTTTTATACCATAGCCCACATTCTTAGGTCTTTCTTCTTTTCATTGTTTTCCAGTAGCTTTCAGTATCCATTCTAAGTTGCCTTCCTTTATTTTCCAATGATTCTACAGAAAATGTATTTTCTGAGCTCCTGCGTTTCTAAATATATCTTTCTGATATGTTGTTAGGGTAGAAAACTTCTGTGTCAAAATAATATTCTATCAAAACAGTAAACAGTGCTTCATTGTCTTATGATAGTTAATATTATGCTAAAACCTAAGGTTTTAATATTTAGAGGTAACCTTTCTATTTTTAATTGTTGCCTCTTTTTTAACTGGGTACTTGTATAATTTTTTCTTTATCCCTGAAATTTAGGACATTCACCAAGATTATTTAGATATTGGTCATAGCTATTAGTTTGATCAGAACCTGGTGATCTTTTTTGATCTACACATTCAGCTATTTCTTTATTTCAGTGATGTTTTCTCCTATTATTGCTTCTGTTGTGTTTGTTCTTGTCTCTTGAGATACACAGATTAGCCACATGTTCTCCATTTGCCAGTCCATTACCGTATTTCCCCATGTATAAGATGCTCCCATGTATAATATGCACCTTAATTTTGGGGCCCAAAATTTGAAAAAAAAATGTATTACATAAAGTTATTGACCTAAAATTTTATTCATCATAAAATTCATACAAGTCCTGCATCAGACTGGAACATAGAGGACACAGGTTTGAAACCCCGAGGTCACCACTTGAGCATGGGCTCACCAGCTTGAGTGTGGGGTCACTGGCTCAAGCATGGGATCACAGGCATTATGCCATGGTCATTGGCTTGAGCCCAAAGGTTGCTGGCTTGAAGTGCAAGGTCACTGGTTTGAGCCCAAAGTCGTTGGCTTGAGCAAGGGGTCACTTGCACTGCTGTAGCTCCCCCAATCAATGCACATATGAGAAAGTAATCAATGAACAACTAAGGAGCTGTAACAAAGAATTGATGCTTCTCATCTCTCTCCCTTCCTATCTGTCTGTCCCTATCTGTCCCTCTCTCTCTCTGTCTTTGTCAAAAAAAAAATTCATACAACTCCTCATCACTGTCAAAATTCCCGATGCATTAGCTGTCCTCAGCTGTGTCTGATGATGAATCAATCACTGTCTTCATATACTGTATTATCTTGTCCTCAGTTCCATCTATGGCATTTGAAATGCCATATGTATTGAATGACTTGACAATGATCTCAATCTAGATATCATCCCAGAATATTTTCACCCAGGTACAAACTTCTCCTATACTTGGTTTCTTCACTCTTCCTGCTGTGTCAACTTGTCCCCAGAAGACTTCATCCATTGGTTCCATTTGTCTCTCATGGCATTTTTGAAGGGTTTGTTAATGCTAACAGCAAGTGATTGGATCCAGGATGTCAAGTGTCCAGGTATGACGGCAAGTATTGTTCTTCTTTGTGTTTTTTTGTTATCTGTGTCCTGAACTGATCAAGCACCAATAGGGTAGGTTTGCATAATAGCCTACTTAATCTCCTTCTCCAAAATTTCTCAAATTAGATCTTCATCCCATCCTGATTCATCCAGCCCTTGTAATGAACGTGGACAATCATTCCTCAAGGAATGTCTTCTTTTGGCATTATTTGTGTTTGAAAATCAGCATAGGAGGCAGCTTGGTTCCGTGGGCACAAAAAGCTAGAACAACTGCATAATGACTCTTTTTGTGTCCACTTGGCTTCATAGTTACAGTTTTCACCCCCTTCCTATCTATAGTTCTATTACTGGGGACATCAAATTGAAGGCAGACTTTGTTTATATTTTCAATCTGTCCCAACTCAAACTGATGTACCTTCTGGCATTGAATGACAAAAAGATAAAACTAAAGGACCTTCTGCTTATAGCATTCAGATATCTTTTGGGCAAGTCTAGTACTTAGTCCATTCTGTTTCATGAACCTGAAGCACTAACTGTGTCCTCCTTTGAAATCAGTAACTTCTTTTTCATCAGCAATTCTTCATGCTTCATGCTGAACCATCTTAGTGGACACAGGAATTCCAACTGCCCTTTGCTCTTCTATATCTTAATTCCCTTCCTAAATCAGGCCATTTTGCTGACTTGCCTCTCATGGCCTTCTTCTGCTGTGGTATTTTCAGTAGGGTTTCTTCTTCCCATAGCCAGTCTCAGATTGATTTCTCAGTTGAAGGATGACCAAACTTCCATCAGCAGCAAAATTACCATTCAGTTTAGCAAACTGGATCACTTTTAACTTGAATTTAGCACTGTAAAAAATCTTTTCTGAGCCATTTCTGGGCAGAACATGGCAAAATGTAACCTACCGTAATATACCAGTAAGAAGTGAGAAACAATGAGCGCAAAGACAACAAATGTGATAAAGCAGAAAATGCAAATAAAAAAATCTACAATGAGTGAAAAAACAACCATGAAAAAGAGAGAAATGCAAGTTAAAAATTCTACAACTACTGTATACAACATACACAGTTTTTAGGTCTTAATTTTTTCAGAAAAGGGTGTGCCTTATATGTGGGAGAATATGGTATATTTATTATTGATTTTATCATTATTTTTAATTTGATTTTATTTATTTTTTGTGACAGAGACAGAGAGAAGGACAGATAGGGACAGAAAAACAGGAAGGGAGAGAGATAAGAAGCATCAGTTCTTTGTTATGGCACCTTAGTTGTTCATTGATTGCTTTGTCACGTGTGCCTTGACGAGGGGGCTACAGCAGACCGAATGACCCCTTTCTCAACCCAGCAACCTTGGCTCAAGTTGGTGAGCCTTGCTCACACCAGATGAGCCCTTGCACAAGCTGGCGACCTCGGGGTGGGGAGAGGGTCAAACCTAGGTCTTTCACGTCCCAGTCCAATGGTCTACCCACTGCACCGCTGTGTGGTCAGACGATTTATCATTATTTTTATCTCCTTTTTTTCCTCTATACTCTAACAGAGCTTAAGGTTGAACCCAAAAGTGGTGATTTTATTTTTCACATTCTCAAACCTGAATTGTGTGCTAATTCATTTTTTACATCTAATTATTAAAAATTTTTTGTTGATAGTTAACTAATTTTGATCTATAAAAACAGCAATTTTATATCATTTAAACTAATACAAGAACAGTTACTGTAGCACCAATGCTGATGGCAACAAAATAGAAATAAAATGAATACCCACTAATATGGAAATGAGTGAATAAACATGTCAATTCATATCTTAAGTTACTATCCTGCAATAAAAAGATTTGTAGAAATTTCACCAAATCTACTAGGTTCAAATTGACAAATAAAAGATAAAAGAAATGTATAACATGATAACTAATTATATAAAATAATAACCAAAGAAGACTTGTTTGTATATGTTTGTGTGTTTTAGTCAGATAGAGTGAAACTAGAGAAATGTATATAAGAATATACACTTTGGTTTTCGTGAAGGAGTATAATGAGAAAGAAGAGAAGAAGAGGAGAGGAGTAAGTCCCCCAAAAGGTACTCTTAACAATTAAAATAGCATTAGATGATGATGCCATTTATGAAAATTAACACAAGTATATATGTATACACTTAATGAACCACATACAAAGGTGGCCATCCTAGTGTTTCTCTCAGGGTGGTGGAGTTTTATATACTTCTTTTACTTTTTTTTAATTGATTGATTTTAGCTAGAGAGGAAGGGGAGATGGAGAGAGACAGGGACATACATTTGTTCCTATATGTGCCCTGACTAGGGATTGAACTGGCAAACCTCTGTGTTTCATAACAATGCTCTAACCAACTGAGCTACCCAGCCAGCACAAGATGTTTCTAACTTCCTTCATTAACCATCCCAAAACACACACACCATTAAAAAAACATAAATATCACATTCATACCTCCAAACACACATAACTTAAGCTAGTTTCTGGTTCAATTACCTAAGAGAACTAAAGGTAATGAAAAGAAGGAGAGACATACAAAATACTAGCAAAGGAATTTTGTCTGTTTCCTCTATTTAGTAAAACTTCTCTACCTATGGTCACTCAGACAAGTTCCCTTGTCAAAATAATGGTATCTATATTATAGAGTCCTTACAACTACTCTTTTAGTCTTGGCTCTTCCAAGTTAGGGACAGACTGTGAGGTCCAGGATTTCACCTATTTCTTATGAGGCTGGGATTCTCACTCTGAGATGTTACAAGACATATTCCAATGTTTTGTTCTTTTTTATGTGTGGTTTTCTTTTTCAAATTCTTCCCATCTGCACTCTATGTTAAGTGTTCCTTCGTTATTACATTTCAAGCTAAGACAGGTTTTCTACGTTCATTTTAAATCCCCCCAGTCTTTCCAAAGTATCCCTATTCCTTAAACTTAAGTTTCTTTTACTACTTTATTTCTAAGCTCCATTTATTTAAAATTAACCTTAGCCACCTAGAATTCTAGATTCCATTTTGCCTTTCTAGGCAGTAATTCTGGTGATTCTTGCTACAAAGATTTGAATACTGCATATCACTGTACCTGAAATAATCAACCAATCATAATGCCTTAAGATCACTATGGCCTTTGAACCACATTTAAACTAGCAGCAATGCTTTAAAAGCATCTACTCATCTTTAATACGGGCACCTTCAGCCCTCAGCAACACCCCATCAATGTTTTATGGACTATAAATTAAAGGCTGTTTTCAAACTCTTAATTGTAAAGCACTGCTTTCAATTTTTATAATGACTGAGACCAAATTTAGCTTCTGGGCATTGCTTAGGCTGTCCCCAGTTGGAGAGAGGCGAGGGCTGCTTAAACCTATAATCTTAATTTCAGTCCATACTCTGTAATTTTCTGGAATGACGGCTCTAACAAGAAAATGCCTGGAAAGGAACCAACCTCTGGGTCTCACACTCTGCAAAAGGTGCTTGACATATTTTGATAAAAGGGCTCCATTTAGTACATATGGTGCAAATTTCCATATAAATCAGATATCCTCCTGTTTTGCTGCAGCTTTTTCAAATGAGGGTTTTTGTGTACTTTCTAACCCTCACCTTTCACCTTGCTGGCATTGGTCCCCCAATCACAGAACGCCAGCAGACAAAGAAACACTTTGTTCAAATTTAACCACACCTGTGCAGCAGAGGTCTATTGCCAACTGGGCTCTAGCATGGGAGAGCTATGGAGAAACTTTCTGGAAGCAAACCAAATGGACTCTAGCTGGGATCGGTTCAAATCATTTGAAACCAAACTGGTCATCACAAGATATTGGCACTCTTGACCAATTTGTGACTCAGGACACTTAGCAGCTGCATTTGATAAATGAGGAGTTAAGGTGAGCCATGTTATAAAGAAAGAGAGTAGCAAAGCCCTAAAAAGCATCTCCTTTGCCCATCATCAAATATAAATCTATCCCTCGGCCCTGGCCTGTTGGCTCAGTGGTAAAGAATTGGCCTGGCATGTGGAAGTCCCAGGTTTGATTCTCAGCCAGGGCACACAGGAGAAGCACCCATCTGTTTCTCCACCCTTCCCCCTTCTCCTTCCTCTCTATCTCTCTCTTCCCCTCCTGCAGCCAAGGCTCCGTTGGAGCAAGTTTGGCCCAGACTCTGAGGATACCTCCATGACCTCCACCTCAGGTGCTAGAATGGCTCTGGTTGCAGCAGAGCAATGCCCCAGATGGGCAGGGTATTGCCCCCTGGTAGACTTGCTGGTTGGATCCCAGTCTGGTGCATTTGGGAGCCTGTCTGTCTGCTTCCCCCCGCTTCTCACTTTGGAAAAAAATAAAAAGTAAATAATAAAAAATAAATCTATCCCTCACAGACATGCCAAGATTCTTAAAATTCCCATTATAAGAATTACTATTGTAGGTGAAAGATATTTAATATCTGTTTCAAAATTTAACTGGGAAATTTGGAAAAGGTAATTCAAACCATTACAAAAAGCCTTACAACCCTAAAAAGATTTGTTTGCTATATGAGACAGATTTCCTAGAAAAACCACCCTGTTTGTAAATTGAATTATAACCCATACATTGTTACTTTATATATTCATACCACACAAATGACATAAGAAGGACATATTATCCTTGTTATTTGGTAAGAAAAGAACTAATACAGACCAGTAAAAGTAAAGTGACTCTATCTAGTTAGCAACTGACATCTGCACTTACAGTGGACAGACAGACAGGACAGAGAAAATCTGTCTGAAGAGAAGGGATCTGAGACGATCCTGAACACTGAGGGAGAAGCTGAAGAAGGGGCACTAAGCACCCTGAGAACACTGAATACATGAGGTTTATCTCAGACTCAGGGGAAGGTGAATGTGTAGACAAAGAAGACTAACTGTTCCTATTACACAACTTTGCAGAAGTTTGGCTCTGTCAGTGGCCTTACATTATGCATATCAACATTAAAAGATCTTTCTAAAACAGCATAGCATTGGGTGTGCCAGTGTCCAAAATAAAATACATTAACACAAATCTACTCAAATGAGAATTATACAACTTGGGTTCTGGTACTGGCTCCCTAATTACTAGCTAAATGACCATTTTTACATTTTTCCATTTATCTCTTTGAAAACTGGCAAAATAAGAGTAGCTATATAGAGAGTTAAAAAGACCGGAGAACTTGGAACAAGACTACTGAGGTTTCTTTCAGATTCAACAAAAGCATTCGCTACATGCTATGCACTAATCTAGCCTCTGGGGATATAGAGGTGAGCATGACAGGTAAGTTCCCTGTGCATATTGGACTTGCATTCTATTGGCAGAGAAAACATGACAATCAAATAAATAAACAAATAACATAAAAGATATTTAATAATGATATGTGCTATGCAGATAATAGGTTTTGAGTTCTGACTGCAAAAGCTTGGGGTCAGTGACTTCTCTGCTCAGACCTTCAATCTTCTCATCTGTAAAAGAGTGCTAATATCTCATGCCAAGCCTACTACATGAATTTGCTGTGAGGATCAAATGAGAGAATGAATTGGAAAGCTAATGCAAATTGCTTACATAATCTTACCAGAGAGGAAGGAAAATCTTTTGACTACTTCACTGCTGTGAGCAAGCAAAGAAATTAAGCATGCCAGAAATACTGTTGTTTCCAAAGGCAAGGTATAAAGGGACATGTTCAATAACAACAAATAAAAGGCGGCCAATAAATATGGACCAAAATGTTCTCCTTAGTGGGTAGCTAGAATTGAGAGTTAGAAGAAAATAAATTGAGACTCAAGCTAAATCAGAGAAAATTCCCATTTCACATATTTGTTTTCATTGCTGGAAATGGTAGTATGTGCAAAAGATAAAATTGAGACAATATCAGTGAGTGTCTTCAATATCTCCAGTTAAAATAAAGGCCAAAGCTCTTTTGATTTCCTTAGAGCAAATCCATATAATGTAAACACTCAAGCTTAATATTCCCTACCACTCTTAGAAGCAAAGAACTGAACCTGGCTAAAAGAAGCCAGAGACACAGACAAGGGTCTAGATGTATAGGTGGAGGTTGGCATCATAGGCACATGCTTTGTAAGAAAAGTTTAGCCTGGCTGGTTGGGTCAGCAGTAGAGCATCGACTAGGCATATGAAAGTCCCAGGTTTAATTCCTGGTCAGGGCACACAGGAAAGGTGACCATCAGCTTCTCCCCCTCCCTCTCTCCTTCTCCCCTTCTTTTCCTCTCTCTTTTCCCCTCTAGAAGCCAGTGGCTCAGCTAATTTGAAACTGATTGGAGGAAGTTGGCCTCAGACCCTGAGGATGGCTCCATGGAGCCTCCACCTCAGGTGCTAAAAATGGTTCAGTTGCCAGCATGGCCACAGATGGGTAGAGTATCAGCCCCAGAGGGGGGTTACCCCAGTTGGGAGGCATGTGGGGATCTGTCTCTGTATCTCCCCTCCTTTTACTGGGAAAATAAGGGGAGGGGAAGAAAACAAAAGAGAAACTAGAGAAAGAGAATACCAGAAATAAACTTTCAGGCCTACCCTACTGGGACAGTACTGGCTAGCAAGTTGCTATAGGACAAATCTTATTTCTCTCACTTCTACTATAACAGTGGTTTTCAATCTTGGCTACACATTACAATAGTCTGGTATATTTTGTTTTATTTTTAAATATTTTCTTATTGATTTGAGAGAGAGAGAGAGAAGCATGAACTCATTGTTTCACTTTTTTGTTCCATTTAGTTGCACAGTCATTGCTTCTAGGATGTGCCCTGATCAGGGGTCAAACCTGCAACCTCCAGCATGCTGGGTCAATGCTTTATCCACTAAGCCACGCATCCAGGGTCTCATCTGGTATATTTTAAAAGATTTCAATGACCATACTCAGAGATTTGGATTTAATACCTCTATGGAATGATCAAGGCATTATTGTTTTTTGAGGCTGCCCAGGGGATTCTAATATGCAGCCAGGTTGAGAACAACTGAATCTACAACTGTCTGAATGTCCACCTTTGATTTGAACAGCATTTCTACTCTTTCGTTCTTTTAGCTATTTCAATTGCTAATGATATCAAATAGGTCACAACTAGAAGATAGAAAACAAGGGGCTTTCATATTTACACATCAGAAGTTCCTCAAACTCTCTCCTCTGTGCCTTTGTGATGCCACCCCTGCAGTTTGTATCTCTATCAGAACAAGCATAGCATGTATCAATTATCACTAGGGGCTGAGTACGGTATTTCTTCACCGAACACCAGGGAGTGTGGCTTAGCTGTCCTTTGTTTCATGTCCTGTGTCACATAGTAAGTACTTTCAGTGTTGGTGTTCACTGAATCATTTCCACCCCGATTGGACCCAATTGTTACTTTATATTTGAAGCAGTGGGGCAAGGGAAGAAGGAGAGAGAATAGATGTATACAATCAAAGAAAGAAGAAGCAAAAACAGAAAATGAAGATATAATAATGGTCTGTTCCCATTCCAAAACAGAACAGCACCAGAAAGAAAGAATTCTCAGTTAGAAAAGACCTTAGAAACCATTTAACCCAATTTCTTAAAGAGAGATTCTTAAGTCTTATAGCTCCTTTGAGGTGCTTCTTAATAGAAAGATTCTGGGGTCTTATCTAAACTTACTGAATCAAAAGATAAAGAAGGTGAAGGAATTAGTGAAATTACAAATATATAACACATAGATACAGATAACAGGACAGCAAATCCCAGAGGGAAGGGGGGGAGGGAGTTAGGAGGAGGGGGGCAACAGGGGTGTAATGGGGGACACGGGGGTGGGGGTGAGGGTGTTATATTGATTGGGACATGTGAATCAACGTTAACACAATAAAATAAAATTAATAAAAATTTAAAAATAAAAAAATAAGAAAAAATGGAAAATGACCAAAAGTCTGAGTTTTTAACATGCTTGATGAATAGTTCTTATGTACCATAAATTTTGAGATCTCCTAGTCTAAATTCTCTCATTTTTCAATGAGGAAATCAAGGCTCAGAGAAAAGAAAGGATTCGCTTAAGGTCATAATGCTAATTAGTGGCAGAGTTGAGACTTGAACCTAGGTTTCCAACTCACAGTTTAGTACTATTTCTACTATTCTATGCAAGTGTTGTCAGTGTTGCCAGTACTAAGGAATATAAACACCAAGATGCATTCTGATTGTTCCAGAATAAGTCCCTATCCAGTGTCACATTCTCTCAGACCCTATGTACCTGTTTGTCAAAATGCATCTTAGATTAAAAACAATGGCAACAATAACTTCCATGCAAAGGCAGAAATGAATGATAAAATTGCAAAATGTTGCCCTTCTGAAGACTATGAAGTAATCAACTAAATTTCCAAAAGCAGAAAACTACTCTAAAGTGACTCTAAAGTGTCATGGCTCTAAAGTGACAGAAATCAAATGAACCATAGAGGAGATGTTTGGGGAACAGAAAGTTATATTTCCTTGGTTTCCCTTAACTCCTGTTATGTGTGCAGCCAGTCTTAATTAGCAATAATTTTAAAGATAGCTAATTTAAAGACAGCAATATTTTTGTCATTATTATCTCCTCAGGATTCTATGGGTAATATATTCTCATAAGTACTGTGAACTTCTCTCTGGTCATATCAGAAAAGGTTTCTTCATTACCTTTCCTGAAGTGATCATCTGGTACTGAGAAGGCACTTTTAACTAGATTTATGGCTTTTGAACTCTGTTGATTCATCCAGCTGATTACAATTTTATATTATGCAAGATTTGATGGTTTAGGGGACTGCTGGCCCAGGAATTTCTAATTGGCTTTTGCTGAGATTGTCATTTCATTACTTGCAGGAGCACACGTACCTGAATAACCTTCATTCATTGACATAAATTGGGAATGTAGAACTGGCTCTGGCATTCTGGTACATTAAAAACATGCACTGGTTGGAATTTTGTTCAGAGACAATAGCACAAAATCAGGAGGTTTGGAAGCACATATTCCTCACCTATACCTAATACCCAAACACTGCAGTGAAATATTCCAACAACCTAGAAAAACAAAATTTTGTAACTATCCCAAAGTTTAAAATACATGAAGTAAAATATTTAAATCAATTAGATAATTGTGAAACATAAATTCTACCTTTATTTGTTCTGTAACTATATATGCATCACAAAATGTTATGATTGAAAAATAAACTATGAGTATTACATCATTAAAAAATCTATTTTACCATGACAGAATGTATACCCCAAATGTGTTTAGGGTGAATATAATTTCTGTTCAAGGCGAGTTTTCCTCTGGTTGGCTGGCATAGAGTCATTTATTGAGCACTTACTACATGGGGATAAAAAAGTCTGGGCCCTTAGCCTAGAGCTATTTATAAACTAGTAAAACTCCAAAACAATGACTATCATCTTATTTGAGACCCAGAGACATACTGAACTCTGTATGTGGGACAGTATGACATAATATCTCTTGAAAAAATATATCTCTGATATATACATCATGCATAGTGATTAAGAGCATGAGCTCTGAAATAGTATGGCTGCAAGTTAATACCACTGGATCAATATCACTTCCTATTTTAATGGGTTCCCTTAAATCCTCTCCAGTCAAGCTTCTGCCCTCACAACTTCACAAATGCTCTTGTCAAGGTCAAAAGTGATCTCTACATTACTAAATCCAAGAGTAAATTGTTAGTCCTCACCTTATTTACCACAATATTTCTCCAATTTTGGACTTCAGGTCAACATACTCTCTTCAAGTTCTCCTACCTCATTCACCTTTCCTCCTTAGTTTTCCTATTTGGCTCTTCCTCATTTTCCCAATTTCTATATGCTTGAGTGCCCCAAGGCTCAGTTCTAAAATCTCTTCTTCTAAACTCACACTTCTCCATATCATTTAAAATCTATGTACTCTTGTTGGTCAGTGTCATCCTCTTAAATTTAATTTTCTAAATAAAAATAAATAAATAAACTCACACATGCTGATCACATTCAATATCATGGCATCTAATCACTGATGTTCCCGAAATTTATAATTCCAGCCAGTGCACTTCCCATAAACTCCAGATGTGTATATATGCAACCAATTCCTTAACATCTCTCATTTGGTTGTCAGATATGCCTCTAAAACCTAACACATCTAAAACCAAACTCCATCTCTTCCCTCTCAAACCTATTCTTCCTACCATCTCCCTCATCTCCAATAATGGCAACTCCTTTTCAATTGTTCACACCAGCAAATCTAGTGTCATTTCTGACTCTTATTTTTCTCTTATATCCCAATCCATTTGGTTAGCAAATCCCAGTGAAGAAGTAATATTTCCAAAATTCAACCACTTATTTTATTTTATTTTTTTTATAATTTTATTTTTTTAATGGGGTGACATCAATAAATCAGGATACATATATTCAAAGATAACAAGTCCAGGTTATCTTGTCGTTCAATTATGTTGCATACCCACCACCCAAAGTCAGATTGTCCTCTGTCACCTTCTATCTTGTTTTCTCTGTGCCCCTCCCCACCCCCTATCCCTCTCCCATTCCCCCCTCCCCCCCGTAACCACCACACTCTTGTCAATGTCTCTTAGTTTCAGTATTATGTCCCACCTACGTATGGAATAATACAGTTCCTGGTTTTTTCTGATTTACTTATTTCGCTTCGTATCATGTTATCAAGATCCCACCATTTTGCTGTAAATGTTCCGATGTCACCATTTCTTATGGCTGAGTAGTATTCCATAGTGTATATGTGCCACATCTTCTTTATCCAGTCATCTATTGATGGGCTTTTTGGTTGTTTCCATGTCCTGGCCACTGTGAACAATGCTGCAATAAACATGGGCTGCATGTGTCTTTACGTATCAATGTTTCTGAGTTTTGGGGATATATACCCAGTAGAGGGATTGCTGGGTCATAAGGTAGTTCTATTTGCAGTTTTTTGAGGAACCACCATACTTTCTTCCATAATGGTTGTACTACTTTACATTCCCACCAACAGTGGATGAGGGTTCCTTTTTCTCCACAGCCTCTCCAACATTTGCTATTACCTGACTTGCTAATAACAGCTAATCGAACAGGTGTGAGGTGGTATCTCATTGCCGTTTTGATTTGCATTTCTCTAATAGCTAAAGAAGATGAGCATCTTTTCATATATCTGTTGGCCATTTGTATTTCTTCCTGGGAGAAGTGTCTATTCATATCCTCTTCCCATTTTTTTATTGGATTGTTTGTTTGTTTGTTGTTGAGTTTTATGAGTTCTTTGTATATTTTGGATATTAGGCCCTTATCTGAGCTGTTGTTTGAAAATATCATTTCCCATTTAGTTGGCTTTCTGTTTATTTTGTTATCAGTTTCTCTTGCTGAGCAAAAACTTCTTAGTCTGATGTAGTCCCATTCATTAATTTTTGCCTTCACTTCTCTTGCCATTGGAGTCAAATTCATAAAATGCTCTTTAAAACCCAGGTCCATGAGTTGAGTACCTATGTCTTCTTCTATGTACTTAATTGTTTCAGGTCTTATGTTTAGATCTTTGATCCATTTTGAGTTAATTTTTGTACAGGGAGAGAGACTGTAGTCCAGTTTCATTCTTTTGCATGTGGCTTTCCAGTTTTCCCAGCACCATTTATTGAAGAGGCTTTCTTTTCTCCATTGTGTGTTCTTGGCCCCTTTATCAAAAATTATTTGACTATATATATATGTGGTTTTATTTCTGGACTTTCTATTCTGTTCCATTGGTCTGAGTGTCTATTTTTCTGCCAATACCATGCTGTTTTGATTGTCATGGCCCTATAATAGAGTTTGAAGTCAGGTATTGTTATGCCCCCAGCTTCATTCTTTTTCTTTAGGATTGCTTTGGCTATTCGGGGTTTTTTATAGTTCCATATAAATCTGATGATTTTTTGCTCTATTTCTTTAAAAAACGTCATTGGAAGTTTGATGGGAATTGCATTAAATTTGTATATTGCTTTGGGTAATATAGCCATCTTGATTATATTTATTCTTCCTAGCCAAGAACAAGGTATATTCTTCCATCTCATTATATCTTTTTCGATTTCCCTTAACAATGGTTTATAGTTTACATTATATAAGTCCTTTACATTCTTTGTTATGTTTATTCCTAAGTATTTTATTTTTTTTGTTGCAATCGTGAAGGGGATTATTCTTTTGAGTTCCTTCTCAGTTGTTTCATTGTTGGCATATAGAAAGGCTATTGACTTCTGTATGTTAATTTTGTATCCTGCGACCTTACTGTATTGGCTTATTGTTTCTAGTAGTCTTTTTGTGGATTCTTTGGGGTTTTCGATGTATAGGATCATATCATCTGCAAAAAGTGATACCTTTACTTCTTCTTTTCCGATATGGATGCCTTTATTTCTTTGTCTTGTCTGATTGCTGTGGCGAGAACCTCTAGTACCACATTAAATAAGAGTGGAGAGAGTGGACAACCCTGTCTTGTTCCTGATTTAAGGGGGAAAGCCTTCAGTTTAGTGCCATTTAATATGATGTTAGCTGATGGTTTATCATATATGGCCTTTATCATGTTGAGATATTTTCCTTCTATACCCATTTTGTTGAGAGTCTTAAACATAAAATTGTGTTGTATTTTATCGAAAGCCTTTTCTGCATCTATTGATAAGATCATGTGGTTTTTGTTCTTTGTTTTGTTGATATGGTGTATTACATTAACCGTTTTACGTATGTTGAACCATCCTTGAGATCCTGGGATGAATCCCACTTGATCATGATGTATTATTTTTTTAATATGTTGTTGTATTCGATTTGCTAGTATTTTGTTTAGTATTTTAGCATCTGTATTCATTAGAGATATTGGTCTGTAGTTTTCTTTTTTTGTGCCATCCTTGCCTGGTTTTGGGATGAGGGTTACGTTGGCCTCATAAAATGTGTTTGGAAGTATTGCTTCTTCTTCAATTTTTTGGAAGACTTTGAGTAGAATAGGAACCAAGTCTTCTTTGAATGTTTGATAAAATTCGCTGGTATAGCCTTCAGGGCCTGGACTTTTATTTTTGGGGAGGTTTTTAATGGTTTTTTCTATTTCTTCTCTACTGATAGGTCTGTTTAGGCTTTCTGCTTCTTCTTGACTCAGTCTAGGAAGGTTGTATTTTTCTAGGAATTTATCCATTTCTTCTAGGTTGTTGAATTTAGTGGCATAAAGTTTTTCATAGTATTCTACAATAATTCTTTGTATATCTACAGTGTCCGTGGTGATTTCTCCTCTTTCATTTTGGATTTTGTTTATATGAGTTCTTTCTCTTTTTTGCTTGGTAAGTCTTGCCAAGGGTTTGTCAATTTTGTTGATCTTTTCAAAGAACCAGCTCCTTGTTCTATTAATTTTTTCTATAGTTTTTCTGTTCTCTAATTCATTTATTTCTGCTCTGATTTTTATTATTTCCTTTCTTCGGCTGGTTTTGGGTTGTCTTTGTTCTTCTTTTTCTAGTTCCTTAAGGTGGGAAGTTAAGTGGTTCACTTGGGCTCTCTCTTGTTTGTTCATATATGCCTGAAGCGATATGAACTTCCCTCTTATCACTGCTTTTGCTGCATCCCATAGATTCTGATATGTCGTATTGTCATTTTCATTAGTCTGTATATATCTTTTGATCTCTGCACTTATTTCTTCTTTGACCCATTCATTTTTTAAAAGTATGTTGTTTAGTTTCCACATTTTTGTGGGATTTTTTTCCTCTTTTTTGCAGTTGAATTCTAGTTTCAAGGCTTTATGATCAGAAAATATGCTTGGTACAACTTCAATTATTCTGAATTTGCTGATGTTGTTTTTGTGGCCCAACATATAGTCAATTCTTGAGAATGATCCATGTACACTGGAGAAAAATGTATACTCAGTCACTTTGGGATGAAATGTCCTGTAGATGTCTATCATATCCAGGTGCTCTAGTGTTTTCTTTAAGGCTACTATGTCTTTGTTGATTCTCTGTTTGGATGACCGATCTAGAGCCGTCAGCGGTGTATTGAGGTCTCCAAGTATGATTGTATTTTTGTCAGTTTTTGTTTTAAGGTCAATAAGTAGCTGTCTTATATATTTTGGTGCTCCTTGGTTTGGTGCATATATATTAAGAATTGTTATGTCTTTTTGATTCAGTGTCCCCTTAGCCATTATGAAATGGCCATTTTTGTCTCTGAGTACTTTTCCTGTCTTGTAGTCAGCATTATCCGATATGAGTATTGCTACACCTGCTTTTTTTTGGATGTTATTTGCTTGGAGTATTGTTTTCCAGCCTTTCACTTTGAATTTGTTTTTATCCTTGTTACTTAGATGAGTTTCCTGTAGGCAGCATACAGTTGGATTTTCTTTTTTAATCCATTCTGCTACTCTGTGCCTTTTTATTGGTGAGTTTAATCCGTTTACATTTAGGGTAATTATTGATACTTGTGAGTTCCCTATTGCCATTTTATATCTTGCTTTCTGTTAGTTTTGTGTCTTGTTTGATCCTTCTCTTTCGTTTTTCTATCTTTTGTTTTTATTTGGTTGTATTCCATACATCTTTCCTCTGTTGCTATCTTTTTTATCTCATGTGCTTCTGTGGTGGTTTTTTCAATGGTGGTTACCTTTAAGTAATGAAAAGGGTCCCTACCCTGTTCATTGTAGCGAACTATTTTGTGAGTACTTTTGCACTCCATCGTCCTTTGCTACTGTTAATCTCCATCTTCTCCCCCTCTTTCTTTTTGTTGTTGTCACAGTTTAAATTTGGTTTTATTGTGTTCTTCTTGGAGCTTTTACTTGTGGCTCTGTTTTTTTTTTGTTCTTTGTATCTGATTGGAGAACCCCCTTTAGTAATTCCTGGAGTGGGGGTTTTCTGATGATAAATTCCCTCATCTTTTCTGTATCTGTGAATGTTTTTATTTCTCCTTCGTATTTGAAGGATAGCTTTGATGGGTATAGTATTCGTGGCTGAAAGTTCCTCTCTTTCAGGACTTTAAATATTGGGGTCCGCTCTCTTCTAGCTTGTAGAGTTTCTGCTGAGAAATCTGATGATAATCTAATGGTCCTTCCTTTATATGTTGTATTCTTTTTTTCCCTGGCTGCCTTGAGAATTTTTTCTTTGCTGTTGGTTTGTGTCAATTTCATTATGATATGCCTTGGAGTAGGTTTGTTGGGGTTAAGAAAACTTGGAGTTCTGTTTGCTTCTTGAACTTGAGGCTTTAGTTCTTTCCACAGGCTTGGGAAGTTCTCCTCTATTATTTGTTTGAGTATGTTCTCCATTCCATTTTCTCTCTCTTCTCCCTCTGATATACCTATTATTCTTATGTTATTCTTTTTGATGGAGTCAGATAATTCTTGTAGGGCTATCTCATTTTTTTTAATTTTTGAGTCTCTTTCTTCTTCTCTCTGTTGTGCCTCAAGTTGCTTGTCTTCTATTTCACTAATCCTCTCTTCTATCTGACCTGTTCTATTAGCTAAGCTTGTTACTTCGTTTTTCAGCTCGTGAATTGAGTTTTTCATCTCTGTTTGATTTGTTTTTATAGTTTCAATTTCCTTGGACATATATTCTTTGTGTTCATTGAGGTGTTTTCTGAGCTCCCTATATTGCCTTTCTGTGTTTTCTTGTATATCTCGGAGGATTTTTAGTATTTCTATCTTGAATTCTCTGTCATTTAGCTCCAAGGTTTCCAATATATTAAATTTTTTCTCCATAGATTTTTCCTCATCTAGCTGTGTTACCTCTCTTTCTTTTGTATCCATGATATTCGATTTTCTCTTCCTTAATGGCATCTGAGGGTGGTTTTGTTGATAGTATTAATGAGATTTAATAAAGAATAAAAAGTTAAAAAAAATAAAAATAAATAAAAAATCGAAAAGAGTTGTTTTTTAAAAAAAAAAATTAATAATGAAATAAAGAAAAATAAAATAAAATAAAAATTTTTAAAAAAAGGAAATTATTCCCCCCCTCCTTTTTTCCTCTCCTCTCCTCTCCCCTCTTTCTTGAGAAAATCTTGTGGTGGACTGTGAGTTATAACAAACAATGCCTGTGATGGAGGGCCTGAATTGGGGAAAAGTAATAAAGGGGCAAAAAAGAAAAAAAGAAAAAAACAAAACAAAAAAAAAAAAAAGAGCGTATGGACCCACAAAAAGCAAATAAGGAAAAAATTTGGGTCAAGAATAAAATGATTTGCTTTTAGGTGTTGGTTGTCTAAGAGTTATGATGAGAGGAATAAGAGGAAAACGGAAAAATGGGGGGACAAATTAAAAACTTACTATTGTATTTAGTGGAACAAGAACTAGATAATATGGAGAGCCAGGGATGGGAGCACTGCTAGTGAGTTAAAAAGGTGAAGTAAAAACCCCCCAAAATGCCACAAACATAGGTTTGAGTCCCAGATAAGATAATTTGTTTGTTATTGAGGTTTGAATGAGAGGAGATGTAAAGGAGAAAGGAAGAAACTAATATAGAGGGAGAAAAGAAAGAGAGAGAGAGAAAAAAAAAAGAGGGAACCACTAAAAGAAGAAAAAAGAAAGGAGAGAGAGAGAGAGTTAAGGGTTTTGGAGTGCAACCCTCATAGAGAGAAAGGAAGAGAAGAGAAAAGATAATGGGAGATGTAACACTTATGGGTAGTGTAGTTCAAGGAGAGGAGAGAGTAAGACCAGTAGAGAGTTAATCAGCCAAATTGGAGGAAGAAAAAAATGTATCAAGAATGAAGATAAGAGAAACAAACGAACAAATATAATAAAATGGGATAGGTTATAAAGTCTGCAGATTATTCTTGATTTTGAGAGGTTATCTTCTTGCTTTTTCTTTTCTCTCCCTCTTCCTGGTCGGTGACTCTGTACCCCGGGTTCTGCCCCTTTGGCATGCTCAGGTAGAGGCTTGCAGTTGATAAGTCTCTATGGCAATGTCATGTATTGTGCTTTAGTCTCGTGGGAGTCGAGGCTCATTAGCATTTATAGGCTCCGACAGTGAGAGAGTCTGTGTTCCTGGAGCCTTTCTCCTAGTCTTTCCTTCCTCAATTAGTAGCCTGATAATCCAGCTATGGGGTTGCTGCTGCCTCTGCCTGGATAGTAAGAGGCTCAAAGAGCTGGGAACTCCCCACTCTATTTCCACTCAGCACAGGGCTCTGGGTAAGGCTCAGTCAATCAGAGCTGCTAGCATAATCAGGCGGGCTTTCCGCCCACTCAAAGACCACTGGCTCTGCCACTCTGTCCGGTAACACAAGCGGGCGCCCACTTCTGGGGGGCGCTTGGAGGAAACTCTCACTCACTGTCTGCGACCAGGATATCCAGCCAGCAGTCTCACGCTCTGAGTGAAACCCCCAACCGCAGGGAAAAGTTGTAGCGTTGGAATTGAGTCTCGCTCCGTCCCCGTGCGCGGCTTTTGCAAGGCTCTGGGGCGGCTCGAGATTCCGCTTTGGCCCACACAAAGGCCCCTGACTCTGCCCCTCTCTGCGATAACACGGGCGCGCACTGCGGAGGCACTCGGAGGAATCGCTCACTCCTTATCTGCGCGCGCACACCAGGATATGAGGCCGGCCGCGGTTCCCTCTGAGTGAAACCCTCACCAGCACGGAAAATCTCCACCGTTGGAAGTAGTTCTCACTCCCTCCCGTGCGTGGCTTTCCCAGGGCGCTGGGGCTGCCCAGAGACTCTGTCCTCGGCCCACAGAAAGGCCTCTGACCCTGCCTCTCCGTGGGGCAACACGGGCACCCACTCTCGGGGCCTAGGAAGAAATTCTCGCCCACTAACTGCGCACCGACCAGGAGACCGGGTAAAATGGCCGCTCCGCTTGTCTTTCTTTGTTTGGGTTTGGCGCGAGTGTTAGCTTGTATTGCCCGGGTTGCCACAGGATCAGATTTTCCTTGGCTTGGATCTGTGAGCCACAGCCTGGTTCGGCCGTTTGTGCCGCGGCGGCCTGGATCTATTCACCCCCTTTGCCCGCCTCAGTTTCTATATTCACAGTTACCAGAGAAAGCCGCCCTGTTTAGGTTAGTGAGGAAGGAGGAGCATTTCTTACTCCCTTTTTCCTTCGGGGTTTGGTTATATATTTAGCCAATTTTTCACTCAATCATACCTTTGGATGTATTGCGAAGCATCTGGAAGCTCCAAGTATAGGTTTTTCTGTTTCTGGTTGAAGATCTTGTTGAGTTTTGGGGGAGATTTATCGGTATCGCTTCCTACCCCGCCATTACTCTGACGTCATCTCTCAACCACTTATTAGGATCTCTATCATCACAACCCAAGTCTAAGCCACCATCACCTCTAACATTTTTTCCTTTTTCATTGAATTTATTGGGGTAACACTGATTAAAATTATATAGGTTTCATATGCACATTTCTACAACACATCATCTATACACTGTATTGTGTGTTCATCATCTGAACACAGTAAAAGCAAATCAAGTTTGCACTCATCACCATTTATCCTCCCCATACCTTTCTCCATATCTCCCTCTTTCCTCCTCCCAGCAATCATCACACTGTTATTGGAATCCATTAGTTTTTCCTGCTTTATCTTCTTTTTCTGCTCAATCCCTCTACCACCTACCCAATACCCTCCATCACCATTTCTTGTAGCAATATTTTTCTGATATATCTCCTCAGGCAAGGGAAACAATAAATAAATAAATAAATAAATAAATAAATAAATAAATAAATACATACATACATACATACATACATACATACATAACAAGTGGGACTACATCAAACTAAAAAGTTTTACACAGAAGAAAAAACAAAACTATGAATTATTTACAATAGCCTCCTAACTCATCTTCCTACTTTTGTCACTCCCACCCCTCACAGTTCTCAACAGAGCAGCTATGGGTCTTATTAAAATATAAGTCAGATCATATCTCTTCTCAGCTCAAAACCCCCAAATGACTTTGTCTCTCATTTATAGTAAAAGCTAAAATCTTTACAGTGGTCTATAAAAAGCCCTCTTCCCTTACTCTTATTCTGACTGTATCTACTACTCCACTCAATTCCTTCATACACTGAGCAAGATTGCTCCTGAGCTTCTTCATACTTTTTGTTCACAATACCTGGAAAATTCTTACCCCCATATCTATAAAACCCTTTCTTCAACTCCTTCAGATTTTTCTCAACTATAATTATCAGCTATGCCTGGCCTAGCCCCACTTAATACTATAACCATACCCTCCATTCCAGGCTTTGATATGCCTTCCTTCAATTATTTTCCTCTGACATATTAGAAATTTGATATTTTCTGCTTATTGTCTATTTTCCAGATGTAAACACAAGAATGTAAACTAAATTAGGGCATAAACTATTATCTTTTGTTCACTGCCATATCTCCAATACTTAGAATTTTTCCTGAAAGTTATAAAATATTTACTGTATATTCAGTGGATGAATAGATGGCCTTTGATAAGTTATATAAACTCACTTGTTATAGTTGACTCATCTGTAAAATGAGAACACTGATGCCTACCTCATAAAGTTGCTGTCAGCATTAGATGAGTTAGTACATATAAGGTGCTTGTCAAAGTACCCAGCACACAATAAGCATTCAATATTTATAGCTATTAGTATCATTGTAGCTGTTATTCATTAAGAGGATATAAATGGACACAGAAAAGGAGAATAGAAAGACATGTGTCAGGAACTTTGAAATCAGGGTGCCTGCTGTCTGTTGAGGGGAGGTGAGATGGAATGAAGGGAACACAGTGAAATCAAGTGTCACTGGAGAATCTAAGAAATGTGTGAATCTTGTACAAAGAAAGTGCATGATATAATACAATCTGACTTAACATGGTCATGAGTTCTCTTTGGGCCTACTTTTCCTTTTGAGTTTCAGCAGCAAAAATTGCTAATTAAAGATCCTACCTGTTCCTGTGGCTGAACTCTGGTTCTTGAAGATGCTGACACCCAGGAACCAAAGGGTTTGCTCTAGCTCTCTATAAATCGCCAAAGAAATACCACATGCTAATTTATGAATAAAGATGGAAAAATTTCTATAGAAAAAGAGGAATAATTTTCAAACAGCAAGAAATTATTAGAGGCCAGCAGTAGTAAAATTTTAAAAATTTATAAACATGTGAGTGATAGCCTTTTTTTTTTATTCATTTATAGAGAGGAGAGAGAGAGAGAGACAGAGAGAGAGAAGGGGGAGGAGCTGGAAGCATCAACTCCCATATGTGCCTTGACCAGGTAAGCCCAGGGTTTTGAACCGGCGACCTCAGCATTTCCAGGTTGACGCTTTATCCACTGCGCCACCACAGGTCAGGCCAGCCTTTTTAAGGCATTCTGCCTTCCTTAAGTTCAGAGTTGAAATAAAGCCTTAAATTAAGCTTTTAAAAATTTTTGACAGTGCTATTTGAGAATCTGGGTATTTTCTTCCTGCCTTATTATGCAGGGAAAGGGGCCATGGTCAGTTTTCTTTCAGCATCTGAAAATATTTCTATAAAAAAATTCATCAATCATTAATTTGTTTCAATGACACACATACCTTTTCAATTCTAAGGCTGAACCTGCTACTCTATTGTGGAAAACAGTTTGAGGTGATTTTTCTCTACCTGCTAAAGGGCAAATATGACCTGAACTAACCACTGAGATACTTCATTACAATTTAAAAAGGAATAGTCCTCAGAAAGAATAGACAGTGGTGAATGCATTGAGATACCCCTAAGTTCGCCCCTTAGGGGAGAAGATCTGGTCACCAGGTAAGCAACCGAGACCACTTAATGGTGCTAGCTGAGGCTGAGGAAAATCTATACTTGGTAGTCAAGAAGAAACATGATGAGTATTATTTGCAGATCTGAGATCATCTTCAGTTGCACAGGCTGTAATTTTTCCCACTAAATTTCCTTTTCCAAGTTCCCTCCAGGAAGAGAGTTCTACAGAATCCTGAAGGATCTTCAACACAAACATATTTGAAGAACTGGATCTAAGTGATACAAGGGATAGACTGTGATAGATACTGCAATATACTGCTCAGATTGCCTTCCAATAAAGTCTCTACTGTTCCAGTTGCTAAAGCAACTTTCGCAGACATTCTTCAGCTATTAGCCCCTTCAGAGATGATCTCAACTGCAGAAAGCACTTTGCCCAAGGTCATGATACTTTTGGTGGACAGCCCATATCCAATTACTGATTAATAAAGGGATCTAAAAGCCTGAGTATTTTGGCCCAACTCAGGAAGACTATGAAGGTCTTTTTTAAACTTCAGATTTCCTTGTGGGCTAAACTAAGGCTACTGTTTAAGCCCACAACTCAAATTCTCTATCTATTCCTTTTTCTTTTGTTCCCCTTCCACAGGTGTTGATCCCAAGAGTACTCCAAAATAAACATCCTATAGTCTAAATACCATCTCAGAATATGCTTCCTAAGAAACCCAACCTGTGACAACACAGGCAATGTTATAAGAAATGCTCAATGCATTCTAGCTCATTAAACATTTATTCAACTAATATTCATTGAAGGCCTACTGTATACCAAGCACTTTTTTTACACGTATTGGGAATGCATTACTGAACAAGACAGACAAAGTTCCCATATTTTTATGAAGGAACACAGATAATGGACAACTAAACAAATTAATAAACAACATTTTAAATAATTACAAACATTATGAGAAAATAAGATAAAGTTATATGATATAAATTGAATTGGGAGTATGACTAATTTTTATTATGTGACCAGAAATGGCTTCAGTAAGGAAGTGACATTTAAGCCTTCCTGGCATACAATCTTATATAATAAAAGTATTCTAAGCACAGAAAACCACAGGTGCAAATAAATAAAATAGGCATGTTCTTGAAAATTAAAGATTAATGGGACTGGAAGAGAGGGGAAAGTAGTAAGAGGTGAAGACAGAGAAGTGGTCAAGGGTAAGATGTTTGCGTTTCATTCTACATATATCAGGAACTTATTAATATATCTCAAGCAGGGCAGTAAAATTACCTGATTCATGCATTTAAAATATAATTCTAGCTACTATAAAGAGAAAAGGTTATAAGGAAGAATAAAAGTGGGGAAATCAGCCCTGGCCAGTTGGCTCAGTGGTAGAGCATCAGCCCGGCATGTGGAAGTCCTGGGTTTGATTCCCAGTCAAGGCACACAGGAGAAGTGCCCATCTGCTTCTCCAACCTCCCCCCTCTCTCTCCTTCCTCTCTGTCTCTCTCTTCCCTTCTTGCAGCCAAGGCTCCATTGGAGCAAAGTTGGCCTGGATGCTGAGGATGGCAAACCTAGTCTCATGTCCTTATAGCAATCATTTGATGTTCAAACATTAAATATACTTATCTCATCTCCATAAATCTCTCTGTAGGTGAAACAACCTTAATTTTTCAACCATATTTTATATGACATATTTTGCAGAGACTACATATCATTTTTATTTTACTCCATAAAGAATTCCTGAAAAGTTAAAGTTCAAATTATTTTAAGAGCTCCTTATATTAATAAAAAGAATATTTAAATTAAAAAAGGATACATAGACGCTTTCATTTTTTCCTTAAACCCTAATACTCATATTACTTGTAACTCTCTTCTACTACCTAGTGGCAGAATACTGTTTGAAAATTACAGTGTTGGTTACAAAAACAAAACAAAAACAAAACAAACAAAATGTTGAAACAATAAAAATCTACTGAAATTTTGAAACAAAAACTACAATCTCAAGGCCACAGCTTTCTGACATCATCTAAACTGCTCACACAAGACAATCCTCTAAATCAGTGGTCCCCAACCTTTTCTGGGCCACGGACCGGTTTAATGTCAGAAAATATTTTCATGGACCAGCCTTTAGGATGGGACGGATAAATGCACAAAATAAAATTATGCGACCGGCGTAAAAACTGTGGTATTTTTAAACATAATTGTTGAACTTACAATATTTATTGGGCTAAGTTAAAGGAAGAACGAGCATGTCCTCATTCTTCAGGCTATATTTAAATTTGTTATTCTGACAATGTTTCATGTCTGACATCAATATGTAATATGATAGGTTCAGGTTCGCTACCAATCATGAACCTACGACAATAAAAATAAACATGGATCCATTGTCTATTCGTATGCAACTTTATTAGAAGTGTCCTCTTAACATCACACCAACAACATAACATGAGTAACATGCTCTCTGCCTCCAAACACTTTCCAGTCGCTATGGTAACATTTAAACATGCCTTAAAAATAAGATACAACACAAAAACAAATATAAAGTGCATGAAAAATACAAGTCACCATTATTATAAATATTGTAAGTTAAGGGTTACTTATTATAATGTTTATATAGAATGAGAGATAGTAGCATATCTCTCAACAACCATAACGTTAAATCAGTGGGAGCTCTGAGATTGTTTCTCTGCAACGAGATGGTCCCATCTAGGGGTAATGGGAGACAATGACACCCCAAGTGTGTTGCTTATGCCCAGTCTACTCCGTAATTTTGTTTTGGTTGCTGTCACTGCAGAAAATCCCGCTTCAAATAGGATGTTGGAAATGACAACAGGGTTTTTAGTGCTTTTGTGGTGATATCAGGGTATTCTGCTATGACTTTAATCTAGAACACCAGCAGAGTTGTAGTCTCAAACATATTTTTAAGGCTGCCATCATTTGCAATCTCCAGTAGTTGATCCTCTTCTTGCACAGACACGCTGGATTCACCTGGTTTGTTGACAAATGGATCACAGATCCATTCCTTGGCAATTCGTGGGTCTTTTGTGGTTGGGAAGTAGCGTTCAAACTCTTTTTTTTTTTAATAATTTTATTTTTTTAATAGGGTGACATCAATAAATCAGGATACATATATTCAAAGATAACAAGTCCAGGTTATCTTGTCGTTCAATTATGTTGCATACCCACCACCCAAAGTCAGATTGTCCTCTGTCACCTTCTATCTTGTTTTCTTTGTGCCCCTCCCCACCCCCTATCCCTCTCCCATTCACCCCTCCCCCCCCCGTAACTACCACACTCTTATCAATGTCTCTTATTTCACTATTATGTCCCACCTACGTATGGAATAATAGAGTTCCTGTTTTTTTCTGATTTACTTATTTCGCTTCGTATCATGTTATCAAGATCCCACCATTTTGCTGTAAATGTCCCGATGTCATCATTTCTTATGGCTGAGTAGTATTCCATAGTGTATATGTGCCACATCTTCTTTATCCAGTCATCTATTGATGGGCTTTTTGGTTGTTTCCATGCCCTGGCCACTGTGAACAATGCTGCAACAAACATGGGGCTGCATGTGTCTTTACGTATCAATGTTTAAGAGTTTTGGGGATATATACCGAGTAGAGGGATTGCTGGGTCATAAGGTAGTTCTATTTTCAGTTTTTTGAGGAACCACCATCCTTTCTTCCATAATGGTTGTACTACTTTACATTCCCACCAACAGTGGATGAGGGTTCCTTTTTCTCCACAGCCTCTCCAACATTTGCTATTACCTGACTTGCTAATAACAGCTAATCGAACAGGTGTGAGGTGGTATCTCATTGCCGTTTTGATTTGCATTTCTCTAATAGCTAAAGAAGATGAACATCTTTTCATATATCTGTTGGCCATTTGTATTTCTTCCTGGGAGAAGTGTCTATTCATATCCTCTTCCCATTTTTTTATTGGATTGTTTGTTTGTTTGTTGTTGAGTTTTATGAGTTCTTTGTATATTTTGGATATTAGGCCCTTATCTGAGCTGTTGTTTGAAAATATCATTTCCCATTTAGTTGGCTTTCTGTTTATTTTGTTATCAGTTTGTCTTGCTGAGCAAAAACTTCTTAGTCTGATGTAGTCCCATTCATTAATTTTTGCCTTCACTTCTCATGCCATTGGAGTCAAATTCATAAAATGCTCTTTAAAACCCAGGACCATGAGTTGAGTACCTATGTCTTCTTCTATGTACTTAATTGTTTCAGGTCTTATGTTTAGATCTTTGATCCATTTTGAGTTAATTTTTGTACAGGGGGAGAGACTGTAGTCCAGTTTCATTCTTTTGCATGTGGCTTTCCAGTTTTCCCAGCACCATTTATTGAAGAGGCTTTCTTTTCTCCATTGTGTGTTCTTGGCCCCTTTATCAAAAATTATTTGACTATATATATGTGGTTTTATTTCTGGACTTTCTATTCTGTTCCATTGGTCTGAGTGTCTATTTTTCTGCCAATACCATGCTGTTTTGATTGTCATGGCCCTATAATAGAGTTTGAAGTCAGGTATTGTAATACCCCCAGCTTCATTCTTTTTCTTTAGGATTGCTTTGGCTATTCGGGGTTTTTTATAGTTCCATATAAATCTGATGATTTTTTGCTCTATTTCTTTAAAAAATGTCATTGGAAGTTTGATGGGAATTGCATTAAATTTGTATATTGCTTTGGGTAATATAGCCATCTTGATTATATTTATTCTTCCTAGCCAAGAACAAGGTATATTCTTCCATCTCATTATATCTTTTTCGATTTCCCTTAACAATGGTTTATAGTTTTCATTATATAAGTCCTTTACATTCTTTGTTATGTTTATTCCTAAGTATTTTATTTTTTTTGTTGCAATCGTGAAGGGGATTATTCTTTTGAGTTCCTTCTCAGTTGTTTCATTGTTGGCATATAGAAAGGCTATTGACTTCTGTATGTTAATTTTATATCCTGCGACCTTACTGTATTGGCTTATTGTTTCTAGTAGTCTTTTTGTGGATTCTTTGGGGTTTTCGATGTATAGGATCATATCATCTGCAAAAAGTGATACCTTTACTTCTTCTTTTCTGATATGGATGCCTTTTATTTCTTTGTCTTGTCTGATTGCTCTGGCTAGAACCTCTAGTACCACATTAAATAAGAGTGGAGAGAGTGAACAACCCTGTCTTGTTCCTGATTTAAGGGGGAAAGCCTTCAGTTTAGTGCCATTTAATGTGATGTTAGCTGATGGTTTATCATATATGGCCTTTATCATGTTGAGATATTTTCCTTCTATATCCATTTTGTTGAGAGTCTTGAACATAAAATTGTGTTGTATTTTATCAAAAGCCTTTTCTGCATCTATTGATAAGATCATGTGGTTTTTGTTCTTTGTTTTGTTGAAACGGTTACATTAACCGTTTTACGTATGTTGAACCACCTTGAGATTCTGGGATGAATCCCACTTGATCATGATGTATTATTTTTTTAATATGTTGTTGTATTCGATTTGCTAGTATTTTGTTTAGTATTTTAGCATCTGTATTCATTAGAGATATTGGTCTGTAGTTTTCTTTTTTTGTGCCATCCTTGCCTGGTTTTGGTATGAGGGTTATGTTGGCCTCATAAAATGTGTTTGGAAGTATTGCTTCTTCAATTTTTTGGAAGACTGAGTAGAAAAGGAACCAAGTCTTCTTTGAATGTTTGATAAAATTTGCTGGTATAGCCGTCAGGGCCTGGACTTTTATTTTTGGGGAGGTTTTTAATGTTTTTTTCTATTTCTTCTCTACTGTTAGGTCTGTTTAGGCTTTCTGCTTCTTCTTGACTCAGTCTAGGAAGGTTGTATTGTTATAGGAATTTATCCATTTCTTCTAGGTTGTTGAATTTAGTGGCATAAAGTTTTTCATAATATTCTACAATAATTCTTTGTATATCTACGGTGTTCGTGGTGATTTCTCCTCTTTCATTTTGGATTTTGTTTATATAACTTCTTTCTCTTTTTTCCTTGATAAGTCTTGCCAAGGGTTTGTCACTTTTGTTGATCTTTTCAAAGAACCAGCTTCTTGTTCTATTAATTTTTTGTATAATTTTTCTGTTCTCTAATTCATTTATTTCTGCTCTGATTTTTATTATCTCCTTTCTTCGGCTGGTTTTGGGTTGTCTTTGTTCTTCTTTTTCTATTTCCTTAAGGTGGGAAGTTAAGTGGTTCACTTGGGCTCTCTCTTGTTTGTTCATATATGCCTGAAGCGATATGAACTTCCCTCTTATCACTGCTTTTGCTGCATCCCATAGATTCTGATATGTCGTATTGTCATTTTCATTAGTCTGTATATATCTTTTTATCTCTGCACTTATTTCTTCTTTGACCCATTCATTTTTTAAAAGTATGTTGTTTAGTTTCCACATTTTTGTGGGATTTTTTTTCCTCTTTTTTGCAGTTGAATTCTAGTTTCAAGGCTTTATGATCAGAAAATATGCTTGGTACAACTTCAATTTTTCTGAATTTGCTGATGTTGTTTTTGTGGCCCAACATATGGTCAATTCTTGAGAATGATCCATGTACACTGGAGAAAAATGTATACTCAGTCACTTTGGGATGAAATGTCCTGTAGATGTCTATCATATCCAGGTGCTCTAGTGTTTTGTTTAAGGCCACTATGTCTTTGTTGATTCTCTGTTTGGATGACCAATCTAGAGCCGTCAGTGGTATATTGAGGTCTCCAAGTATGATTGTATTTTTGTCAGTTTTTGTTTTAAGGTCAATAAGTAGCTGTCTTATATATTTTGGTGCTCCTTGGTTTGGTGCATATATATTAAGAATTGTTATGTCTTTTTGATTCAGTGTCCCCTTAGCCATTATGAAATGGCCATTTTTGTCTCTGAGTACTTTTCCTGTCTTGTAGTCAGCATTATCCGATATGAGTATTGCTACACCTGCTTTTTTTTGGATGTTATTTGCTTGGAGTATTGTTTTCCAGCCTTTCACTTTGAATTTGTTTTTATCCTTGTTACTTAGATGAGTTTTCTGTAGGCAGCATACAGTTGGATTTTCTTTTTTAATCCATTCTGCTACTCTGTGCCTTTTTATTGGTGAGTTTAATCCGTTTACATTTAGGGTAATTATTGATACTTGTGAGTTCCCTATTGCCATTTTATATCTTGCTTTCTGTTAGTTTTGTGTCTTGTTTGATCCTTCTCTTTCGTTTTTCTATCTTTTGTTTTTATTTGGTTGTATTCCATACATCTTTCCTCTGTTGCTATCTTTTTTATCTCATGTGCTTCTGTGGTGGTTTTTTCAATGGTGGTTACCTTTGAGTAATGAAAAGGGTCCCTACCTTGTTCATTGTAGTGCACTATTTTGTGAGTACTTTTGCACTCCATCGTCCTTTGCTACTATTAATCTCCATCTTCTCCCCCTCTTTCTTTTTGTTGTTGTCACAGTTTAAATTTGGTTTTATTGTGTTCTTCTTGGAGCTTTTACTTGTGGCTCTGTTTTTTTTTTGTTCTTTGTATCTGATTGGAGAACCCCCTTTAGTAATTCCTGGAGTGGGGGGTTTCTGATGATAAATTCCCTCATCTTTTCTGTATCTGTGAATGTTTTTATATCTCCTTCATATTTGAAGGATAGCTTTGATGGGTATAGTATTCGTGGCTGAAAGTTCCTCTCTTTCAGGACTTTAAATATTGGGGTCCACTCTCTTCTAGCTTGTAGAGTTTCTGCTGAGAAATCTGATGATAATCTAATGGTCCTTCCTTTATATGTTGTATTCTTCTTTTCCCTGGCTGCCTTGAGAATTTTTTCCTTGCTGTTGGTTTGTGTCAATTTCATTATGATATGCCTTGGAGTAGGTTTGTTGGGGTTAAGAAAACTTGGGGTTCTGTTTGCTTCTTGAACTTGAGGCTTTAGTTCTTTCCACAGGCTTGGGAAGTTCTCCTCTATTATTTGTTTGAGTATGTTCTCCATTCCATTTTCTCTCTCTTCTCCCTCTGATATACCTATTATTCTTATGTTATTCTTTTTGATGGAGTCAGATAATTCTTGTAGGGCTATCACATTTTTTTTAATTTTTGAGTCTCTTTCTTCTTCTCTCTGTTGTGCCTCAAGTTGCTTGTCTTCTATTTCACTAATGCTCTCTTCTATCTGACCTGTTCTATTAGCTAAGCTTGTTATTTCGTTTTTTAGCTCGTGAATTGAGTTTTTCATCTCTGTTTGATTTGTTTTTATAGTTTCAATTTCCTTGGACATATATTCTTTGTGTTCATTGAGTTGTTTTCTGAGCTCCCTAAATTGCCTTTCTGTGTTTTCTTGTATATCTCGGAGGATTTTTAGTATTTCTATCTTGAATTCTCTGTCATTTAGCTCCAAGGTTTCCAATATATTAAATTTTTTCTCCATAGATTTTTCCTCATCTAGCTGTGTTACCTCTCTTTCTTTTGTATCCATGATATTCGATTTTCTCTTCCTTAATGGCATCTGAGGGTGGTTTTGTTGATAGTATTAATGAGATTTAACAAAGAATAAAAAGTTAAAAAAATAATAAAAAAATAAAAAATCGAAAAGAGTTGTTTTTTTAAAAAAATTAATAATGAAATAAAGAAAAATAAAATAAAATAAAAATTAAAAAAAAGGAAATTATTCCCCCCCTCCTTTTTTCCTCTCCTCTCCTCTCCCCTCTTTCTTTAGAAAATCTTGTGGTGGACTGTGAATTATAACAAACAATGCCTGTGATGGAGGGCCTGAATTGGGGAAAAGTAATAAAGGGGCAAAAAAAAAAAAAGAAAAAAGAAAAAAGAAAAAAAAAAAGAGCGTATGGACCCACAAAAAGCAAATAAGGAAAAAATTGGGGTCAAGAATGAAATGATTTGCTTTTAGGTGTTGGTTGTCTAAGAGTTATGATGAGAGGAATAAGAGGAAAACGGAAAAATGGGGGGACAAATTAAAAAATTACTATTGTATTTAGTGGAACAAGAACTAGATAATATGGAGAGCCAGGGATGGGAGCACTGCTAGTGAGTTAAAAAGGTGAAGTAAAAACCCCTCAAAATGCCACAAACATAGGTTTGAGTCCCAGATAAGATAATTTGTTTGTTATTGAGGTTTGAATGAGAGGAGATGTAAAGGAGAAAGGAAGAAACTAATATAGAGGGAGAAAAAAAAGAGAGAGAGAGAAAAAAAGAGGGAACCACTAAAAGAAGAAAAAAGAAAGGAGAGAGAGAGTTAAGGGTTTTGGAGTGCAACCCTCATAGAGAGAAAGGAAGAGAAGAGAAAAGATAATGGGAGATGTAACACTTATGGGTAGTGTAGTTCAAGGAGAGGAGAGAGTAAGACTGGTAGAGAGTTAATTCGCCAAATTGGAGGAGGAAAAAAAAGTATCAAGAATGAAGATAAGAGAAACAAACGAACAAATATAATAAAATGGGATAGGTTATAAAGTCTGCAGATTATTCTTGATTTTGAGAGGTTATCTTCTTGCTTTTTCTTTTCTCTCCCTCTTCCTGGTCGGTGACTCTGTACCCCGGGTTCTGCCCCTTTGGCACGCTGAGGTAGAGGTTTGCAGTTGATAAGTCTCTCTGGCAATGTCATGTATTGTGCTTTAGTCTCGTTGGCAGTCGAAGCTCATTAGCATTTATAGGCCCCGACAGTGAGAGAGTCCGTGTTCCTGGAGCCTTTCTCCTAGTCTTTCCTTCCTCAGTTAGTAGCCTGATAATCCAGCTATGGGGTTGCTGCTGCCTCTGCCTGGATAGTAAGAGGCTCAAAGAGCTGGCAACTCCCCACTCTATTTCCACTCAGCACAGGGCTCTGGGTAAGGCTCAGTCAGTCAGAGCTGCTAGCATAATCAGGCGGGCTTTCCGCCCACTCAAAGACGTCTGGCTCTGCCACTCTGTCCGGTAACACAAGCGGGCGCCCACTTCTGGGGTGCTTGGAGGAAACTCTCACTCACTGTCTGCGACCAGGATATCCGGCCAGCAGTCTCACACTCTGAGTGAAACCCCCAACCGCAGGGAAAAGTTGTAGCGTTGGAATTGAGTCTCGCTCCGTCCCCGTGCGCGGCTTTTGCAAGGCGCTGGGGCGGCCTGAGATTCCACTTTGGCCCACACAAAGGCCCCTGACTCTGCCCCTCTGTGCGATAACACGGGCGCGCACTGCTGAGGCACTCTGAGTAATTGCTCACTCCTTATCTGCGCGCGCACACCAGGATATGAGGCCGGCCGCGTTTCCCTCTGAGTGAAACACCCTCCAGCACAGAAAATCTCCACCGTTGGAATTAGTTCTCCCTCCCTCCCGTTCGTGGCTTTCCCAGGGCGCTGGGGCTGCCCAGAGACTCTGCCCTCGGCCCTCAGAAAGGCCTCTGACCCTGCCTCTCCGTGGGGCAACACAGGCACCCACTCTCGGGGCCTAGGAAGAAATTCTCGCCCACTAACTGCGCACCGACCAGAAAACCGGGTAAAATGGCCGCTCCGCTTGTCTTTCTTTGTTTGGGTTTGGCACAAGTGTTAGCTTGTATTGCCCGGGTTGCCACAGGATCAGATTTTTCTCGGTTTGGATGTCCATGCCACAGCCTGGTTCGGCCGTTTGTGTCGCAGCCTGGATCTATTCACCCCCTTTGCCCACCTTAGTTTCTATATTCACAGTTACCAGAGAAAGCCGCCCTGTTTAGGTTAGTGAGGAAGGCGGAGCATTTCTTACTCCCTATTTCCTTCGGGGTTTGGTTATATATTTAGCCAATTTTTCACTCAATCATACCTTTGGGTGTATTGCGAAGCATCTGGAAGCTCCAAGTATAGGTTTTTCTGTTTCTGGTTGAAGATCTTGTTGAGTTTTGGGGGAGATTTATTGGTATCGCTTCCTACCCCGCCATTACTCTGACCCAAACTCTTTTAAAAGCAAATACAGGTGATTGTGCACCAGCTGGGACAGTGAAGGCTTGGGCTCAGTCTCTTCCAAAATTCCCGTGAATGTTTGAAACATGTCAAATATACCCCTGTTCTCACGTCGTCCCCACAAATCCATTCTGGCTTTAAATGCAGCTACTTTATCTGCCAACTTGAAGACAGTTGTCATTTTCCACTGAAGTGACCGATTGAGTTCATTGTGGAGGTTAAATATGCCGCACAAGTAAGCAAGGTTTGCGACCCATTCTTCGTCACTGAAATGTGCTGCTAGTGGTGATTTTTTTTCTGAGAGAAATCTCTGCAGGAGTCTCAAATCTCTCGTAATTGAAACACTCTGGCCAGGGACCTCCCTCGGGATAACCATCTTATTTCTGTGTATAAGAGAAGGTATCTGTGCTCCACATTCATTTCCTCACAAAGCTGCTCGAACAGGCGCGAGTGAAGGGCGTGTGCTTTGATGTGGTTAATAACTTTAACGACATCATTCAATATCCTGTTAAATTCTAGTGGTATTATATATTTTGGCTAGCCAGTATTTTCCTGTGAATGACACAATGCGTAGACTCGCATTCAGGTGCAACCTCCTTAATTCGAGTAGTTAAACCAGACATCCTTCCGGTCATGGCAGCAGCTCCGTCTGTGCATATGCCGACACAAAAAGATCATTTCAGTTTTCCAGATATATAGTCATTCAGCGATTTAAATAGTTCTGCGGCTGTGGTTTTGGTTGGCAATGATAGTGCACATAACATATTCTCAAGCACATCCTCTTGATAAAGATAACACACGTAAACAAGTAGCATTGCCTTGTTGTCAATATCTGTAGATTCTTCAACCTGGAGAGTGTACTATGGTGATTTATTAATCCTTTCCAACAATTGTGATTCAATGTCCTCTGCTATTTCCTTAATGCGCCATGTGACAGTGGTAGCTGAAAGAGGCATCTGTGCCATCTTTTTAACTGCAGCCTCTCCTAGAAGTTCATGACAAATGCCTTTAGTGCCTAGATGGATCAATTCTTCACCAATGGTGAATGGCTTCTTAGCCTTAGCAATACAATTAGCCACCAAGTATGATGCTCTCAGTGCACTTGCATTTATTGATGTAGTGGCCACCAGTAATTGTTTCTGTCCTTCTTGTCATGCTTTTATCTTTTGAAATACTCAGAAGGCTTGTCTTTTAAAGCAGGGTGCTTGGTCTCCAAGTGGCAAAGCAGTTTTGAAGGCTTCATTGCCTCATTACTTAGCCGGTTGCCACATATTATGCAGAGTGGCCTTGGTGTGTGAGAATCACCAGTTGAGATAAATCCATACTTCAAGTAGGACTCCTGGTATTGTCTGTTAAATAAAGCCTTCTTTTTCTTCGAGGTCGTAGGTTCTTCTTCTATCTCCTCACTGGCCCTTTTCCACTTCGCAAAAAAACTTTCAATGGAATTTTGTTTTTCACTCATTTTGCCAGTTTATGGGTTTAATTTTAGCAGCAATATATCACGTGACCAAGACAAGCATCAGGAGTGAGTCTTAGACGAATGTAACAGAGGGAATCTGGTCATTTTTTAAAAATAAAACATCGTTCAGACTTAAATATAAATAAAATGGAAATAATGTAAGTTATTTATTCTTTCTCTGTGGACTGGTACCAAATGGCCCATGGACCGGTACTGGTCCACAACCCGCGGGTTGGGGACCAGTGCTCTAAATTGCAATGATTAAAGATCAGTTGGTTTTGAAACATTTTTAACAGCCATGACAACCATTTCATCAAACAAAGGCATTATATAGTGGTGTTTTTAAGAGTATAGCCAGGGCTCAAATCCAGTTCTACCATTACTAGTTTTTAGCCTTGAGCAAGTTACATAACTTTTGTGCAGTTCTTTGGTAAAATGAGGATAACATCTACTTTATAGGTTGTTTTGAGAATTAAGTAAAATAACATGTATTTTGACAACAATATCTTGCACAAAGCAATTACTATGTGTTTGCTTTTATCATAATACCCAAAAAAATTTACCAGAAATCTAAATGTATGAATAAAAGATATAAAAGTGGTGCTTCTCTATTTAAATAAAACATTCTATAGTCCAACTATACCAAAACCTACCCTATGTCTACTCCATTCAGGCTTAAAGTAGTTCAACTAGATATCCACCTTAATGATTTCATTTTAAAGAACAGTGTCATTAGAAACTCCAAGTGAAATGTAAACTATCTTCTGCTAGTACCCCATACTGAGTTATTTCATCTTGGAAGAATCAGTCGGCTTGGAAGTTATAGAGCAGAATCCTCTGAAAGAAGACTCAGAACAAGGAGTTTTATTTTTCCTTAAATAAGGAAGAAACAAAGCATGGCTGACCAGCCAGACAAAACCGATCTGAGAAGAAGCACTGTGGGGAAGTAATGCTACAGCTTACAATAGCAATAACTAATAGTGATTCAGGTTTTACAATATGTTAAACAAAAAATATTTTATTTACTCACTAAGCCTCACAACAAACCTATGACTTTGTAAAGCAAGAAGAAAAAGAAAAAGGTTTAGTTTGTAATAAAAAATAAAAAGCTGAGATCCAAGATGGTGGCAGAGTAGGTAGATGTTACACTCACCTACACCCAAGACCAAACTGAAATTACAAATAAAATATAGACAAATCACCCTGAATAACCAACTGAAGACTAGCTGAAGAGAAGTCTCATAACCAAGGATTAACATAAGAAACCACATAAAGACTGATAAGAAGGGCAGAGTCATGAAAAGGGCTGACCCTGCTCCCAAGGGCAGTGGATCAAATTCCAGAGAGTTAGCTCAGCTGCAAACGTTCCCACTGTGGAGCATGTGATCTCAACCACAAGCTGAGTTCTTCATCCCAGAGCACCAGAGCAAGAAGAGGTGCACACATAACATCTGGCTGTGAAAAACACAGGTATTCTGCCTTCCAGGGAGAGATGGTAGTCAGCTTGAGACACAGGCACCTTCTTAAAGGGCCAACACACAAAATCTCATTTTCAGCCACTCACCCTGGGCTCCAGTAAGGGAGGAAAGAGCAGACTAGAGTTCTGCAAGGAAAGACTGTGGTTTGTGGGTCTGGGGAGAGAGCTGAAAGGACAGCTGCTGGGATTCCTGTGCTGAGTCACACTCAAACACACAGATACCATCTTTCTTGGATGATGCTCTCCCCTCCTTATGGTGCCAGTCTGGGGAATAAAACAGCTCTAACTTCTGGATTCCCGGTTGTCCTACCCTGAAGAGCTTGTGCCCTGCTTGAGGAGTCCACTGCCTAGGCATGGGTGTAGAAAGTTGGGCAGACTCAGGGGATGCCAAGTAACTGAATTTTGAAGCTTTAAGATGTGAGTCATTCCTCCCACTTTCCCTTGAACCTGACTGGTGTGATCTTCCTAAGGGAGATATGCTAGTCCCCCTCCCCAAGATACCAGCAGCCTTACTGTCCCAGTACCTGGTAAATCTTCCCTACTGAGGTCTGGGCAGAAATTGGGATAGATGGATTTGTGTGGCTCTGGTGTAGGGGCCATTCCCCTCACCTTCTCCTAGGCTTTACCAGTACCTCTCCCTCATAAGAGATCCATTAGTCCCACCTTCCTAACTCCTAACAGCCCTGCCTTGCTGAGATCACTCTCTGGGCAAAATCAGGGACAGACTGAGCTGTGTGGCTCTAGAAAAGGTGATAATTTTCCCCTTGCATGTTCAACCAGAGAATAGCCCTCCCTTCACAGTGCCAAAATTTAGTCTTTTTGGTCAATAAACTCTTCTGACTTAACCCTGACAACTCTCTGGGTCCCCACCCTACAATAAATGTGTGCAAGGAACGAGTGGGTAGCAGCTAGAACTGATATGCCTTGGGACATTTGCTGAGTGGCCTCAGACTCAGCACAGGATCTGAGTTTGAATTTGTATCAATCTGGTGAACACCACTCTCGCCTACCTGGTGACTCACTGAGAACCTACTTCATGCAACTCAAGTACTGCCAGACTAAATGAGCCTAACAGGCAGTCAGCAGAGAGAGGTGTGTCTCAGGGTGTATTGGGAATTTTTTTATCTTTTTTTATTTTATTTTATTTAATTAATTGTGTTTACATAGATTCTAGGGTCACCCCGAATGCCTCCCCCCTCCTCCCTATTCCCCTCAACATCTCCCTTACCCTCCTCCATACAATACCCTCCCCCCTTCCCTTCAGGTTTATCTCATCCTATCATCCCCTTTCCCTCTGTCCTCTTTTCCTCTGGTCCCTTTAATCCCTCCTCTGTCTCAATTCCGTTCCTCAGTTCTCATTATTCCTTGGATTCCTCAAATGAGTTAGGACATATGATATTTTCTTTCTCTGCCTGCTTTATTTCATTTAACATAATAGTTTCCAGGTCCCTCCATACTGTTGCAAAAGGTACTATTTCCTTCTTTTCCATAGCCCCATAGTATTCCATTGTATATATGTACCACAGAAGATGTGGAGAAAGGAAAACCCTCCTGCACTGCTGGTGGGAATGCAGACTGGTGCAGCCACTGTGGAAAACAGTATGGAGATTCCTCAAAAAATTAGAAATGGAACTGCCCTTTGACCCAGCCATTCAACTTATAGGAATATATCCCAAGGATACCGTATCACCGACTGAAAAAAAGAAATGCACCCCCATGTTTATGGCAGCATTGTTCACAATAGCGAAGATCTAGAAACAGCCCAAGTGTCCGTCAGTGGACGAAATTATTAGAAAGCTGTATTGGGAATTTTGATGACTTGTCCCTGGGCCCAGTGCTAGTAAAAGGGAGGCTTGGTACACAGCTTGGTCCTTCCCTTGCACACTTAGACTCAGCGGAAGTTACTACATACTGTGGATCACTTTGTAGCTCCAAAGAGGTTCCCAAAGCCAGACAGAGGCAGCATTTAACATTGGTTTGCAATGGAGTCCTTCCCAAGAGATCCCACAATGAGCGCAACCAGAAGCCATCTCCAGACATTGCCAGAGAAAAATCTAATTAGCTTTACAAGTGATATATCCAAAGGGAGCTCTCAGCAGCCACCAGACCCTGCTTAAGTGAATTCCACTTTGTGTATTCAGCTCTTGCACAGAAGCTCATATACTGTGGTCAGGGTTAATCCTCAGTCAGCCAGCAAGAGAACTGACCCAATGCATAAGTGGGCTAATAGTAATCAAAACTCAATTACAACAGAAGGGCACATATAAAACACACAACGGATATTCCTAGAGCACTCAGCTTAGGTGATCAAGAAGACTGAGCCACTGAATCCCACAGTACACCTATTACATAAAGCCACCATACCAAGACAGGAAGTCATAGCAAACCTACCAAATACATAGAAACATACAAAAAGGGGCAGTCTAAATGGGGAAACAGAGAAACATGCCCCAAATGAAAAATAAATAAATAACAGAAGAAATATCCAGTAAAAGAGCTAAATAAAATGGGGGAAAATGAGAGTTCAAAAAAAATAGTTATAAGGATGCTCAAAAAACTTAGTGAGAAGTAAAAGAAACTTAGTGAGAACTATGACACCATAAAAAGTACATAGAAACATTTTTAAAAGTAATAAATGAAGAATTCAATATCTAAAATAAAGAATAAAAAAAACCAAAGCATACAATGGAAAGAATAAGTAGTAGATTGGATGAAGCAGGTAGAAAAAAAGCCAATCAAAGTAGTAGGTTGGATGAAGGCAAGGTAGAAAAAAATCCAATCAAAGCAACAACAACAAAAATATGAAGAAAGCCTAAGGACCTTTGGGACAACATGGAACATAACAACATCCACATCATAGGACTATCAGAAGGAGAAGATAGAGAGCAAGGGATCACAAACCTATATGACGAAATAATGACTGAAATCTTCCCTAACATTTGGAGGAAAAAGAAACACAAATCCAAAAAGAACAGGGAGTCCCAAACAAGATGGAACCAAAGAGGTCCACAAGGTACATCATAATTAAAATGACAAAAATTAAAGACAAAGAGAGAATCTTAAAAGCAAAAAGAGAAAGACAGTTAACTACAAGGGAGCTCCCATTAAGACTTACAACTAAACTCTCAATGGAAACATTTCAGGCGAGAAAGGATTGGCATGAAATACTCAACATGATAAAAAGCAGGGACCTAAAACCAAGACTAATTTACCTAGCAAGACTATCATTTAAAATTGAAGAAGAAATAAAGGGCTTCCCAGACAAGAAGAAGCTAAAGGAATTCATTAGCACCAAATGAGTATTAAAGGAAATGATAAAGGCCTTCTTTAAAAAGGAGACAGAGGAAGAGGATGAGGAAGAGGAAGATGAGGAAGAAGACAAAGAGGAAGAAGGAGAGAAAGATGAAGAGAGAAAAATCACAGAGGAACGTAGTTAAAAGAATAAATCTCCATAATTACATACCTATAAATAATCACTTTAAATGTAAATGGCTTAAATACTTCAATAAAATATATATAAGGTAATTGAATGGATAAGAAAGCAAGACTTATATAATATATATGCTATCTATAATAGATCTACTTAGAATTAAAGATACAAAAAAACTCAAAGTATAAAGGATGGAAAAATATTACATGTAAGTGGAAATGAAAAAAAAAACAGTCTGGGGCAGCAATGCTCATATCAAACAAAATAGTCCCTGGCTGGTTTGCTCAGTGGATAGAGCATTGGCCGAGCATGCAAATGTCCTGGGTTTGATTACTGATCAGTGTACACAAGAAAAGCTACTATCAGTTTTCCTCTTCCTCCCTCTACCCCTTTTCTCTCTCTACTGTCCCACAGCCAGTGGTTTGATTGGTTTGAACGTCAACTCTGGGTACTGAGGATACCTTGGTTTGTCCAAGTGTGCCAGCCTCAGGTACTAAAACTATCTTGGTTGATTCAAGTATCACCCCAGATGGGGGTTTACTGGTGGATCCTGGTTGGGGAATATGAGGGAGTCTATCTCACTATCTCCCTTCCTTTCACTTAAAAAAAATACTTTAATACAAAAGATATAGTAGAAGATATAATGATAAAGGGAGCAATCCAACAAGAGAATATAACCCTTTTAAACATTTATGCACCTCTCATAGGAGCACCTAAACATGTAAAGCAAATCTTGATAGACATAAAGCAAGGAATTGACAGTAATACAGTCATAGTAGGAAACTAACACCCTTTTGACATCAATAAATACAATTTCTGGACAGTAAATCAACAAAGAAATTGTAGCTTTAAATGGTACACTAGATCAGATGGATTTAATTTATATCTTCAGAGCATTTCACCCTAAAGTATCAGAATATACATTCTTTGCAAGTGCACAGTGAACATTTTCTAGACTATATCACATTAGGATACAAAACAAAGTCTTAAAATTTTTAAGAGGATTGAAATCATATCAAGTATATTCTCTGATTATAATGGCATGAAACTAGAAATAAACTAAAATAGAAAACTAAAAAATATTTAAATACTTGGAGGCTAAATAATATGTTATTATATTAAATAACAAATGGGATAACAAGATCAAAGAAGAAACAAAAATATTCCTTAAAACATAAGTAAATGAGACCACAACAACCTAAAATCCATGGGAGACATTGAAAGCAGTCCTAGAGGAAAATCCATAGCATTACGTGCCTACCTAAAGAAATATTAGAAACCTCAAATGAACAATCTAAACTTACACTTAAAGGAAATAGGAAAGGGATTACAAACAAAGCCCAAAGGAAATAGTAAAGATCACTATAAATATAAATGAAATAGTATCTAGAAAGTAATACAGAAAACCAATGATAGCAGAAGCTGGTTCTATGAAAAGATAAACAAGATCAGCAAACCTTTAACCAGATTTATTAAGGAAAAAAGAGAGAGCTGAGCTGAAATAAATAAATTCAGAAATGAAAGAGAAGTAACACCTGACACCAAAGAAATACAAAGGACTGTAAGAAAATAGTATGAACAAATACATGACAATGAATTGGACAATCTTGACAAAATGGATAAATTTCTAGAAACAATCTTCTAATCAGGAAGAATTAAAGAGTCTGAATAGACAGGTAACAACTAATAAAATCAAAACACTAATCAAAAAACTCACAGCATACAAAAGTCCTGGACAAATGGCTTCAGAAATGAATTCTACCAAATATCAAAGAAGAAATAACACCTAGCCTTCTCAAACTACTGTATTCCAAAAAATTCTAGAAGAAAGAAGAGTTCCAATATTATTTTATGAGGACTGCATCATACTAAATCTAAAACTAGAGAGATACTAGATAGGAAAATAATTATAGGCCAATATCCCTGACAAACATAAATGTTAAAATCCTCAACAAAATAAGAGCAAACCAGACTCAGCAATAAATGAAAAAGATCATACATAATGAAAAAGTGAGATTTATTCCAAAGATACAAGGTTGATTCAATATTCTTAAAACGATTACTGTGATACACCAAATAAACAAAATGAAGGATAAAAACCATATGAGGATATATCATTTGATTCTGAAAAAGCATGTGATAAAACTCAGGATACATTTATAATAAAAAGTTTCAGCAAAGTAGGAATTGAGGGAATATACCTCAATGTAATAAAGATGATATATGACAAACCCATAGCAAATCTCATAGTCAATGGGCAAAAACTGCCAGTTTTTCTCTAAGATCAAGAACAAGATAGGGATGTCTGCTTTTGCCACTCTTATTCAACATAGTATTGGAAATCCTAGCCATAAGCACTCAAACAAGAAGAAATAAAAGGCATCCAAATTAGAAAGGAAGGAGTAAAATTATCATTATTTACAGATGAAATGATACTGAATATAGAGAACAATAAAAATTCTAAAAAAAAAAACTACTAAACCTGATAAATGAATTCAGTAAAGCAGCAAGATGCAAAATAATCATCCAGAAAACAATTATATTTTTATACACCAATAATGGATTGTCAGAAAGGAAAACTAAGAAAACAATCCCATTTGGAATGGCATTAAATAAATAAATAAATAAATAAACAAACAAACCTAGGGATAAATTTAACCAAGGATGTAAAAGATCTGTACATTGAAAATTAAAAGACACTGAAGAAAGAAATTGAAGAAGATACAAATAAGTGGAAACATATACCATGTTCATGGATAATAGGAATTAACGTCATTATAATGCCCATGCTACCCAAAGCCATCTATAGATTTAATGGACTTCCTATCAAGATACCAATGGCATATTTCACAGAACTAGGATAAAAATTCCAAAAATTGATATGGAACCACAGAAGACCCTGGATAGCCACCACTATCTTGAGAAAGAACAAATTTGTAGGAAACACAGTACTTGATACTACACTTTACTACAAAGCCATAGGAATCAAAACAGCATGGTACTGTTATAAGCACAAATATATCAATGGACAAGAATAGAGATCCAAGAAATAAACCTGTGTTTATATAATCAATATTTGACAAAAGAGGCAAGAACATAAATGGGGTAAACATAGTCTATTCAATAAATTGTGTGGCAAAAAGTTGAACAGCTACATGCAAAATATTAAACTAGAACACTTTTTTACACCATACAAAAGAATAAACTCAAAATGGGTTGCAGAGAACCCAGGTTCGAAACTCTAAGTTCCTCGGCTTGAGCACAGGCTCACCAGCTTGAGCGTGGCGTCACTGGCTTGATCATGGGATCATATATACGACCCCATGGTTCCCAATTTGAGCCCAAATGTTGCTGGATTGAAGTCCAAGTTTGCTGGCTTGAGCCCAAGGTTGACCACTGAACAAGGGGTCACTGTCTGCTGCAGCCACCTAGTCAAGGCACATATGAGAAAGCAATGAATGAACAACTAAGATGCCACAAAAAATTGATGTTTCTCAACTCTCTCCCTTCCTATCTGTCCCTATATGTTCATCTCTCTGTCTCTCTCTGTGTCTCTCTCTTGCTAATAAAAAAGAAAGGAAAAAAGGAAAGAAGGAAAGAAGGAAGGAAAGGAAGAAGGAAGGGAGGAATGGATGGAGGGAGGGAGGGAGGAAGGGAGGAAGGAAGGAAGGAAAAAAGAAAACAAGACATTAAAGAACTGAATAAACACTTCTCCAAAGAGAACATACACATAGCCAATAAACATTTGAAAAAATGCTCACTGTCACTAAGCATCAGAGAAATGCAAATCAAAACTACAATGAGATATCACCTCACATCTATCAGAATGGCTATCATCAATAATTCAACAAACCATGAGCTAGCAAGGATGTAGAGAAAGGAAACTGTCATGTACCATTGGTGGGAATACAGATTTCAGTAGCCACTGTAGAAAACAGTATGGAGTTTCCTCAAAAAATTAAAAATGGAACTGCCTTATGATCCAGCAATTTCACTTCTAAGAATAAATCCATAGAAAGTTGAAACACTATTTGGAAAGGATATATTCACTCTTTATGTTTGTTGTAACACTATTAACGATAGCCGATATTTGAAAACAAACCAAATACTCATCAGTGGATGAATGGATAAAAAAAGCTGTGGCACATTTATATAACAAAATATTACCTTGCCATAAGAATAAAGGAAATCTTATCCTTTGTAACAACATGATGAACCTGGAGAGTATTATGCTAAGTGAAGTATGCCAGAGAAAATAAGTCAGAAAAAGATATGTACCATATGATATCACATATAAGTGGAATTTATTAAACAAAACAAACTAACAAACAACACCAAAACACACTCATAGACAGAGAAGAGCCTGACAGCTGTCTGTGTGGTGGAAGGTTGAGTGGCCAGGTGAAAAAAATGAAGAGATTAGGGAAAAAATAATAAAAAGCTCATGGAAACAGACAATAGTATGATGATTATCAGAGGGAAAGGGGGTAGGGGGAAGTAGAAGATGTAAAGGAGGAATAAATCGTGATAGATGGAGATTGGATTCTATGCACTGAACATATAATACAATATATAGATGATATACTATAGAATTGTACACCTGAAACCTATATAATTTTATTAACCAATGTCACCCTAATAAATTCAATATAAATTGAAATGTACCACAACAGTATTGTGATATGGTATGACACTGGAATTGTAGTAAGATTCAACTTGTATACATAAGTCATATGATAATACTGATGATTTGTAGGAATATACGTTGAAAGGATGCAGAGTTAGGACAACAATTAGAGACAGCAAGGTGCCCTAGGGCAAAAGCCCTAAACAGATGATAATCCAGGGGCCTCTCTGATCTGTACTGGAAACAGTGAGTACTTCAAATAGAAAAACAGCAGGATAAGATTCAGTAACAGAATAGGTTTAGTAAGGCTCTCAGAACAGACATTAAGAGTCATCAGGTTTCTTGTCCTTTACTCCCTGAAAACTTCTGCTGTTTAAGCCTCTCATGTTGTACCGGGATATATCAGGTGGCCCTGAGTGGCAGAATCCAATAAAATTACTAATCTGGGGATGAGGATATGTTGCAATTTTGTCATCAATTGGTCCTGTTTGAATACCAGCAAGAAACGTGACGCTTTATCATGAGGTGGCACCAGCCCCTAGAAAACAAACTGGTTCCAGAGATCCAGAAGCTGGTACGAATCCACCTCTGGAAATAAACTCGAAAGGAAGAAGGACACCTAACTTGCTCCCAAGCACTCAGGGAGTGCCTGACATCACCCGGGACAATATGAAACATTCAACCAAGCATGATAAAAAAGTTTTGCAAAATACAGGCATGTCTATAACCCCTAAAAACCTGTTTCTCTTTAAGCTTGCCGTTCACCTTTCACTACAACCACCTAACCATCTTACTCTCTGTTAATCTTTACTAAAACAAAAAAGGGGGATATGTAGAAATACATTCTGAAAATATGCAGAGTTAGGACAATAATTACAGACATAAAGGCGCCGCCATAGGGCAAAAGTCCTGAGCAGATGGGAGTCCAGGGGCCCCTCTGATCCCTACTGGAAACAGTATGTGCTGGAAACAGCAAGAGAGCAGGATAAGATTCAGCAACACAGAAAATGTTTAGTCGCCTGACCTGTGGTGGTGCAGTGGGTAAAGCGTCAACCTGGAAACGCTGAGGTTGCCGGTTCAAAGCCCTGGGCTTGCCTGGTCAAGGCACATATGGGAGTTGATGCTTCCAGCTCCTCCCCCTTTCTCTCTCTCTGTCTCTCTCTCCTCTCTAAAAGTGAATAATAAAAAAAAAGAAAAGAAAATGTTTAGTCTTTCAGAACAGGGATTAGGAGTCAGCATGTTCCTTGTCTTTTACTTCACCCCCTGAAAACTTCTGCTTTCTGTTTCCTTGAGTTATTTGTACTTGCTAGTAAATATCTGAGTAAGGCTGGGGACAGGGCTTCAGTGTTTCAAGTGGTGCCCCATGTGAGGAATGAAAACCAAATGTCAGGTGGTTCCCCACATGAAGAACCAGAAGAAATGACCTCCGAAAGCCTGGCAAAAGAAAAGAATGTCCACTCATCCTGTTTGGTAAGGGACACAAGCAGCAGGGGAAGAGCCATTGAATACTTGCAATTAGATCACTTTTAGGGATCAGGTCAGGGTATTTCCCTTTCCCTTCATCTCTTCTTCATCACGGGGAATTCCCTTTCCCCTGAGCAGCTGAGTTAAAAATTACAGTTACAGGGACCCCTCAGAGCTGCAGGGTGTTGGATCAGAATTTAACTGCCCTCTTGATCAAAATCTAACAACAATGCCCTTGGTATCTGAAGGAGGAAGGTTTAGATTTAGAAGATTGGGAAAACACTTTTACCAAGGGGATAGTTGAAGCAATTGGGACAGGATATAAAATGATCCCTTGGAATTAGAAAGAGCTTGTAAAAACTGTTCTCACCACCTAGCCCAAACCTCAAACAAGCCCCACCCCCTAGATATTTCACAGATCCTAACCAGTAAAAAGTAGCTACTGAAGAAGAGACCTTTGCCCTTTTCCCTTAAAAAACAAAGGGCTGGAATGTTAGGTTTCGATCCAGAGCCCATTTAAAAACTTTAAATTCCCCTCATATAATCCTCCCCTCCTCTTAAGCAATGCTCCCCACCCTAGGAAGTTTCTGGAGAGTATCCTTGAGACAAGACCTTCAGGAGGACCTGAGGGTTGGGAAAGGGAGAGAGCCTGTGACCAAGGCCATAAACCTGTTACAATGTGGAAGAGAAGGACATTTTCAGAAAGATTACAACTATGTATCTTGGCTTTTCTGATGAGGCTTCAGTCTTTCGATCTGCTGACTAGGGCTGCTGCCTCCCCTCGGCCCCTCAGATCATGTCATCTGGTCTCTGAGTAGTCCATTGTTACTACAACAATGATCAAATTTATTAAGGGATTGAGATAAAGCCACTTCAGATGTAATTTGAATGGAAAATAAATAGCCTAAAGAATGGGATTTAGCTAACCACCGGTTTCTATTTTAATTAGCTCCATACAAGTTTATTACAGGGTACAAATAATGGCAAGTCAAAGTAGAGATAAGTATCAAATTTGTACAGAAACATGGAAACATATGTAATGGCTTTGGAGGATGAATTATTTATTTCCTTAAGTCTATCTCCACACTGACTCTTACAAATGTTAGGCATACTTATGCAGATACTATTGTTGTACCATATATATAAATGCTGTGTCAAATGCTGATTCCTAGAAAAATATAATCATTTCGCTTGAAAAGAGTCTATGACAAAGATTAAAGGGTAGACTGTGTGGGAATGGGTTAACTTAGCTCGTGTGGAATGCTCAAACCTTGTATATCTCCAAGAAAGAAAGGCTTGTCTTCAGGACTGGGCCTTGGCTAACAAACGTGATTTATAGTGCACACTTGCTTTTGTATGTCTGAAGCTATGAGCCATGTGGTACCAGTATGATTAGATAATTTATGTCAATAAATATGATTTGTGGTAAATTCCTGCTCTTTTCTGAAGGGCTAGAGCCTGAGTAGCTGTAGTCAGTAATGTAGGCACTACATGTCTTTATATTTTTTACTTATTCATTTTTAGAGAGGAGAGAGAGAGGGAGAGAGAGAGACAGAGAGAAAGAATGGGGGAGGAGCTGGAAGCATCAACTCCCATATGTGCCTGGACCAGGCAAGCCCAGGGTTTCGAACTGGCAACCTCAGCATTTCCAGGTCGACGCTTTATCCACTGTGCCACCACAGGTCAGGCTACTACATGTCTTTATGAGTGTCCCCCCTCAATAAAAGTATTAGATACCTTGGCTTGATTGAGCTTCCCTGGCAACATTTTGCATGTACTGCCATGCATGCATCATTGCTGAGAGAATTAAGCATGTACATGCTGTACTTCTGAGAGAATAACTGGAAGCTGGCACTTGTTCTATTAAATATTGCCCGTGCACTTGTTCCCTTGGCTGATTTTAATCTGTATCATTTCAATGAATAAACCATAACTCTGAGTAAAAAGAAAGAAAGAAGAAGAAGGGGAAGGAGAAGAGGAAAGGAAGAGAAGAAGAAGCATTTATTTGAGCAAAAACAGTTGCAACCCAGAAGACATGGAGAGATTTAGATAAAAACATAAACTGCACTTCAAGAGAACAAATAAAACTTATAAAGGCAAAAAGCACCATCTGGAACAAAGAAAACTTTTCCTATTGGCTATTTAACATGATGTAATGGCTATTTCAAAAAGTATTGTTCAAATCTGGGTGATGTAAGTCTGAGGTCAGCATTTACATCAAAACAAGGATGGGGTTTGGGGGCACTGGGGAATGAGAAACTACCAGGATGTGCTTCTACAGCAAACATAAAAGTCCAAATATCATCTGGGTGTGGATATGGGTAAGTCTGACTCCCCTAAAAACTCCCTGACTCCATTTCGGGGCTGCCTGATATTAGTGACTCTGTTTTAGACATTTCAGTTCACAGGGTAAAGGTTGTTATTATCCCTTATCACCCCTATTTTGTTGATGTAGATAACAGGCACAGAGAAGTTAAATAACTGGCTCAAAGTTATATAGTTAGTAAATGGTTGAGCTAAAATTCAAACCCAGACACCCGCAGTCATGCATTAACTCAGTATTAGTGGATGTCCTAAAAGAAAGCAATGTAAGAGGAGACACAAATTATTGAGAAGACCAACTGTGCCCAATATTACCACCTGATCTTATACAATAAAACCATAAGAGCATGAACAGATCTATGTTTAAATCCTTTTTTTATCCCTTACAATCCGTGTGTTCTTCAGCAAGATACTGAATATTTCTATCTCTCAAATCATTCAATTTTGTCTTGAAGAAAAAAGATCATGTACACAAATCACCTACCGTTCTTGTACATGGCAAATTTATAGCAAATGATAGCATTATTGTCTATGCTCTCCATGTTTTCAAACTACAGTATCTACTACTTCCGTCCAAATCCAATATAGAAATCAACATCAATTCTATAGCACAGAAGACACAGATAGAGTAAGTAATTTACACAGAATTGACAGCAGGTTAGCCCAGGGCAGGAACTCAAATCCAAAATTTCTTAGTGTCCAGCCCAATTATTTGCAAATTTTCAACTTCCTCTGCCAAATTCTTAAATTGTTCCTCTTCTTCTTAAGTCTGCCTTTCGCACCCCAAAAAGAAAGTGAGCACTGATAACCAATGTCATATGAAAATTAGACAGATTTCCTGAGTGACAGGATGATCCTCTCACATTTTCTGCGGGAGATTGGTTCCTGCCAACTAATTGGCAGAGAAAAAGGTGACAGCAAGCCACATAAGTGCAAGTATCAGTGGGTGGAGAAATGTCAGAAACAAAGAAAACTCTTTAAAATATTAAATGCAAACTCATTTACCGGTGGTCACAGATAAGACGGAAGAGTTTACCATCGACAGGGACTGTGACAGTGATGAATGAAACTATTCTGGAACTGTGAAGGAAAGTGGCCTCTGGGAAAGGGGAGCAGGCATTTGAGGGGGAGCAGGAGGATGGTGTGGGTGGGGGAACAGGAAGAGAATGAGAACTAGTTATGTGTGGGCAGAGGCATTTTCAGTGGCAGAACAAAAAACTTAGAAATAATGTTGCTGCTGGTAGTTAAAAAGCACAGGCAGGCATCAATTCCCACCCACACTTAGTCCCCTAAATTGTAAAACCAGGGAAGCTACAGCTTCAAAGGAAGAATGAGGGAAAGGAAGAAATAGGTAAGATGCATTTTGACAAATGAACTTCAAAAAGGGTCAGTTACCAAATGCCAAAAAAATAAAAAGGATCCCATGGCAGGGCCAGTATAATGGATGATATAATCAGTTTGTGCATAACCTCCTATCTCTCAGCACTTAAGAGGGACTATTACTGAAGAACTAGAGAAGTTCGAAAGCCATGTTCCAAGTTCTTTTTACTCCTTGGTTAAAAGACAACGTGCTGCCAGAAATAAAGCAGGCTGATTCATAGTCAGAATTGAAAAAGAAAAGGGTGGAAAGTGGAAGGTGAATTATGGAAATGGGTTTGCTTCTTATAAATGAAAATAAAGAATGTCAGCCCACTGCAGTTCTCTAAAAGCGACCAGGAAGACAGAGAACTCTGCACACTTAATTTTTAAGTACTTGACTATTTTAGTGAATATAAGCTTGCATTTTAGATTCAGTTTCCCTTTATCCCTCAATTTAGCTTTCATATTTATGTTCCTCAATCAAAGCTGCAACATGTTCCCTGAAATCCTTTCAGTCACCCTGCAAGCATTTATCACACTCCAACTGGGTGATAAGCATGTTGGATTCTACAAGATTGGAGAGTGTGGAAAGAAGAATAAAATAGAACCCTTGATCTCAAGGAATTTTAGAAAGTATTTAGGGGGACAACATAAATAGGCATTAAGCAGATAAATCTCAATTCAAGGTGAAGTGATCACCAATTCTAGAGTAAGAAGAGACCCCAAAGCTAGATGGCAAATGAAAGGGACAACCAGAAAGTGAAGACATCTCTGAAAATCAAGAAAATCATCGTTGGCTGGAATGGTCCTGAAACACATATGAGACAACATAAGTTTTTAGTAAGATTTGAACAGGGAAGGAAAAAGAAGAAGAAAACATTCTAGAATGAAAAGATCCTTCTACTACAAGTCCCTCTTCTCTGACCTCAAATTTTTAGCTTGACAAAATAAAAGAAAAATCCAAAAGGCCAAGTTTCCTATGCCTTTCAAAATTCCTTTAAATAGCCCTAATGATATACCTTTTTGCTTTTTAAATGAAAAATTCTAGATCAGCAAAAGATGGTCGCAGCATAGTTGGATGTTACACTCACCTCCTCCCAAAAACAAACAGGAGTTACAACGAAATTTAAGAAAAATCATCCTGAAAAACCAACTCAAGACTAAATGAAAAGGAGTCTTATAACCAAAGATTCACAGAGGAAGCCACATTAAGACTGGTAGGAAGGATAGAAATATGAAAAGGTCTGGCCCTGCTCCCACAAGTGGTAGCTGAGATTCCACAGGGATATCTCAACTGCAGGGGGGTTCACTCTGAGAAGAGAGAGGCCTAAACCCTAAGGTGAGCTTCCCAGCTCAGAGCACCAGAGCTGGGAAGAGGTACCCACATAGCATTTGGCTGTGAAAAGCAGTGAGTTTCTGTCTGTCAGAAAGGGATGGGAGATTGCAGAGATGCAGGTGCCTCTTGAAGGACCAACGCACAAAATCTCATTCATAGCCATTTACCCAGGCTCTGGTGGAGTGATAGTTGAGCAGACTATACTTGCATGAGGACAGTCAAGGGATTACTATCTGAGGGAAAGACATAGGGGAGAAGGGAGGCCAGCCACCAGAATCCCTATGCTGAGTCATTTTCCAATACCATAGTAGTCATCATTCTTGAGAGGAGCACTCCCCTCAGGACAACATTAGCCTATGGGAGAGCAATTGCGCCACCCACAAAATTCCCTGTCACACCCACCTGTAAATATTAGGCCCTACTGTGGAGTCAGTAGCCTTGATCAGGGTGCAGCATTCTGGACAGACTCAGGGGGTGACAATGACTCAGTTGTCTGGCTTTCAGGTGGGGGCCATTCCATCCACTTTCCCCTGAATCTGACTGTCACTTTCCTCTCCAGAAAATTCAATAGAACTACCCTCCTGGCTGCCAGTAGGTCTACCTTCCAGTCTTCAGAGACCCTGACAACTTGACTCCTAGTGGCTCTGCCCTGTTGAAGTCAGGGTAAAATCCAGGACAACTGAGACCTATGGCTCTGGAGTTGGTACCACACCTACCACCATCACTGAAGGCTGACTGGCACCTCCTCCTTAGGGAAGATCCACTAGCCCCATCTACTTAACTCACCAGAGGCTCTTTCAGTGACTGAGGCTAACAGGTAGCCAGGAGGTAGAGGCAGCTGGAGGCAAATCTTGAGGTGCCTTGGAACATTTTATGACCTGGCTTGAGCTGGTAAAAGCCGGCCTTGGTGTACAGTTCGGTCATACCTATGTGCACCTAAGCCCAAAAATTAGCTACAAACTGAGGATTGCTTGTAGCTCCAAACAGGTTTCTGAGGATCAGTCATAGTCAGTGTCTTACATTGGCCTGCACCAGGTTCCCTTCTAAGAGGCCCAGAACAAACCCACCCAGTGGACAGCTTCAGACAACATCAGAGTAGGATCCAATTAGCTTCATAAGCAACATATCCAAAGGGAGATCTTGTCCAGCCCCAAAGCCCAGGTGAGGCAAATTCTTCTTCCTCTGGTCAACACCTACAGTGCAGCTTACATGTTTTGAATGAGGTAGAGCCTCACAGTCAACCAGTCTGAGGGTTGATCTCATGCACAAAGGGCCAATAGTAATCAAGACTCAATTACATGCCTGATTAGGTGGTGGCCCAGTGGATAGAGTGTCGGACTAGGATGTGGAGGACCCAGGTTCAAGACCCCAAGGTTGCCAGCTTGAGTGCAGGCTCATCTAGTTGGAACAAAGTTATCCAGCTTAGACCCAAGGTCGCTGGTTTGAGTAAGGGGTCACTCAGTCTGCTATAGCTCCCTCCCTGGTCAAGGCACTATGAGAAAGCAATCAATGAAAAACTAATGTGCAGCAACAAAGAATTGATGCTTCTCACCTCTCTCCCTTCCTATCTGTCCCTATCTGTCCCTCTCTCTGACTCTCTCTGTCACACAAAAAAAGACTCAGTTAAAACAGGATGACCCCTCATAACCTACACAAGGGACACTCCTAGAGCACCAGGCTTGTGTGATCAAGGAGGTTGCAATTCTGGAGTCAACAGAACACATACTACATAAGGCCGCACCACAAAGGCGGGAAATCATAGTAGATCTAACAAATATATAGGAACAAATACAAGAGGCAGCCAAAATAGGAAGAAAAAGAAACAGGCCCCAAATGGCAGAACAGGAGAAATCTCCATTAAAAAAACAGCTAAAGGAAATTAAAACAGCTAAATGAAATGGAGATAAACAATTTATAAGATACAGAGTTCAAAGCAATAGTTGTATGAATGCTCAAGGAATAAAATGAGAACTTCAATAAAAAGAGAAGAAGCACAAAAAAGGACATAGAAACCATAAAAAAATGCAAATCAGAAATGAAGAATACAATATCCAACATCAAGAATACACTGGAAACAATAAACAGTAGGTTGGAAGAAGCAGAGCATCAAATCAGTGATTTGGAAGAGGAGGAGGGAAAAAACACCAAATCAAAGCATGAAAAAGAAAAAGGAATTAAAAAGAATGAGGATAACCAGACCAGGGGGTGGCGCAGTGGATACAGCATTGGACTGGGACTCGAAAGACGCAGGTTCAAAACTCTGAGGTCGCTGGCTTGAGCACGGGATCATCCAGCTTGAGCACAGGCTCACCAGCTTGAGCACAGGGGTTGCTGGCTTGAGCCTAAGGTCACTAGCTTGAGCAAGGGGTTACTTGCTTTGCTGGAACCCACCAGTCAAGGCACATATGAGAAAGCAATCAATGAACAACTAAGGTGCCACAATGAAGAATTGCTGCTTCTCATCTCTTTCTTCCCTTCCTGCCTGCTTGTCCCTGTATGTGCTTCTTTCTGTCTCTCTCTCTCTCTCTCTCTCTCTATCTCTCTCTCTCTCTCTCTCTCTCTCTCTCTCTCACACACACACACACACACACACACACACACGAGGATAGTTTGAAGCAGTGAATTTCAAACACCAGTCTCTGTGTTGTATTATATAATAGTCATACAACATCAGGGAAGTTAACTCTCTCATGGACTGGCACAAAATTTCTGGCAGACCAGCAGTGGTCTGCAGGCTGGCAGCCCAAAACCACTGGTTAAAGGGACCTTTGAGACAACAGTGAATAACAACATTTGTATTATAGAGATGCCAGAATGAGGAGAGAGTAAGTGATGGAGATCCAGTTTGAAGAAATAATAACGAAAAATTTCCCTAACTTGGTGAAGAAATAACATACACAAGTCCAGGAAGTGCAGATATTCCAAGATGGACCCAAAGAGGCCCACATCAAGACACATCATAATTAAAAAGGCAAAGTATAAAGACAAAGAGAGAACCTTAAAAGCAGCAAGGAAAAAACAGTTACCTATTAGGGAGCTCCCACAAAACTATCATCTGATTTCTCACACATTTCAGCCTGAAGGGATTGGCATGAAATATTAAAAATGATGAAAAGCAAGGGCCAACAACCAATACTATTTACCCAGCAAGGATATCATTTAAAACTGAAGGAGAAATAAAGAGCTTCCCAGTTAAGAAAAAGCTAAAGGAGTTTCTCACTACCAAATCAATATTACAGAAAATATTAATAGGTCTACTTGAAGACAAGGAAGAGGAAGAAGAGGAAAGAGGATAAAGAAGAGAAAGGAGGAGGAGAAAAAGGAGGAAGAGAAAAAAATAAGAAGAAAGAGGAACATAGTTGAAATAATAAAATGGAAATAAATATGTACATATCAATAATCACTTTAAATGTAAATAGCTTAAATACTCAAACCAGAAGTCATAGGTTAGCTGAATAGATAAGAATACAAAACCTATATATATATACTGTCTACAGGAGAACCACTACAGAACAAAATATACACATTGACTGAAAGTGAAGACAAAAAAGATGTTTCAAGCAAATGGAAATTAAAAAAAAACACCAAAAAATCTGGGGTAGCAATATTCATAGCTGACAAAATAGACTTCAAAACAAATGCTACAGTAAGAGACAAAGAAGGACACTACATAATGATAAAGGGAGCAATCCAACAATAGGATATAACCCTTGTAAACATTTATGCACCCAATATAGGAGCACCTAAAGATATAAAACAAGTATTGGATATAAAGAGAGAAACTGACAGCAATACAGTCACAGTAGGGATTTTAATACTCCATTAAGATAACAAAATATATATCTTCCAGACAGAAAATCGACAAGGAACCAGTGGCCTTAAATGACATATTAGATCAGCTGGTTTTAATTGATATATTCAGAGCATTTCACCCCAAAGAAAAGAATGTTCTTTTCAAGGGCATATTTAAGAAGATTAAAATTATGTCAAGCATCTTCTCTGACCATAATGGAATAAAACTACAAAGCAATCACAATTAAAAAAATGAAATAAAAAACACACAAAGACATGGGGTATAAATATCGTGTTACTATAAAATGAATGACTTAAAAATGAGATCAAATAATGAGTCAAAAGATACCTTGAAACATGAAAATGAGAACACAACAACCCAAAATCCATGGGACACAGTGAAAGCAGAGCTAAGAAGGACATTCATAGCATTATATGGCCTATGTCAAAAAAAGAAAAATCTTAAATAAACAGTCTAAATGTACACTTGAGGGTACTTGAGAAAGAACAACAAACAAAGTTCAAAATGAGTAGGAAAAAAAAAGATCAGAGCAAAAATAAATGAAATAGAGTCTAAAAAAATATAAAAGATCAATAAAGCCAAAAACTGTTTCTTTGAAAAGATAAACAAAGTTGGCAAACCTTTACCAGATTCACCAAAAAAAAAAAAAAAAAAAAAAGAGAGAGAGGACACAAGTAAAATCAGAGATAAAAGAGGGGAAGTAACAACTGACATCACAGAAATAAAGGATTTTAAGAAAATATTATAAAAAACTACATGCCAACAAATTTGAAAATCTCAAATAAATGGATAAATTCCTAAAAACATACAATTTTCAAAACTGATTCAAGAAGAATCAGATATTCTAAATAGAAAGATTACAGCTAGTAAAATTGACACAGTATTCAAAAAACCCAACAAACAAAAGTCCCAGACCAGATGGCTTCACCAGTGAATTTTTCCAAACACTCAAAGAATTAATACCTATCTTTTTCAAAGTATTCCAAAAAAGTCAAGCTCATTTTATAAGGCCTGTATTATCCTAATTGCAAAACAAGATAAAGACACTACAAAGAAAAAAATTAATAGGTTAATGTCTCTGATGAACATAAATGCTAAAATCCTCAACAAAACTGTATCCAGCAATAAAGTAAAAAAGAAAAGAAAAAGGAAAAAAACATACACCATGATCAAGTGGGATTTATTATGGGAATGCAAGGTTGGTACAACATCCTCAAATTAATAAACGTGATGTACCACATAAACAAAATGAAGGATAAAAATCACATGATCATATCAATAGATGCAGAAAAAGCATTTGATAAAATTAAGCAGTCATTTATGTTAAAAATTCTTAACAAAGTGGGAATACAGGGAACATACCTCAACATAATAAAGGCTATATATGACAGACCTACAGCCAACATCATACTCAATGGGCAAAATCTACAAATATTTCCCTTATAGCCTGGAACAAGATAAGGCTGTCCAACATCACCACTCTTACTCAATAATGTCCTGGAAGTCCTAGCCACATCAATCAGACAAGAAGAAGAAATAAAAGTCACCCAAATTGGAAAGGAAGAAGTAAAACTGTCATTATTTAAGATGACTTGATACTGTATATAGAGAACCCTAAAAATTCCAAAAACAAAAAGCAAACAAAACTACTAGAACTGATAAGTGAATTCAGTCAAGTAGCAGTGTACCAAATAAGTATACTGAAATAAGCTGCATTTTAAAACACCAATAATGAACGATTCCAAAGAGGAAACGAAGAAAACAATCACATTCATAATTTCTTCAAAAAGAATACACTACTTAGGAGTAATTTTAACCGAAGATATAAAAGACCTGTACTCAGAAAATTATAAGACACTGAAGAAAGAAATTGAAGAGACAGAAATAACTGGAAACATATACTGTGTTCAGGGACAGGAAGAATTAACATCACTAAAATGTCCATATTACAAGGTACTAATGGTGTGCTTCACAGAATAAAAACAAATATTTCAAAAATTTATTTGGAACCACAAAAGGTGCTAAATACCACAGCTATTGAGAAAATTAAAAAAGTTGGAGGAATTATGCCACCTGATATATTATACTACAAAGCCATAGCAAACAAAATAGTGGTAATGGAAAATAAGTTGACTTTGGGTAATGAGCACACAACACAATCAACAGTTCAAATGTCATGAAGTTTTTCATCTAAAATCTAATAACAAAACAAAAATAAACCAGCATAGTACTGGCATAAAAACAAACATCAATGTAACAGAACAGACAACACAGAAATCAACCCATACCTATAAAGTCAATTAAAATTTGACAAAGGAGGCAAGAACATACAAAAGGTTAAGAAAATCTATTCAATTAATAGTGTTGAGAATACTTAACTGATTAATGCAAAAAATGAAATTAGATCACCTTCTTACATGCACAAAAATAAACTCAAAATACATTAAAGACTTAAATATTAGATTTGAAACTAAAATATCCTAGAAGAAAACATAAGCAGTAAAACATCAGGCATTTCTCATTTTCAGATATATCCCCTCCAACAAGAGAAACAAGAAAAAAGATAAACTAATGGGACTACATTGAATAAAAAAGTTTTTGCACACCAAAGGAAACCATCAACAAATTGAAAAGACAACCCACTGAATCAGAGAAAATATTTGCTGATACATCTGATAAAGGATTAATATCCAAAATTTATAAAGAATTTACACAACTCAACACCAAAAAAAAAAAGTCCATTTAAAAAAATGGGCAAAAGACCTGAGTAGACATATCTTCAAAGAAAACATACAGATGGATAATTGACATATGAAAAGATGCTGAACATCACTAATCATCAGAGAAATGCAAATTAAAGCCACAAGGAGATATCACCTCACACCTGTCAGAATGGGTATCATCAATAAATCAACAAACAGCAAGTGCTGCTGAGGGTGTGTAAAAAAGGGAACTGTTGGTGGGAATGCAGATTGGTACAGCCATTGTGGACAGCAGTATGGGATTTCCTCAAAAAATGAAAAATGGAGCTGCCTTATGATCCAGTAATTCCACTTTTAGGAATTTATCCAAAGAAACCCAAAACTCTAATTTAAAAAAATACATAGCCCTAGACAGTTGGCTCAGTGGTAGAGCACCAGCCTAGCATGTAGAAGTCCCAGGTTCGATTCCCAATCAAGGCACACAGGAGAAGTGACCATCTGCTTCTCCATCCTTCTCTCTCTCTCTCTCTCTCTCTCTCTCTCCTCTCATATCCATGGCTCAAATGGTTCAAGCAAAGTTGGCCCCTGGCACTGAGGATGCCTCATGGCCTCACCTCAGGTGCTAAAATAACTTGGTTGCCAAGCAACAGAGCAGCAGCCCAGATGTGCAGAGCATCTCCTGATATGGAGCTTGCCAGGTGGATCCTAGTTAGGGTGCATGCAGGAGTCTGTCTCTGTCTTTCCGCCTCTCACTTAATAAAAAAAAATAATAATACATATGCACCCTTATGTTTATTGCAGCATTATTTACAATAGCCATGTTTTGAAAGCAGCCCAAGTGCCCATCAATATATGAGTGGACAAAAAAACCTGTGGTATATTTACACAAAGTAATACTACACAGCCATAAAAAAGAAAATCTTACTTTTTGTGACAGCACAGATGGACCTGGAGAGCAGTATGCTAAGTGAAATAAGCAAGTCAGAGAAAGACAAGTACCATATGATGTCTTTCATATGTGGAATATAATGATCAAAATGAACTAAGAAGTATAAATAGAGACAACCTCATACATAGAAAGCAGGCTGACAGCTTTCGGGGTTGGGGGCTAGGTTGGGGGGTGGAGCGATTGAACAAAACAAAGAAGAAAAAGCAGAGCAAAAAGCTCATGGACACAGACAACAGTGGAAGACTGCTGGGGTGGTTGGGGGGGTACGGTGAGAAGGGTATAGGGAGACAAATGGTGATGGTCAAAGCCTTGACTTGAGTGATAAACACACACTACAGCAGTGGTCCCCAACCCCTGGGTCACAGGCCGGTACTGGTCCGTGGGCCATTTGGTACCAGTCTACTGAGAAAGAATAAATAACTTACATTATTTTTGTTTTATTTATATTTAAGTCTGAACGATGTTTTATTTTTTTAAAATGACCAGATTCCCTCTGTTACATCCATCTAAGACTCACTCTTGATGCTTGTCTTGGTCATGTGATACATTTATCCATCCCACCCTAAAGCTGGTCCATGAAAATATTTTCTGACATTAAACCAGTCCGTGGCCCAAAAAAAGGTTGGGGACCACTGCACTACAATATACAGAGATGTATAGTAGAATTGGACAAATGAAGGCTGTATAATTATGGTAACCAGTGTCATCCCAATAAATTCAATTATTTTAAAATGAAATAAATAAATTTAAAACTCCATTTCTTGGTTTATAATATCTTCTTACTTGAGTGGTCCTCAAATCTGAGAATGCTTTTGAATCACCTGGGGATCTTACTAAACAGGCAGATACCTTTCCCCTAATTCATCCCATCTAGTTCAGAGCCTTAAACCTGTGTTTTAAACCAGATTTCTGCCAGGTGAATACCTCAGGTGGTGAAAAAGAGCCATACTTTGAGAAACATTAGTGCTGCTCCAACCAAAAATGAATCCCATAATATAAACCTCTTGACAGCACTAAGCCAGAAGGAATTCGGAGAATAAAAATACAGGTTTTTCAGATGTGATGCCACATCCTTATTACCACACCCAATCTCTGGCACTATAAAACATAGTCATAAAAACTGAACAAAACAAACCCTCAATAACAATGCACACACATGCATACATACTCACAAAATAAAGAACTTAAAACTGATACTGAAAAATTGAATAGTTTAGCTCAAAACTCACCAAGTTCACATAGGTTCAAAGTCTGACAGAATAAATGGAGCCTCCCATCCCAGCTGGGTTAGCTGTCTTGGCCTGAGCAGTGACCTCAGGACTCAGGACTATCAATTTAGTAGCAACTAATAAAAGAAAAAATATACTTTTAAGTCTCCAAAACCCAATACATCATACCTGGAACAGCAGAAGCTACGAATCCATTTCTTCCTGCTCTGAGGGCAGAGAAATAGCTCAGTACTTATCCTATACTTCCTAGGCTGCCCAAATAACCCTCCTAAAGCACAGCTCTGGGCACAGAACTAACCTTCCCAAACCATGCACTGGCAACCCACTGTCTCCTCTATAGAATACATGGAGACCTCTTCATCTGACAGCAGAATGCCTCCTTCATCTGACACCTAAACACTATAAAAGACTTCTGTTCTTTCCATATCTCATTTTCCTATAACACCAGACTATTCTCATTGTACAAACCTATGTTGTACTTTTGCACCTGTATTGGCATAGAACATGCTGGTTTTTCTACCCAGAATGTTCACATTGCCTACCCTTTCCTGCCGCCTCCAGATACCTTCATGGAGACTTCCCCAGTCCTTACTCAAAAGAAATCTCTCTCATTAGTGCTTCCACCACACTGGTATCTCCCTCATGTCATTCGGTACATTCATCCTTCTCTATGATTGCATTTATCTCTTGTCTCTCCTAGTAAATTTTAAGCCCCATGAGGGCAGATGCCATGTCTTATCCTCCACATCATCTGAAGCTGCAACTTACTAAATTAGTGAACTCTTTTGTGCTGATAAAGAAGGGGTTAAATACAGACTGCTAGAACAGACAGATGGTCTGAGAAAATGTTTTCATTCAGAAAACTGGCAACTCTCCAATAATAACAGACTGAGTCTTGCCAATAAAGCACATTTTCCTATGGATACTATAAGATGTCACTCTCCTTTTTTTAATTTTTAATTTTTCAATGATAAGAATCATTTGAAATTTCTAAGAAATAATAGTGTGATGAGAACAGCCAAGCTTGATGGTCTAAGCTGTTTTCCATCCGTTGCCCACTTTATTTGCACTAATCTTTAATTAAGTCATAGGCTTAAGATAGTACACTTGGATTTGAGGTACAGGACAACCAATATTCAGAAGTGAATTTAACAGCAGGCGCACTGGGCACGCGCCCTGGGTCCCAACTTCTGAAGGGTCCCACAAAACCCCAACTTTACACTTTTTTTCCAATGACACCAACTTTGGTTTCATGTGTGCAATTTTAACATGAATAGTACATAATATTTTTATTTATTTAAAAATATGGATAACATGTATTTTTATTTTCCCTGTCTTTCTTTTTTTGAAGGGGCCCAATATTTTCTTCTGCGCCCAGGGCTTCAACCAGTCTTAATCCGCCTCTGCCAATATTGGTTGTATTAGTATTGCTCTCCACTCTGGTTTAGGCATAATGTAAAAAAAGAAACACCTCATAAAGCAACAGGCTTCTCCAGAACCCTTTCAAAGTCTCTCCTTATATTATAGAGCCCTCTGCAAAACCCTAGCCAAGTTAGAGACAATTTCTCTCCTCAAGGAGCTCACACTCTAGCTAGGGCCCCAGAATCAACATGCCCACAATTTTTAGGAGGAAAAAATTAACTGAATGTGAACAGATAACTGTAGTGATATGTGGGCACTCAGTTCAGGGTTGACCCTAAACACAGGATTAATGGACAGCTGTCTATACCATGTGGTGCAAGAGTCAGGGAAAATGTCTCTACATCATGTTTCCTTACTACCTGGAATTCCATCATTTCCTAAAGGTAAGGCACTATGATTGCACCTATTTAAAATCCAAAGTTTCCTATAGCCAAAAGTTTGATAAATACTTGCATGGACAACTTTCACAAACATATAAGCCAGTGAGAAAGCAGGCATCTGCTGAATAGAAAGGAAGCCCAAACCATGGCTACTTCTGACAGGCAGTTAAGACCCCTTGCTTGGCCCTCTCTATACCACTCACCATCCTCTAAAATATTTTTAGTGCTTTTAGCCCCATTCTCAAGAAAGTCTCAGTCTAGTGGGAAAGACATTTATGTAAATAAGTAATTTCAATATAATGGTGACAGAAGTATACACAGGAGTCATAGAACTCAGATAAGAAACACAGCCCCATCTGAAGAGGTTGGAGAATGCTTCGTTGAAGAGGTGATATCTGAGCTGTGTTTTGAAATATGAAAAGAAGTGGTGAAAACAGTGCCCCAGGAAGAATAATCTACATGAAAAAGGACATTGAACAGCCTTCTTTTTACATAAGTGTGTAGTAGAGGAGCAGAAGCAAAATGATCAGTGAGCCATTCAATATTATGGCAGCATCAAGTATAAGGCATAAAATAAGAAGAGGTGAGATGGATCATGGCAAGAGATATATCATGAAGGGCCTTGTATATCATGCCAAGGAGCTTGGACTTGATGTTCAACTTAATAGGAAGGCTTGGAGGATTTTAGGCAGGGGAATGAGACAATCAGATTTATGTTTAGGAAAATCAATGGTGGCTGTCTGAAGAATGAATTGAAAAGAGGCAGGACTGGAAGTAGGGAGAACGATTAACAGTCTGGTTCAATAACTGGGGAACAATTTTTTTTATTTTCTGTTGCATGAGGTTTTAGAACTGTTTCTATATACTTCTGCATCTCTGATTCCAAATCTGAAATCTGTTTTTTGGTGCATGCTCAAGTTTTTATGCAATTTTAATTTCACTTTGTTACAGTTAATGGCATGCATTGGTTTTTAAATTGGAGTTAAAGGACAACGACTCTTGGATTGAACATAACCATAAGGCAATTAATGTTTTACAAACATCACTTTTACATAATTGTAGTTTTTAAATGTAAAAAATTATTATCTGATAAAAACACCCTCTTATTTTGTTTTAGGATTGAATCATGGCTTCTTTGAGTAAGCGTACATATAAGAATAGTCCAGACACCTTCTGTTATATCCTGTTACACACTTCAACATCAAAGGCGCAATATTTCATCATTTGTGACACATGCATATATTGCCTATTTTCAAGTTCCCCTTGGCGATCAAGACAAGAATTGGGCTCCTCATATTGTGTGTCATAATTGTGAGGAAATGATTCTTGCCTGGACAAAAGGAAAACACAAAGGAATGCCTTTTGGTATTCCCATGGTTTGGTGTGAATCTAAGGACCACTGCAGTGACTGTTATTTCTGTCTGGTCCATATAAAGGGCATCAGCAAGAAAAAACAACATATGATCGCATAGCCTAATATTCCTTCAGCAATATGACCTATCCCACACTCTGAGACACTCCCAGTTCCAGTTTTCAATGGTTTTATTTCTTCTAAGGACAAAGAAAGTGAACATGGTGATCAAGTGTATTTTGATAAGATGCATGAGGAAATTGTTGTAGAGTCTGAAGGGTCTTCCTCTGATGCCAAGCAGTCATTAACCCCTCAGCAGTTTAGCCAACCCAAATTGAATGACTTAGTAAGAATGACATGAAAATTGTCCTGGACTTTCTGAAGTATGAGAAGCATAACTGGATCATTTGTGTGGATCTTAAAATGGTAAATTTCCTGCTAGGACAACAGAGAGGTTTTATGAAGTATCCTTGCTTTCTGTGTTTGTGAGACAGCCGAGCTTGGGAGAAACACTAGACATAGAAGGAGTGGCTGAAACGTGAAGCTCTGGAAGTAGGGATGCAAAATATTGTGAATGAACCTGTAGTTAATCAAGACATGATCATTTTTCCCCCACTTCACATCAAACTTGGCTTAATGAAGCAGTTTGTTCAGGCTTTGAATAAAGAAAGTGAATGCTTTCAACATATTATTTCTGCTTTTCCTGCCTTGTCTTTCGAGAAGATAAAAGCAGGTGTATTCAATGGACCTCCAATTTGAACCCTCATATGTGACGAAGAATTTGCCAGGAAGATAAATAAGGAGGAGAAAGCAGCATGGCAGTCTTTTGTGGCAATTACCAAGAACTTCCTTGGCAATAAAAAAAGCAGAAAACTATGAACTTCTTGTACAAAGGATGCTGTTGGCTGCCCACGACATTGGATATAACATGAGCGTTAAGATTCACTTCCTGAATAGCCACCTTGATAAGTTTCCCGAAAATCTTGGAGCCGTTAGTGATGAGCAGACTACTGCTGGAGCATCAAATGACATTGTCCTCAACAGGTACACAAATGCAAGAGCTACAAATGCAAATTTTTGCCTGAATAGAATTTAAATAAGTTTTGTGCAAATTTTATGATTAAAATAAGTGTTTAAATATGTTCTATTTTGAAATTGTAGACAAATTCTGATGCAATCATATCTTTTAGTGTATTAGTGTATTTACTGCATTAAATAAATTATTATTTTTTCACAAAGATGATGCCCAAGAAGACATTCTACTTCATTATGTTGAAACTAAATGTTAAAAATTTTACAATAATATGAAAACCTAAAATCTTGAATTGCAAAAAACAGTAGCTTACAGAGAAAAACTAATATCAGATTTGAGATCAGCACACTTGAATTAGGTAAGACCAAGTGTTTTTGTGGATGCAACAAAAATTTTGTTCCCCAGTGTAATCCCAAACCCTTTACCCTCTTCTCCTCCCTCCAGCACTCTTCCCTTCTTCCTCTCTTCTCTCCTACCTTCCTCTATCTCCCCTACACCCACACACACACACACACACACACACACACACATTCACAGTGATACCTTGAGATATGAATTTAATTCGTTCTGTAACTGAGTTTGTAAGTCAGTGAAAGTGCCGATACTGGACCCATGTGCCAATGTGCCAACTAGCGGCAGCTTCCGAAATCACAACTCGTATCTCGGAATTTCACTCGGATCTCGAGCAAAAATATACACTGAGTTGCAGCTCGTATCTTAAAAAAAGTATGTTGGTCTGTTCGTATCTCAAGGTACCACTGTGCATATATTTATTATTCCAGCAACCTGCCTGAAAGCAGCTCACCATTGACCTTGGGCAATTTCTCATAATCTATTTTTCACCTTTTATGTCATCATTAACTCCAAAATATCTGAGAAAAAATATCTGAGTGATACCAATGGTGATCAACAGCAGAATCTTAAAGTGAGGTTGACCTTGGCCATCTCATCTCAGCATGGGTGGAGGCATTGCCAATTTACACCCAATAAGAGGCTCCAGTGGCTGTCCTTGAGGCTGACCAAACTTAATATAGTGTTTCCCCCAAGTAAAATGAGCCACAGACACCAAGAATACTCTAATCAGAGAACACTTAGATTGTATGATAGCATTCTTCCCTCTTCATATGTCCTGAAAAATGGAATCTATTTTATTGGACACATTGGACATGTATTAGCAGATTACATTAGTGAGGCAACGAAAGCTAGGAAAGAGAGTGGTTACTCAACTCCTGTGGAGACAAAAAGTCAATTCCAAACAGTCTCTGGATGCAATGGTGAAGTTCAAATCCAGTCTTTACTCCCACAAGAACTTAATTAGTATTTCCTGCATGCTCAGGCAAGAGGCCACCAGCACCGTCAGGTGATTACAATCTAGGTGATCAAAGAGACAACACACATCTTTAATAAATAGATAAATGCACTAGAAGTCAATTGCCAACAAATACAAAACTGTCAAGCAATGTGACATCAAAGCAGGCAACATGAGATGGGGTTCAAAAAAAGACCTTCAAAGGTATGATGAATTACAAGAGACTGGGGAAGTTTCAAGGGGAAGACAAGTAACAATTATTGAATGTTTAGTATGTTTCAGGCACTATACCTTCACATTATTCCTGTTAAGCAAATACCAGTATTATTCCACATTTTACAGATGATGATCTGAGGATCAAAGTGCTTAAATTAGTTGCCTAAGCTCACATTAGGTGATATTTAGCAGGGCCAGAAGTCAAACCTAAATCAGCCTGACTCTAGAGCCCACACTCTTAACTACACTCTTGCTTCAAAATGATACTATGCCCTGGGGCAAGATGGCTAAACTGAATGGAAATATTGAGTTTTAAAAGACTACTGGAAGGGGATTCACACATCCATATCTATATGTATACCTATATCCATATCCACATCTGTATATAAATATAGATATCTTCACTGGTATCAAGGATTAATACAAATCTGAGTATAAAAATTCCCAAGTAACCTTTCTCTCCTTTGAGCACATAGGTTCCAATAATTGCTAGTAAAATAGAAAGCCAAAAATCTCTCCCTCAATTTTGATAAAATTAGCACAAGTTTCAAACAATATTAAAAGGAAAACAAATCTAAGAATTTTTAGTTCAAGCAATAATTATGTTTCTATGGAAACATGTAAAGGCAAACTGTAGGAACTACAGCATAGGCAGGCTTCACTTCTACCCTATGAGCTGCAAAGCTATTTTTTCCTTTTAAGATAAAAGAACCCTATGTATACAAGCTATTATAGCTGGAAGGCTGCTAGTTTGTTGGAAAGGAAAATATTTAATAATGGAATTATAAGAACACCTTGAATGTAACAGTTCTGGGCCCTTTGAATTTTTTTAGTTAACTCAGTCCTCTCCTTTGATATATCAAGTTTCTTTGGTTTATAAATATAGCCTCCTAACCCCCACCAATAAAGTACCATGGGTTGTGATTATTTGGTGGACAGTAAGACATTGATCTGTGCCTGACCTAAGTCATCTCCAATCTCCCTATGAAAGAGGAGGCCCTCAATTAACCAGAACCAGATGAAATGGGAGTCCTGAACTAACTGTATCCACTTTTCACAGAGAGTGCCCAAAGATAAGAAAAAAGAAAAAAAACCATACCACTATAATTTAGTACCATATGGGTATGTGGAGGAGTAATCTGTATAGCTCTGTGACTTTGGACAACTCTTTACACCCTATGTTCCTTTATTCTTTATCTATGTTGTGGTTGTTAGCAGGCTTAAATGAGATAACTGATGTTGAGTGCTTCACAGAGCATCTGAAACTTAGTAAGAATTCAATAAATCTTAGTATATATTTATACTGTTTTTGTCCATAAGGTCAGCCAAAACCATCTTCCAGGAGATGTTTTGTGGTGAATCCTAACACACCCCTCTCCTTCTCCATCCCCAGTTCTAAGAGTAAACTGATCTCAGTTAATCTGAACAATGTCCCTGATGCTTAATAAGGACTTTATCACCAAAAAAGCTGACATTACTTTCTGAAGCACAAATGAGAGCTCAAACATTTCTAAATATTTGTAAAGGAGTAAAGCCAAAACAATATTCTGGTTCCATTCCCCTTCATATTTTTAATCTCGCTGCCCCTCATCACCCCCAAATGAACTGATATGACTTAATACTTGCATAGAACAACCCACTGCCTGCATTGTCTTAGAATGCAGAAGCAGATAGGTCTATAATGTTCTCTAAGTATAGCATCATGCCCAGTTAGGCACTTAATTTGGCACTGCATCCTGATGATAATTATCATTATTATCCCTACTACAAGCCTGAGGCTAAATTGTTAAAAATGTAAGTTGTGTTTTTCAGTCTCAAACACCCACTGGACACTTTTCTTTCCTAGTGTTTTTTCTCCTTGTTCCCCCAGGTGGCCGCTGCCTAAAACCTTCTCTCACAGTCATTCGGACTGAGTTATAATGCCCCAATGAAAGTAAAATGTGGATTTAAAGATATAGATGGGATGAAGGGTCTTCAGATGAATTTTTAACATCACTAGAAATGTTAAAAGAGATGTACAAAAACCTCTGGGAACCACTATATTATAGCACCTAGGCATGAGTTCCTTCAAAGTAAGAGGAACCAGCCTCACAAACCCCATTCTTCCCATGATAAAACTAAAGCATAAAGCTGCACAGTATACTCAAAATTTCTCAAGGAGTCACTACTGAAAAGCTATAGGACAAAACTAAACCAATATATAGATGATGGCACCTGTTTACCTGATGTCATGAAAGAAAATCCAAAATATGTCGCCCAATGCCATCAAGTGCAATTACAATTAAGTTATATAAGTAATATGTTAAATCATTCAGAACCATGCACACTATAGTACAAATTTTCCTAAAATTACCAAGCAAAGGGAATGCCTGGTAATATAATGCACCAGATAGCTACATTTTGATTTGAAGGACTGGAAGGAAAGGGAACTCAGACTTTCTATTTTCCTTCCTTAATTCATTTCTTCTAGCAGTGGGGAAAACAGGGCTAGATGACAACAACAAAAAAAAAGAGGACTACTTCACAGCTGGTTTCAGACCAGCCCTGCCGTGGAATCAGGTCTCCTTTCTCAAGTTAATGGTCTGCCCACACATTTTCACTCTTTACGAATTCCCCAAATCCACTTAATGCAGTTAAAAAATATACAGCTGAGTTTTTATCATCTCTGTGGAAAGAAGATACCAAATTGAAATAAAGTATAGTAAATCTGTGTATATCTTGTCCCATGAAGGATGAAATATTTGGATAACGTATTGGACATTTCAAATACTGTACCTTGCATTTTCTGCTGAGGCAGCTGACTTGCTAGAAACATGTTCTTTGAAAAGTAAAAATTTAAGTGCTCTATTCCAAATCCTCAGTGGGGCAGTGAGCTTGACAGAACATCAACTAGAGGAAGCCAATTAGCGTAGTTTCTACCATGACAACCAGTGCATCTTCCTAAGAATTCAGTGGGGTTCACACACTGAAGGGGGATAAGTGAGAAGAATGTCAGAGAATCTGCTGACTTTGAAAGACCCCTTTTTGAAATAAGCCAATATTATTCATTTTTTCAAAATGTCCAGAGACAGAGTATTATTCCTGTCAATAACATGACATTCGTTTGCTCATGCATTCATAGTTTCTGGATAGTGGAAAGCATCAGCAAGACCAGAAGTTTGAGAAAGTACCCCAATTCTATACATGGTTTATAAATCACACGAAGTGGGAGGCATTAGGACAGGACAGATCCAAACACATCTCTGCAAATATCACTCAATTGAGGAGATGGAGACCTCATCAAAATTGTAATCCATAAATTAAAAGACATTATCTTCGTTTATTCATGAATGACCAGCTTTGCTAAATAAATTTTCCTGTCACTAATGTTATTCACTCCCCTCTCCTTTCTTACATAAATCCAAAATTCAACTCAAGTATATATCCCTCTATAAAGTTTTCTTCCCCAAATCATCCCAGGTTCTACCGATCAATCATTTTTTCAGAACTACTATTAGATAAAGAGTCTACAACACATAACTGAGCCAACGCATTGGATTCTATATTATTTTATTTTATTTGAGAGAGAGGGAGGAAGAGAAGGCAGACAGAGAGAGAGAGAGAAAAAGAGAGAGAGAGAGAGTGGCATCACTTGTTTCACTTAGTTGTGACATTGATCATTGATTGCTTCTCATATGTGCCTTGACCAGGGTTCAAACTGGTGACCCTGGGGATTGAGCCAGCACTGTCAGGGTCGAGCCCTGACCAAGATACAAGCTAGCAACCTCAAAATGTAGCCAGAAACTCCAGGCTCAAACTGGTGATCTTGGTGCTCCAGGATGATGATCTATCCACTGTGCCACTAGCCAGGGTGTATTCTATATTATTTTATAATACTACTTAGTGTATTTTTGTCATATTTTCCAATGTGACCTTAATATTTTCAAGGGTATCCTTCTGTACCATCAAAGTACCACACAATATTGGTTAGAGTAGATGCCTAATACAAATGTACATCAAGTTTTATTACTTGTATGATTCAGGGACCTGTCTAATTTAAGGCTGACTACATGACCTTAAACTTAGTGTGCCAATTATTAAAGCAGGAAATAAGACTACCATTCTATGTTCTCGTTGGAAAGTGAGGTGGACAGGAAAGTTCTACCACTGTGTGTTTCTTCTCTGAATTTTGCTAATATGATGAAGAAAAAAAGGATGAGTCATCATTTACAGTCCAGTTCCAGCAGGTATTTATATCTGACTCTAGAAATAGTTGCTATCCTAACTGTGTGCCTTAATTCTGTCCTTCTTTCAAGGCTCAATTTAGCCATCATTTCTTCCATGATCCCCTCCTTGTTCTTCTTTATCCAGAATTATTTCCATACTCTTCTGAACTACAAGAACAATTTTTGTCTTTCTTCCTTTTGTGACATTATACAATAAGTCCTCACCTAACATTGTTGATAGGTTATGTGACTTTAAGCTAAACCATGTATAACAAAATCCATTTTACCATAAACTAATTGATATAAACAAGACTTAAGTTTCTATAGTATCTTATCAACATTATAATGAAACAATATGAAACAAAACAATATTATTCAAAGACCTGCTGTATCACCTTCTGCCTTGTATTATAGTTATATCATTGTTTTTTCTCCCTTAGTAGACACACACAGTGACATAATAGGCATATAATACTAGTAATAGCTAATATCTACTGAGTGTGTACCAAATACTCTATGCACATTATTTGATTACTCAATTGTGTTCTGATAATTATTATTCAAATATTAATTTTATAAATGGAAAACAGGCTTTGGAAGATTAAGTAATTTACCCAGAATCATATGCACAATAAGTCTCACAGGTAGAATTTGATTTGAAACTCAGTAGTCTTAATTACTATGCTAGAATGACTCAATTAATGAGGAAGGAAGGAAGGATGGAAGGAATGAAATGAATTAAAATACAAAACTGTCTTAACTAATACAGGCTTTCCAGCCATCTGTATTCCTATAGGCTATGACTGATCAAGGCTCTGATACTGCCTATTTGTAAAAGAACAACCAGACACAATGTCAAAACCAAGAAACCAAATTATACACTTTTAATGTAAACTGTTTTTCACCTAAGAAAGGAGTCCTGGTTTGTTTCCAGTGTCTCCTTGATCTTCAAATTATCCAAAGTTAATACCTAAAAATGTTTCATAAATGACAACCAAGAATGCACGGGAATATGGCCCTGGCCAACTGGCTCACTAGATAGAGAGTCAGCTCAGCATGCAGACATCCCAGCTTCGATCTCTACTCAGGGCACACATGAGAAGGGACCACCTGCTTCACTTCCCCTCCCTTTCCCCCTCTCATAACCAGTGGCTCAATTGGTTCATGGCCCCTGATGAGGGCTGCCAGGTGGATCTCAGTCAGGGCACATGCAGGAGTCAGTCTCTCTATCACCCCTCCTCTCACTTAAGGGGAAAAAAAGAATACACTGGAATTTTGGAACTACCTTACATTTCTTACTGGTAATCAAGTTCTGGGCAATGTGAGTCTACAAAGCTCAGCTAAAACTGCATAATTTTTCATAAAACTACTGAAATAGTATGCACAATCAGTGTTTAACTTTCAAATCAGCATAAGATGGGTTCTGCCTGTACACACACAACATCAGTCAATCAAATAGCAGCATTTTCATTGATTCAACCAGAAGTGGTTAATGACTAAGAATAGGTCAATAAGTGTTTGGTATATAAAAAAAGGTTGATTAACTAAAACCCTCCACAGCGGTAGGTCCACAGTTGGCCATGCACAACATGCTTCAGAACAGTCAGTGTGGATAATGAGAAAAAATACAAATATTGTTTCTTCTAAAAAATTCTGTTATCTAGCCATTCCATTTACAGATAGTATAGGATACTGTTTCACAGGACAGATCCTAATGCCAGCCAGCCTTACTTCAAACCCTGACATTACAACTGTGTTCAACAAATTACTCGACTATTCTGAGCCTCCATTTCCTTATCTCTAATTTGGAATAACAGAATCTACTTTACAGACTTGTAAGGAATAAATGAGTTATATGTACAAGACACTTACTCCTGGTTAGAAGTGTTATGTATAAATATTACTATTATTATTCTAATGTATATAATACTAACAATCTGTATACTGCAGTAGTAGTTCTCAACTAGGAACAATTTTGCCTCTCAGGGGACACTTAGCAATATCTGGAGACATTTTTGCCTGCTGGCCCAAAAAGGGTGGAGATGCTACTCACCTCCAGGGGTAGAGTCCATGGAAAATGCTAAACATCTTACAGTGAACAAAACAGACTTCTACAACAAATAATTTTTTTATAACAAAGAATTATCTAGCCCAAAATATTATAGTGCCACCTTTGAGGAAATGAAGTATACTGGTGTCCCCACTTTATGAAAACTCAATGGAAACAAATGCCAATAAATAATAGGTGATCATTCCATTTAAAAAAGCTTTCACCAAAGGATTCTTTCAATGTCAGAACACAATACATTTATTGGTGGCTTATAGATTAATTATAGCATATTTTATTTAATAGATTTGTTTGTACATATATGTTTTACATATTTTATACATATATGTAAGTGAAAATTTTATAAATTAAATCCTAGTTAATGTATTTAAGGCAAACTGTGGGTAGAAATCTTGTCAAAAGTTTCATAATGCAAATGGTTACCCCTTTATTTTAATATCTTGTCAATTTAAGTCTCCTTAAAGAAGTCACCTGTAATTGACAGGGAAGTGAGCAAGATAAAAACTTAAAGCTAAGATCTTATATATCACTGTCAGCTGAAGGCAAAACATATCTGAAATGATAAAGAGGGAAAAAAAAGGGTTTCCATCAACATCTACTTCTCATGAACTGACCAACTTATAGAATGTAGCCCATCTATAAAGCTAATTTTAGTTATCTAGTTTTTGTTTTATCTATTCTATGACTGCTTACTAACTGCATGATACAGCTAACATAGTTAATATGCTTATGTGTGGGAGACCTGTCACTACATCAACTGGATAATCAATCAATGAAGAGAAAATCAACCAAATACTCCTTCTTGCACTGTCTAGTTCCTTCACCTTACCTTAACTCTTCCCAAACAAACCCATACACAATAATTATTAAGATTGTTTTTAGGCTTTACCCGGTTGTTTTGGTTCTAAGTAAACAAAGACCCCCTTGTTCCTGGAATTCTTACTTTCATAATCACAGCTTGGATTCCCTCTTCTTCAAGATGAATTTTATGTCCTAAGTGCCTACGGTATGCTTAGCACTATATATAAAACTTAAGTCTAAATGTAAAAATAAATAAATAAATAACAAAAAAACAAGGTTTTTCACATGAAGCAATTATAGGACAACCTGTGAGAATGAATATTCAAGCTTTAGATTTGGTAGTTCAGACTGTGCTTATATGAGTTCAGATTATTAACCAACTTACTGAGGTAGATTGGATTCTCAATGTCAATTTTATTAGTTGGATCCTGAGGGCTAGTGGGCAGTATGAAAAGTGGTCTTTGGAATAAATCTGACATGAGTTCAAATCCCAACTTTACTATTTCTCAGCTACTTGACTTTGAGCAAGTTACTTAAACTTTCTGAACCTCAGTGTCATCACCTATTTTAAAATGAAGATTATATCTTCTTCATTGGATTATAAAAGTTAATCAAAACAATAAAGATTAAATAACATACAACTGTCCCTGTCACATTCTATAGGATTACTACAAGTCATTGTACATAGCAGTTAAATGTTTTCCTATATGTCCTCCTTCATTCCACACATTCAATTTTTCTTCACTCTTCTGGAATATTCATTCCTATTAATAGTTAAAATCATGTAAGCAGTAACTGAGAGCTATTTTGTGTCTTTGGACTACAGATACATGAGATTATAAAAGAATTTTTTTTCTAAAGAGAAATCATTCAGGAAACTAAATTCTTTAATTAATCATTAATTGCAAGCCATTGTTTTTATAAACATTGAGGTTTTGTGGTTATTCATGAGGAGAGGTAGGAAGAGAAAGGAAAAGAGGAAGAGGAAGAGGAGGTGGAGGTGGAGGGAAAAAACAAGGAAAAGAAGGAAATGGAGAAAGATGGAGGCTTACATAGAGAGAAATGAATAGTAGCCTAACCAGGTGGTGGTGCAGTGGATAGAGCATCAGACTGGAATGCAGAGGACCCAGGTTTGAAACCCCGAGGTTGCTGGCTTGAGCACAGGCTCATCTGGCTTGAGTGCAGGCTCACTAGCTTGAGTGTGGGGTCACTGGCTTGAGCGTTGGATCACAGACAGGATTCCATGGTCGCTGGCGGGAGCCCAAGGTCACTGGCTTGAGCAAGGGGTCACTCATTCTGTTGTAGGCCCATGGTCAAGGCACATATGAGAAAGCAATAAAAAAAAACAACTAAGGAGCTGCAACAAAGAGCCTCAAAAAGAATTCATGTTTCTCATCTCTCCCTTCCTCTCTGTCTGTCCTTATCTGTCCTTCTCTCTGTCTCTGTCACAAAAAAAGAAATGAATAATAAAGATAATACAGGCAGAATACGGGATAAACTAAGACATAAAAGTAAGAATGAGCAGATTGACTATAAATTGACCAGTCCCACTGAATCACAGGAGTGTACTGGGTGTAATGGACATCTTTTGATGCTCACAAAAAAATAGCAATATTTACTTGCTTACCAAGTAACTACTTCCTTATCAGGGAGTCAGAATTTTGAAATATCACATGCCTTCTCTTTCTATATACCAACTGTTTACTTTCCTTGACTGTTTGAGAAAGGCAAGTGACCATTAATTTTGGAAAATTTATTCAAGACCTGACAGGCTCACCATGAGTCCTGGCTGATAAACAACTTGAACTGTAGGTTATTGAATTTGCAATCCTCTAAACACTACCTGCAATTTTCACTCACAATAGGTTGGACCAATCTTCTTTGGAATGTATTACAACCAGATGAGGTCCCCAGAATCCTGGGAAAACAGAAAAAGTCTAGAATTTTATAAACTGCCAGCTAATTCACAATGTCTATCACAGCAAATAAGCCAAAGCTGGCACAAATCAGGTATGTGAGTTAATCTCCCTATAATTCAGCATTTCCTTTGATTTTTAGGAATTTTTGAAGAGTTCTAACACAATTACCTTTGCATTTTGGCCAATTTCCATTCAAATTCTATCAAATAGAAGAAATTACCTCAAAAGCTTTCCAACATATTCACTACTGGGTGGGAGGGGTGGAGAAGGAGGGAAGGAGAGAGGAGAGGAGAGAGGAAGAAAGGAAGAACAAATTTTATATATGAATTCATCTGAGGTTTTTCTCTTGTGAAATCAAGCAGGTAATATAAAATTAAACTATTTCCCTCAGCTTAAAATCCTATGTAAGCACTAACTCCCAGCACCCTGACCAGCCTGCATAAAGCAGCAGTGAACAACACAGAGCCATTTCCCAGAACAGACAACTGAAGACCAGCCACCTTAGTGTCCTCTCTGCTCTCAGTGCTTATTGAGCTACAGACTTCGTAGAGATGAACAGCCTGACTCTTCTGGTTATGGCACAACTTTAGATTTAAAGGATAAGAAAGCTGATACTTGGAAAATATGTCAGGCAATGACTCTACCCTTAGTACCCCTACTACTTCCTTAACCAACCTATGCTCCCAAATTGCTATCCCACTTCCACCTGTGCATTTTACCACATATGGTAAAATGGAAAGTATAGGGGTTCTAAAATAAATAATTTGGGTTTTCTCCTCCATTTATTATATGACCTTAGTATATTGCTCACCTCTTTGAGCCTCAGTTTAGTCATCTGTAAAATGAAAATAATACCACTTGCTTCATAACATTACTATGTCAATTAGAAAAGAAAGTTCTTCAAATGCTTAGCACCAGGTTTGGAACAGATTGTTCAAACAATAAATGGTAGCTAGTACTATACAAGACCACTTCCCTCCTAACAGCAAGGAGACATTCCCTGGAAAGACCTTCATAATTCATTCATTCATTCAATGGAATGTATTGAAAACCTACTCTGTGTAAAGCAAAATGCTGAACATCCCAAGTAGAGCAATGAACAGAACAAGGTGCTTATGAGTGAAAAGCCCAAAGTTGAAACTGAGAATTATATATAATCCAATCTTGTATTAGAAAGCCACAGCCAGAATCTAAGCCAGGGGTAGTCAACCTTTTTATACCTACTGCCCACTTTTGTATCTCTGTTAGTAGTAAAATTTTCTAACTGCCCACCAGTTCCACAGTAATGGTGATTTATAAAGTAGGGAAGTAACTTTACTTTATAAAATTTATAAAGCAGAGTTACATCAAGTTAAAGCATATAATAATAATTACTTACCAAGTACTTTATGTCGGATTTTCACTAAGTTTGGCAGAATAAATCTTTATAAAACATTTATTCTATATGTTAAATCTATCTTTTTATTTATACTTTGGTTGCTCCACTACCGCCCACCATGAAAGCTAGAATGCCCACTAGTGGGCAGTAGGAACCAGGTTGACTACCACTGATCTAAGCATACAAGAAGCACAATGCAATCACGTGAAGTTGAGGAAGGAGAATTGGCAAGAACCAATCAGGGTCATTTAAAGTTTAGAACAGATAGTGTTAGCAGGAAGGCTATGACTCCTTAAGTACCCAGGGACCCAGAGGGATGACCTACAAATACACACACACAGACACACACACACACACACACACACACACACGCACACAAGCAGCTTGGGGAAGCAAAAACAGATTAGGGCTCCGTTTGGTGATACAGATCCTGCAGTTGTCAGGTTCGAGGCTAGGCTGGGCAGGGTGAACTCACAGGTTTAATATGCCTCAGTTGTAGTGAGGCTGCATAAAAGCATGGTCTGACAACATGTATACAAGCAAATGAGGTTCAGTGATATAAGACTTATAAATATGTACAAAGTGGTATAAAATCACAGAACTGTGTAGTAAACAAATATTATTGAATGCTTTTGTAAGTCAGGGACTATGCTGGCTGTTGAGTAAACCAAAGGAGATATATCATGGTCATCACAGAGCACAGAGTATATAGTGAGGGAGACAAACATTAATCACATTGATAAAGAAATACAGACAAGGAAAATTCCATCCACCATATCTCCCCCACTGTCGCCTAAATCCATCCATGCCATATAGCATAATCTAATCCCAGAAAAATCTAAGTAGGTGATTGTTTAGAGGACTACTTTTATTAGATAATATGTATACATTATAGGAGTTGCCATCTGGATACAGTATTTACTCCAAAAAGATGGCTGTGATAATGGCATTCCAGGCAGTGTGGCATACCAGTGGAAGTTGTATTGTTTAGGCCCTCTTTTAGTGTACCTCACAGCACACTGAGACCATCTGTTTTTGCCCTAATGGTTCACAAAGTGTTGACAGTGGAGAGATCTGTGATGCATGTCAAGTGGAAAGCATAAAACTATTTTCCTGCCTTATTCCCTTCACAAAATATAGCAATTCTCTGGTATGGGGAGAACAATTTTATTTTGCTGTTCATTCATTTACTTATGCATTCACATATTCAACCAATAATGAGGGTTTACAATGTGCCAAGCACTGCCAGGAATCAGGGGAAAATAAAGGCTTGGTCCCTGTCCTCAGGGATATCATAGTTTATCAGGAAGATGGACCACTAAATATACATAGTTACAAGAGAGTATAATAAATGTTTGAATGCAATAATCACAAAATGCTGAAAACCTACAAGGGTAAAACACTCTATTTGAATCAGGAAGGGTGAGGAAGAGCCTGACAAGGCTTTCCAGACTAGAAAGCATTTGAAATTTTAATAAGAGTATGCTAGACAAAGAAAGAGAAATGGCATTTCAGGCAGACAGCACAATATGAGCAAAGGTATTTAAGGTGACCAATCGTCCTCCTTTAGGGAGGACAGTCCTTCTTTTGTAAGTTCTATCCTCCCTCAAAAAGTGTCCTCCTACAAGTCCTCCTTTTTGATATTGGAAGACTAATCTGTAAATGTCTGTATTCGATTGATGCAGAGTGAATCCACTGCATGTGATATGACATATTTGTATTTGACATGACAATTCATCAAGGATCAGTACAATGTGGCAAGATGTGATTATGAGACACATGCGCTCCACACAGGAGACCTGGAGAGAGCTCATGATATACCTGGCGCACAGATGGCTCTGTGTACTTCTTACTGAAACACGACACGGCACATATGACATTGTAAACTCATGATAATTTCTTTCTCAGTGAATATTTAATCATAGTCAGGTGAGCACAATTCATGTAAAATTCAATATAAAGGATATTTCTTGTTCAGATATTTCCAATATATTGTTACAAGATGATGCATTGACAAAAAATATTCATTCAATGGAAAAGTACTCATTATCTAAATAAGTACTTTTTTCTTACAATTATTATTAAAAATTAACAGGCATGTAAACATAATTACAATATAAAATATTACAAATGTTTTTATTATGCATTTATCATATTATAGTGTATTATTGTTGCAATGAATAAAACGTTTCTTTTATTTAGGATATTGTTTTCTTCAATTTATTTTTCTCCTTTTCATTGTTAAAAAGTTGGTCACCGTAATATATACCTTTATGTAGACAACATAACATGTATATGTGTACATATGGGTAGGAAGACCATACATTCTGGAACCCAAGATAGTCCCAATTTATTTATGTCATCCAGGTATTATTGGTAATAGCAACTCCTTTTAATCTCAGAGTTGTCCCCGTTCATACAGTACATTATTTAATCATCTTGCATATATGAAGAACTGCAAGTAGTTTGAGAAGCAGCATCATAAAGAAGAAGTTACACAGACTCTGGAATCAGAATAGAGCCCATAAGTCTGAATCAAGACACGGGAAGATAGTTACTAAACTATTTTGAAATTTTATTTTCTATTTTTGAAATTCTAACCACAAAGTGTCAATTTTTCAAGTAATGACCAATATCTTCCTACTCAAGTCTGGGCCAATAGATTCTATTTACTCATTCATAGGACCAACTCTGCCATTTACTAACTGTAAAATCCAGAGCAAGTTGCTTAAACATCCTGAGCCGCCCTGGCTGGTTGGCTCAGTGGTAGAGCATCGGCCTGGAATGCGGGAATCCAGGGTTCAATTCCCGGCCAGGGCACACAGGAGAGGCACCCATCTGCTTCTCCACCCTTCCCCCTCTCCTTCCTCTCTATCTCTCTCTTCCCCTCCCACAGCCAAGGCTCCATTGGAGCAAAAGATGGCCCGGGCGCTGGGGATGGCTCCATGGCCTCTGCCTCAGGTGCTAGACTGGCTCTGGTCACAACAGAGTGACACCCCAGATGGGCAGAGCATCACCCCCTGGTGGGCGTGCCAGGTGGATCCCGGTCGGGCGCATGCCCAAGTCTGTCTGACTGCCTCCCCGTTTCCAGCTTCAGAAAAAAAAAAATACAAAAAAAAAAACAAAAAAAAAAACCATCCTGAGCCTCAGCTTCCCAAATGTAATATAAGGATTCATTCAACTATTCAGCAAATAATTATATACCGATTATAACATATCATGTATTGTGCTAGGATTATCCCTAGACATGGTTCCTGCCCTCTTGGGGCTTATAACCTACTGGGGGAGATAGATATACAACAAACAATTATAAGAGTACTGGTTAACTTTACCAAAATTTTTATAAGGCTATCACAACTGTAAAAACAATAGCTTATATATGCACATGGAAGCACACACATACTATATGAAAGGTATTGACCCATCTCAGTTATGAATATAGATCAGAAAATGCTAAATAAAATGCTAATCAATCTCACATAACAATATATTAAAAGATTAAAATACCATGACACCAAGTAGAATTCCTCAAATTCCTTTAATATTATCAATCTATAATGATAATACATCCCACATCAATGGAACAATAAAAAAGCATCTAAAAGAATCATCTTAATTGATATAAAAATATTTATTGAATTCCATGTTGTATTTCTTATAAAATATCTTAGTAAATATGAAATAGAAAAATAATCACTTCATATGATAAATAATATCTTTATTTCAAACCATAGCCAGAATTTCAACTAATAGTGAACTTAGAGTAGTGGTTCTATAATACCTAAATAAAAAGTTTGTTTTGAAAATTAGAGCTATTCACAGAGCTGGTGCCTTGAAGGTGGTTAATAACTGGTAACTGCTAGTAATATTTGGGATTATTATAATTATTTTAAAGCTGCAATACAAGGTGAATGAACATTGGGATGCGGTTGAAAATTATATGAATAAAGCCAAATCACGGAGGACCCTGTGTGCTATAATAAATAGATGTCATATTATGCTGTATATGAAAGAGTAGTTGAAAGCAGAACAATTCCATAAGACTCTCCATGTTTAATAGATTATACTGACTGCTGTATTGAGGTGAAATGAAGGGAGAAAAGGGTAAATCAGGAAAACCAAGTAGTCATCAAAACCAAAAAAAATAATACAAGGTAAAGAAAAAATGGTGGCTTGAAATGGGGTGATGGCACTAGAGATAGAAATATACAGATATATTTACAATATATCAAAGAGGCCTTGTCAGTGGACAGGACGTGGAAAAGAAAAAAATGGAGAGGACATGTAAAGGTAGACAGGCTATTTAGGACTTGTTGGTCATGTTTAGATGATTTATATTTATTCTAACAGCAATAGAAGGTAATCAAAGAGATTTAATCAGGAATTTGATGTGATAAGATTTGTATTTTAGCTCCAGCTAGATAGCTCAGTTGGTTAGAACATCGTTCCAAGGCACAGAGGTTGCCAGTTCGATCCCCAGTCAAGGCACATACAGGAGTAGTTCAATGTTCCTGTCTCTCTCTCTCTCTCTCTCCTTCCTTTCTCACTGAAATCAATAAATACAGTTTTTCTAAATTAAAAAAAAAATTGTATTTTAGAAAGTTCTTTTGACAGCTGAGTAAAAAAATAGTTTGGAGAGAGATAGAAATGGAAGAAAGATCAGTTATAAGATTGTTACAATAGTCAAGTAAATGACTGAGACTGACTAATGTATTTCTGAAGGCAGGTGTTTATTTACCAAAAGAAATTCTGGAAATAAAGTAGGTTTCAGAGGGAAGATTATGAGTTTCATTTAGAAGATGTTGTATTTGAGATATCCTAAAGAAGATGCCACATACGTAGTTGTATATATGGGTCAGTAGCTCAGCCTTAAAGCTTAGGCTATATACAAAAACAAGGGAGTCAAATAACATTTGCTGCAGTAAAGGCAGTGACTTTGAGGATGCAAAACTGGGGTCAAAGAGATTTTGTTTTTTGTAAGTAGAAAGATAAAAGTGTTATACCCTAAATACACATAAATATATATTGAGTTTTTAGTTTCATTAATTTCACTTACAAAGATAGGAGATATATAAGAAAGCCTAACAAATAATCAACCATGAAAGTAAACTATATAGGATATTTTAAAAGGAACATCCCATGGTGGCCCTCTACACACACAACCTGTTCCCCAAGGTTCCCAGGTCAGATTACAGTAGTAGTCTTTGTACTTTCCTCATTAGAATTAAAGGGTAAAATTGGGTTGCTGATGCTCTTAGAAATTTCTGAATGTGAGAGTCAGAGATGCAGCATGCTAGATAACAGAGCTGCAAATGTGATAATGGCCAATTTTTATCCCCTCCAGAGTAGCAGCCTCAGAGCATTTCTAGTTGATTAGGCTGAAAGAACTGAGGCTTTGGCAGAAGCCATTCTCTCCTTTCCCCAAGAGCCCCATTAGAATTAACACCCCAGTGTCCAGCCACGTACTAGGATCACAATCAGCAAGGGATATATGTGGGCACTCTGTGGCACTCATGCAAATCATATAGCATAAGAGGCTTCTATTGACAATGAGAAACTGAATGAATAAAAGAGAAATAGGTCAAATGTTCAAGAATACAATCATTGCCTTTGAAAATATATTACATAGCTTCAATAATATGAACTATTTTATAATAAAAGAAACAGATATATAGATGACTGAAAGAGAATAGACAGAATGAAAATAGACCTAAGCAATATGAAAATAATTTAAGATAAAGTGGCATTTCAAGTGGGTGAAAAAAAAGAGGGATTACTCAATAAATGAGTTTGCATCTACTGACTAACCATTTGAAATACAGTAAAGGGCATATCCCTACCCCATTCCTTAAATCAAAATAAAATCAAGTGGATTGAAAATTTTAAAACACAATAAGAAAGATCAGGTGTTGTAGAAAGATTTCACTTTGTAGTACCTGTGGGTCATCCAGTTTGAGCTATTGGGGAGGTGCTTGAGATGAGGGTGACATTCAGGAAAGAAAAAAAGAACTGAAGATAGAGATTTCAGAAACATTTCAAAAACTGAAGTCATCAGAATGGATGAGTCTGAGAAATTATATGGATTGAGAAGGGGACCTCGAACAAAACCTCAAAGAACACCTACACTTAAGAGATAAAGAGAACCAGTTAGAAGGTGACAGAAGACAATTGGACTTTGGGTGATGGGAATGCAGCATAATCAAATGTCAAAATAACCTAGAGATGTTTTCTCTAAACATATGTACCCTGATTTACCAATGTCACCCATTAAAATTAATTAAAAAAATGAACAGAAGAGGTGTCAATAAGGATTTCCTAGAAGTAGCAAATAAACAAAAAGAAGTTTCACCAAAGTCTCAGGAAAAGAGGTTCAAGAAGGGAGACAAATGTTTCTAGGAGGGCAAGTAAGAGAAAAATAGGAAAGTATCCACTGAATAAGGAGGTTACTAAAAGTAGATTCAGAGGAGTGACGATAATAGAAACTTTTTAAAGTGTATTAAGGAGTGAAAGTATAGCCCTACCTGAGTATTTCAGTTGCTTAGAGCATAGTCCAGATACTCAAAGGTTGCAGGTTCAATCCCTGGTCATGGCATATACAGATATAAATCGATGTTTCTCTCTCTCCCCTCCTCTCCCTCCCTCCCTCTGTCCCTTCTCTCCCTAAAATCAAAAATAGTTTTTTAAAATGCTTAAAGGGGTGAAAGTATACGTAGTGAGTAAGTATAGCCAATAAATACAAATAACTCCTTCAGCAAGTGTGGAATAAGAGGAGGAGGATGATACAGGGTAATTGATAGAAGGCAATATGGTTTGACTTGTGTCCAAAAGGATATGTTGAAATCCTAATCCTCAGTACCCCAGAATGTGATCTTATTTAAAAACTGTCATTGCAGACATAATTAGTTAAGATGAGGTCATACTGGAATAAGATTGGTCCTTAATTCAACATGATAGATGTCCTTATAAGAAGGAATGTGAAAACAGAGAGACTGTTGTGAGAAAACAGAGGGAGATCAGAGTTCCTAGAAGAGTGATGCAGCAAATGCAAGTTTGTTGGTTTAGAGAGAGAGGTTAAGGAAATTCATATCAGATGCCTTCTATTTGTTATGAAAGTAGGAGTTTACAAGTTTTACTGAGAGTGAGGGAATATATATGAAAAGAATGGGAGTTCAAGGAACATGAAAGAGTGAAAAAGAATAAACAACTTATGTGGTGAACAGGAAAAAAAACTGAGCAGAAAAACAGATTGGCCAGAATCATTGAAGGCCTATAGGGTTTATGTTCACTACACCAATACTTATTGGCCTACTTTACACAAAATACCTATTCTAGGAGCTAGTGTTACTGCAGAAAACAAGACAAACAAGACCACTCCTCTTATAATACTCACATTTTCTTGGGGAAAAACAATAGGCAAACAAAAAGGAAAATATCATAATGAAATTATTTATTGAATGAAATAAATCCATATAAACTAGATATTAATAAATATATATCTTATTTGACTCTAGAAGCTGCTTGGCCAGTGCTAGTAAATGCCAAATATGTCCTAGACAGCTCTCTTTTATACATTCACCTGTACAGGACATGACTCTTACATGCCTATCAGAAATCCAAAATGAACAAAGTAACCAGAGTGTTCTTCTAAGTTACACGTGACTCAAAGATCACAATGATTTGCACTATGTCACCCTAGCATTAGCTGACTGGACAATGAACCAATTGGACATTTAAGTGATAGGCAGCAATTGCTAACTGACCTATGAAGGAGCTTGGCAGGACTGCAACCTCAGCTTTATCCCCTACCTAGTTTCTGTAAGGTATTTTTCCCTGCCGAGAAGGCAGGAAGGGCTCGGAGCCGCAAAGTGTGGAATCATAAAAGGCTTTATTCAGTACAGAGCATGCATTCCGCCCAGAAAGGTTCCCTGGCCCCGAGGAAAGATGGAGGCCAGGGAAGTCGCAAGGATTAAACCGCGTGGGAGATATTTAAAGGGGTCCCTCTAGGGAAGTCAAGCTAATATAACGTGGTGAAATCTCACTGGCTGGCAGACGGTCACTTTTTTCCAAACGGTTCCTGTGAAGCCTCCTTTGGCGTGCTTGGTTGTGGGCGGTCCTAGCCAAAGTTCGTGGGTCTGAGTTCCCCACATGACCATCCCCCATTATCCACCAACCTTACATTCTGACCTTTTGTGTTAAATAGAAAAGGGGCGCCGTTGGGCCTTGGCCGGTTGGCTCAGTGGTAGAGCATCAGCCTGGCGTGCAGAAGTCCCGGGTTCAATTCCCAGCCAGGGCACACAGGAGAAGCGCCCATCTGCTTCTCCACCCCTCCCCCTCTCCTTCTTCTCTGTCTCTCTCTTCCCCTCCCGCAGCAAGGCTCCATTGGAGCAAAGATGGCCCAGGCACTGGGGATGGCTCCTTGGCCTCTGCCCCAGGTGCTAGAGTGGCTCTGGTTGCGGCCGAGTGATGCCCTGGAGGGGCAGAGCATTGCCCCCTGGTGGGCAGAGCGTTGCCCCCTGGTGGGCGTGCTGGGTGGATCCCAGTTGGGCGCATGCAGGAGTCTGACTGTCTCTCCCCGTTTCCAGCTTCAGAAAAATATACAAAAATAAAAAAAAAAAAGAAAAAGGGCGCCGTTTATTCATCTGGCTACTTCCTGCTGAATAGGGGCATTGTGGGGAGGGGTGTCAGAAGGAACATCTGTGTGGCCTTGAGTTGAGAAACTTCGCGGATGCTGTCCTGTAAGGATTTTTTTTTAAAGAGGAGTAATAGGTGAATTTGCAGGGTCCAGCCTTTTGGTGAGCTGGAGATGGATGGAGTCCAGTGGTTCTGACTGCCAGTGGTCCTGTAAGGAGGCAAGCTTGAGGCAAAACTGCATGTCAGGAGTGGCATAAAAAGGGGAAAGGAAGGGGTCCCATCCATTCCCATAACCAAGAGCTGTGAGGGAACTAGAGGTCCAGAGTGTGATGGCAAAACAGAGAAGGCAGCTCCCATGTCCACAAGAAATGAGATGGACTTACCCACTTGTTGCAGCATACCCTGGGTTCTCTGAGTCCAGGCCGTGTCCTAGGAGTTTGAGCGATGGACTCACCTGGCTGGATTGGTCTTTCCATTTGGGCGGCTTGTCCTCCACGTAGAGGCGCTGAGGAAAAACCTGTTGCCCAAAGGGACAATCGCTCCGCCAGTGACTGGGCTGCTTGCAGTCAGGGCAGGGCTCAGTGGACAGTGGGCAGCCACAGGCAGGGGCCCTGCTGGGACCAATGATCCTGCTTGCCATACTTAAAGCAAGCTGCTGGTGGCTCTGCTCATCTCAGGGTTGCTACAAGAGCCGGGGTTTGGAGCATTACCTTCTGCTGCATGGGGGCCTGGCGAACAGCCTTGGCCTGTTTCTACTAATTGGGACCATTAAAAACTTTAAATGCCGTGTTCACAGGGTCCAGATAGGAGTGTGGGGGTTGAGAATACAAGGAGGAGGGCTCATGTGGAGCCCGGCACCCAGATCCCACAGGAAACGCTGGAGCCAAAGGCAGGACAGGGCCAGAACTTCCTGCAAGAAAATTTGGGTTGGATGTCCTGAAAACCGGTGTAAGAGCCAATGCCAGGCTGAGAATAGCCTGATGGAGGAGGGGTTTAAGAACACAGTGGAGAAGGAAGGGGCCCCTGGCCAGCAGGGGAGGAGAAAGAGATGGTAGTGGTGAATAAGAAACAGGTTTTTGAGAAGAGAGAGGAGGGGGCTCTCAGAGGGAAGAGACCCAAGCACAAAAGAGGTCCGCAGAGGGACCAGAGAAAAGTCCCGAGAGAAGGGTGCCCCCTGGGGTCAGACAAGAGGGAGAGAGAGTTGGGAGTTCACGGAGAAGGAAAGATCAGGAGTGGAGGTTTTAGGTGAGGTTTCTCTGGCCAGAAAAAGGCCTGCACGGTGGAACAGGCAGCACAAAGATTAAGGACAGGTGCATGAATAATTAGAAGCCATGTATGTAAGAGATCTCCAATCAGTTCCTAGCTTTTTTGGCGATAGTTTAATTGGTGAGGGTGTTAACACCGAAAGTCCCTTCATGAGGCTAATTCAGTGGGTTCTGTGGCGTGGTTACTGCAGAGAAGAAGAATGGTTTCTTCTTTTTTAAGGAGGGAGATTCCTGTGCCCCCACAGCCGCCCTCAGTCCTCAGAGTGGTCAGATTTGAGTATTAGCGTCCTAAAAACTCAAGGTCTGGCCAAGGACATAAAAGGTAAAGTGGATATGCTCTGGACGTCTCCGAAGTGTTAGATTCAGGGAGTACTGGGGCTGCCAAAGAGTGTAACTATTGAAGGAACAGTAAGTGCTGATATGGTTCCTGTGAGGCTGGGAACAAAGAAGGTCAGAGACCCTTATCAGAAGTTTAGGTTTGAAATTTGCCACTAAGCTAAAACCGGCCCCTGTTGCTATGCCGGCTCCTGTTGCTATGTTGCGTGTGACCTCCCTAGCCAATAGCTAAACTGCCACATCTGCTTCTGTCCTATGCTTGCTCACTTAGGATATATAAGGGCTTGGCTGTAAGCTCCAGGCATGGCTCCCATTTGCAGCTCCTTGTGGGCACGGTGTCTCTGGACATCTCGGGAGTTCGCCCCTGCGCAGGTTAAACTGGCCAATAAAGTAACATCTTAACTCCTGAAAGTCTCCGACGTTTGTTCTCATACCCAGTGGATGCTACATTTTGGGGGCTCATCCGGGATTCTCCCTTGGCAGAGATTTGGGTTGGAGACCGGAAGGACAGCTCGAGCTGAGTAAGTATTCACGGAGGATCCTCATTTGGTTTGGTTTTGGGCTCCAGAGCATATAAACCTGAGGTAGTAGGTGGGATGCCGCTGGTAACCTACCCAGGGCTTTCAGAACGGGACGCCGTTTTCTGAAAGGAATTGTTAACTCTAGGAGTTAACTTTGGGAGTGATCGGTCACATTAGAATCCATTTTGCACTGCGCTGCGCTGCGTTTTGTCTGAGCTCAAATGACTGAGTTGAGTGTGAGAGAGACAAGTGTGTTCCTTGTGTTAATAGTGTGTTGCCTGTATCCTACCCTTTCTCATTATTCCTGAGTCATCTAGGATGGGACAACAGGAGTCTGTGCCGGGATCCCTGATCGAGTGCCTGTTGAAGAATTTTTCTGATTTCCAGAAGAGGGCTCAGGGGTACGGAGGTCTGCAGCCAAGTCCAGGTTTCCTCTGGACCTTGAGCCAGCTGGAATAGCCTTCATTTAATGTAGGACAGCCCACAGAGGGCACTTTTGACCTTCCAATTTTGTTTGCTGTCAGAGCCACGGTCTATAGGGCTCCCCACCCAGACCAATACCTGTATATGGATGTGTGGGTAGATACAGCCATTTTGTCTCCTCCTCCTGGAGGGCAGCCATTTTGCCTCCTCCTCTGGGAGGGCAGCCATTTTGCCTCCTCCTCTGGGAGGTGCAGCCATTTTGCCTCCTCCTCCGGGAGGCACCGCTGGCACCAGATGCTGGCCCACGGGCACCTCCTTGCCTCATCTATGTGCCTTTTTCCACTGGTGATTTATACAATTGGAAACATCAGAATCCCCCATTTTTCGAGAAACCTCAGGGACTAATATCTCTCCTTGAGACCATTTTTAGGACCCATCAGCCCACATGGGATGATTGTCAGCAGATTTTACAAACCCTCTTCACTTCTGAAGAAAGGGAAAGAATAATGAGAGAAGCTGCTAAGGCGGTTTTAGGAGAAGAAAGGGAAACTTAGGAGGGAAGAAGGGAAATAGAAGACATTCTCACTTCTCAACCTCCTACCTGGGACCCTAATACCACTGGGGAAAGGGACGTGCTCCTCCAGTATCTCCAGGCTCTGTTGTGGTGGCTCAAGGCAGCAGCTAGAAAGTCAACCAACTTTAGCAAAGTAAGTGAAGTCATCCAGGGAAGAGAGGAATCCCCAGCAACCTTTCTAGAGAGACTCATAGGGGCTTATAGAGTATATACCCCTCTAGATCCTGAGGCAGAAGAGAACAGGAGACTAGTAAATATAGCCTTTGTGACTCAGGCCACTTCAGATATTAGGAAAAAGCTTCAGAAGATTGAGGGGTTCGAGGGAGAGAATAGAAGCAAGCTATTAGAGATAGCCCAGAAGATGTATGTCAATAGGGATGATCCGGAGGCTGGCAGGGCAAAGGAAGTTGCCAAAATTCTGATTGCTGCCACTGCCCAGAAACCTCCTCCCAAAGGGAAAGGGGGACAGCAAAAGGGCCAGGGATGGCAAATAGCAAAAGATCAATGTGCCTATTGTAAAGAGAAAAGGCACTAGAAAAGAGAGTGTCCAAGGTTAAAGACCAACAGCCAAGGGCCAAGACAGGGCCCAGAGGTCTTGCTCCAAACCTTAGACTGACAGGGTCAGGGCTCCATTCCCGCCAGCTCCCAGGAGCCCATGGTCACCTTAACAGTTGAAGGAAAACTAATAGATTTCCTAGTCGACATGGGAGCCACCTACTCAGTCCTAAAGAAACCACAGGGCCAGATGCAGAAGACAACTACTAAGATAAGAGGGGCAACGGACAAAGCAGAAGCCTACCCATGGGCCACCACAAGAATTACTGACTTAGGTCGAGGCACCATCACCCACTCTTTCCTAGTCATTCCAGACTGCCCTTACCCACTGCTTGGAAGGGACTTATTGCAGAAACTTCAGGCCACCATAACCTTCCGACGGGAGGAAAGCCCTATGGGGAATAAAGAGGCAGAGGTCAGCATGGAAGTAACTGTCCCAGTGCCTGAAGAACACTTACTTGCCACCGTCCTAGAAGGTAAGGAGGCCAAGGAAGGGGTTCCAGATGCCCTGCGTGCCTGGGTACTTGAGGTTTGGGCGGAAACCAACCCCCCAGGTTTGGCTGCTCACCAACCACCTGTCCTGGTGCAACTGCTTAGCACTGCTAGACTGGTTAAGATCAGGCAGTACCCAGTCCCAGCCCGAGCTAGACAGGGAATCACCCGGCACTTGCAACGCCTGCTGGAGGCAGGCATCCTTCAAAGGTGCCAATCAGCCTGGAACACCCCACTGCTTCCCGTCCAGAAACCAGGGAGCCAAGACTATCGTGCAGTCCAGGACTTGCGGGAGGTGAATGCACAGGTAGAGACTATTCATCCCACGGTGCCCAATCCGTATACCTTACTGAGCTCATTGCCCCCAACCCATACCTATTATTCTGTCCTGGATTTGAAGAATGCCTTCTTTTGTATTCTCCTGGCACCTCAGAGCCAAGGGATCTTTGCCTTTGAATAGAATGACCCAGATAATAGACTGGTGGGGCAGTTCACTTGGACCAGACTACCACAAAGGTTTAAGAATTCCCCCACCATTTTTAATAAAGCCCTCAGCAAAGATCTGCAGGCTTTCTGCTTCTCCCATCCATCAATCGTACTGCTCCAGTATGTGGATGACATCCTCATAGCTGCCAAGGATGAAGGAGAGTGTGAGGAAGCCACCTCGGACCTGCTACAAGATCTCGGGCGAATGGAGTATCGAGTCTCTCCCAAGAAGGCCCAGATTGTGATGCAAACTGTAAGTTATTTGGGTTATAACTTACAGGGAGGGCAAAGAACATTATCCAGCCAGCGAATTCAGATGGTCTTGCAGATCCCCGAGCCTACTAACAAGAGACAGATACGAGAATTCCTGGGTGCAGTAGGATACTGTCGATTGTGGATATTAGGCTTAGCAGAACTAGCTAAACCCCTGCACGAACTGACCAGGGGTAAGAAAGAGCAGTTCACATGGACAGATAAGAAGAAGCAAGTGTTCCAAGCGCTGAAAGAGCCCCTGGCGGCTGCCCCAGCTTTGGCCCTGCCAGATCTGGCCAAACCCTTTCAGCTATTTATAGCAGAGAAGGGAGGGGTAGCCTTAGGGGTACTGAGCCAGGAACTTGGGCCATGGAAGAGGCCCGTCGCCTATCTGTCCAAGAGACTTGATCCTGTAGCCTCAGGATGGCCAACATGTCTGAGGGCACTTGCTGCCACCTCCATACTAGTCAAGGAGGCTAGTAAATTAACTTTAGGGTAGGACATCAAAGTCATTGAGGAACACTACGTAGAGCAAGTGCTGCGAGCACCTCTTGACAGGTGGCTATCTAATGTGTGGCTAATGCAGTATCAGGCTCAGCTGCTGAACCCTCCATCTGTTCAGTTCCTCAAAACTGCTGCCCTGAACCCAGTGACTCCACTTTGGTCCACAGTTGCAAACAAATCCTTGACATAGTAACTGGCTCCCGCCCGGACTTAAGGGATCAAGCATATGGGAAGGCAGACCTGACCCTCTTTACAGATGGGAGCAGTTTTATTGAGGATGGACAGCGACATGCAGGGGCAGCAGTGGCCACGGAAAATAAGGTCCTGTGGCAGAAAGCACTGCCCGCAGGAACATCTGCACAAAGGGCAGAGCTAATAGAACTAACCCAAGCCTTACAGATAGCAGAGGGAAAAGTTGCCAACATCTACACTGACAGCCGGTATGCATTCGCCACTGCCCATGTCCACGGAGCCATATAGAAAGAGAGGGGCTTACTGACAGCAGGGGGGGAAGACATTAAAAATTGCAATGAAATTCTTGCCTTCCTAAACGCCATTTGGCTACCTACCAAAGTTGCCATCATCCACTGCAAAGGACACCAGAGAGGGGACTCACCTATAGTAAGGGTAACAACCTAGCAGACTCAGTTGCAAGAGAGGCAGCCACTAGGCCACAAGAAAGCCTTCTGCCATTGCTGCCTAAGCCAATGCTACCTCCGGATCCTAGATATTCCCCAGAAGAAGAGCAGGAAGGGATGCAGTTGAAAGGGAAGAAAAATCAGCAGGGATAGATAGAGCTTCCAGACTCCCGGCTCTATTTACCCCAGGGAATAGTAAGAGAAATAGTAGGAAGTATTCATACTAGTACCCATCTAGGACAAAACAAGCTAGAACAACTTATTAGGAAGTATTATGTAGGGCCCAACATCAGAGATATTGTCCACTCCATTGTCTCGAGGTGCAGCATCTGTGCCAGAGTAAATGCACAGAATAAGAAGCTACCCCCCTTTATGAGGTATTGGGGGAAAGCTCCGGGAGAGCTGTAGGAAATAGATTTCACAGATAAAACCCCTAGGAAGTCAGGTTATAAGTATCTACTAGTATTATTAGACACCTTCTCAGGATAGGTGGAAGCATTTCCCACGCGAGGAGAGGCTGCTTCCACAGTCTGCAAAGTCTTACTAAGGGAAATCATACCTAGATATGGCATTCCCCTAGCCCTAGGATCAGACAATGGACCTGCATTCATATCCAGGATATCTCAAGAATTAGCCACGAAGTTAGGTATTAATTGGAAATTGCATTGCATTTATAGGCCCCAAAGTTCAGGACAGGTAGAAAGAATGAACAGGACTCTGAAGGAAACTATAATTAAGCTGAGAGGGGAGACCGGCGAAAACTAGGTTGAGCTCCTCCCTTTCACCCTTTTTAGAACCAGATGTACCCCCTATCTCGATAAATAGACCCCTTATGAAATCTTATTTGGGCAACCTGTGCCCCTTGTACCTCGATTGACCAGAGGGGAACTAGAGATTTCTAATCATAATTTCCTCAAGTCCTTGCAGGCCCTGCTCCAGAGTAGAAAGAAAGGTCATTGAACTGAAAGCCTGCCAGGCTTCCCAGCCCCATCAAGGGACACGTCTGTGCTGTGGAAAGAGGGACATGCAAAGGTTTTACAGGTTACTCAGCAAACTGTTCAAAGACTGTCCAAGAGGCACTTCTAGCAGTACACCACTCAAAGACTGACTCCCACATAGACGGGTCCACACACCATGATCCTGAGCACCCCAACTATTGCCAAGGTAGAAGGCATACCCTCCTGGGGTCCACCGCAGCCAGCTGAAGCTTGCAGTCCCAGCGGAGACACCTTTGTGGACAGCAAAGACTGACCCTGCCAACCCTTGTAAGCTGACCCTGAGAAGGACAGCATGCCCTGCTTCAGCCACAAATCAGAAGTTAACTGGTCCACGCATGGCTAATGCCTAGAGGAACTAACTAAGGACTCTTTTAATCAAGCTTTAGGAAAAGGGAAACTAGGATAAAAAGAAAGTCAACTTAATTGTTACTAAAGGTTAAAGATTTTTAAATCAAGAGTTTTGACTAGAAAGGAATTGTATAGTTTTGATAATAGAAAGTATAAAGTATAGAGGTACTTTTGAAAAGAAAAGGGAAAAGCAAGTTGTTATGAAGGCCAGTTATTTCTGGATAAGAAAGTGCATAAAAGTTGAAGGTTTATGTAAGTTGCAGAAGGTTTGTGTAAGTTGCAGAAGGTTTGTGCAAGTTGTAAGAAGTTAGTGCAGAGAAGAAAAATACAAGGCAGGACACGTTCCTTGTGTATCAGCCCTGCAGATATTGCAGGAAAGCAGTTTATTATCTTAAAACAGTGTGTGCTTGTGTACTTTTGCAAAGATATTGTACAAATGTGCTGAAAACATTGTAACCTTATAGGTTTCACCTATAAATACCCCTCTCCCCCTGAGCTCATTGCTGACCATTGTGAGAGGCGTAGTAGGCTAATCACTAGCCAGTGTATAAGACCCAATTAGCTTATAGCTATGGCTAAAGTAGAAAATTCTCATGAGCCCCAGCCTTATACCATTCTCCCCAATGATGAAGAATCAAGGGTTTGATTTATGCCCAAAATAGATGGGGGAATGTTAGATTCAGGGAGTACTGGGGCTGCCAAAGAGTGTAACTATTGAAGGAACAGTAAGTGCTGATATGGCTCCTGTGAGGCTGGGAACAAAGAAGGTCAGAGACCCTTATCAGAAGTTTAGGTTTGAAATTTGCCACTAAGCTAAAACCGGCCCCTGTTGCTATGCCGGCCCCTGTTGCTATGCTGCGTGTGACCTCCCTAGCCAATAGCTAAACTGCCACATTTGCTTCTGTCCTATGCTTGCTCACTTAGGATATATAAGGGCTTGGCTGTAAGCTCCAGGCGTGGCTCCCATTTGCAGCTCCTTGTGGGCACGGTGTCTCTGGACATCTCGGGAGTTCGCCCCTGCGCAGGTTAAACTGGCCAATAAAGTAACATCTTAACTCCTGAAAGTCTCCGACGTTTGTTCTCATACCCGGTGGATGCTACACGAAGCACACGCTCACTCAGACAGAAAAGAGTTCCTTGACGAAGCTACGGTTTCAGACAGGGAGTCTCGGAGGAAAGAACTGAGAGGAAGATGGAGGCAGAGGACTTACCGCACCGTGCGCCAAAGTGGGTGGAAGGTCGAAGATCCTGATTCTTTCTTGGAGGGGATGAGGAAAAGGAGCGGTCCTTGCGGACTTCTACTCCTTCCGGGTTTTCAGCACCAAAATGTAAGGTATTTTTCCCCGCCGAGAAGGAAGAAAGGGGCCGGAGCCACGAAGTGTGGAATAGCAAAAGGCTTTATTGTGTACAGAGCGCGCATCCCGCCCGACGAGGTTCCCTTGCCCTGAGGAAAGATGGAGGCCAGGGAAGTCACAAGCATTAAACCACATGGGAGATATTTAAAGGGATCCCTCTAGGGAAGCCGAGCTAATATGATGTGGTGAAATCTCACTGGCTGGCAGACGGTTGCTTTTTTCTAAACAGTTCCTGTGAAGCCTCCTTTGGCGCGCTTCGTTGTGGGCAGTCCTAGCCAAAGTTTGCAGGTCTGAGTTCCCCACATGACCATCCCCTATTATCCACTGACCTTACAGTTTCAATTTCTGTGCTTAAACTAGGAAGGTCTAGCTGTCCTCGGTTATCACTCTCAAATATTAAAGTAGCTTTAATACCCTTGATTTCTTTTACTAACTCTGCATAACTCTATCTACTAAGACTTTAAAGGCAGTTTAGAACCTAATATCTATACAGAAATGACAGTCTCATAGATTTGGATTTAAATTCTAGTTTTGCACAGAAACAGACTCATAGTTACAGAGAAAAGACTGATGGTTGCCAGATTTGGGGGCTTTGGAAACTGGTTGAAAAAAATAAAGGGATTGAGAAATACAGATTGGCAGTTACAAAATAGTCACAGGATGTAAAGTACAACATAGGAAATATAGTCTATGATATTATAATAACTATGTGTGGTGCCAGGTGAGCACTGGAAATATTAGGAAAAGCACATTGTAAAGCAAATGATTGTCTAACCACTATGCTATATACCTGAAATATATACAGAATAATATTGAATATAAACTATATTGAGAAAAAGATAAAAAGTCAAAAAAAATTCTAGTTTTGCTATTTATTAGCTATGTGGCCTTAGGACCATTAACATACTGCTGAGCCCTATTATTTCTTTTTTTATAAAATGTGGACTCTCCTTAGTAGTTTGGGCCTATATATGTTAAATAATCACTAGAACCCTATCTTTCTCTCCTTACTGATGTCAAGAGGGAGAAGGAGAGGCTGCCAAGGGACACAAACCTCCTGAATTATCTTCTCCCTCAGCTTTAATTGATCAGAAGCAGAACAAAGGTAACAGGATTACAGAGAAGGGAGATCAGGTGATAAGGGGAAAGAATAACTAATGTACTTCTTGCTGACATGGAGAAAGGGCTAATTTTGATCAATACATTCTTCTTTTTTTTTTTTTTTGCTAATTAACAAGCACAAAGGAAGAGGCAGTCCAGAACTCTCTAGGCCAGTGGTTCTCAAAGTGTGTGTGTGCCAGGGCGCATTGGTGTACCCTAGAAGATTTCCAGGTGCACCCTATGGTATTCCAGAGAAATATGTGCCTGTTGGGGACCAAAAAACCAGCAGGGTTTTTGGAGTTTAGATTTTTGGGAGTCAGAGGTGTGGGGAATTGGCTGTAAGCTGACAGTCTGCCCAACCCCCCCCCCCACCTCACTTGCCTGATTAGGTTTCAAAGGGCTGTTAAGTTGTGGTTCTGGATTGTTTACACTACCACCCCCCCACCCCCCACCCCGTGTTCCCCGGAAAGACTGGAGGCAAGTTTCTTCTATCCTTTGTTTGGTGTCAAGTTAAGATGATATGGATGGTGGGAGTTTTCTGCACCCAATACAATTAAGAGTAAAAAGAGAGAGATTCTTCAATGTATTGATGAGGCAATGAGAGTTTGCCTTTCAAATAGATATCCAAATATTGAAGAAATCACTAGGACACATCAGGCTCATGTTTCTCATAAACACAAGAATGAAAAAAAACTTAACACATTTGCGCTGGGACTTGCCGAATTTACTAAATCTTACTAAGAATGTGTGTATATATATATATATATATATATATATATATATATATATATATATAAAGATAACTTTTTTGTCATGTTTTAATGTTTTAATCCCTCTTTTTAATGAATTCTAAAAAGCATAACTCAAAAAATATAACATAAAAATGTTTTCTAGTGTCAGAATAAATTTAATTTTGTCGTATTCATTTCATTTAATTACCATAAAAGCACGCTTAACTTTATATTTTTTCTTTAATATTTGACTTAATTATTATAACATACTTCTCAGAAATTTGTATATAGTGCGCCTACAATTATTTGTAGGATTTTAAATGCGCCCTAACTTCAAAAAGTTTGAGAACCACTGCTCTAGGCTAATTTCTTAAAAGCCTGTTCACATTCATTTCTTTGTGTCTGCACAAAGGTCACTCATTCACACAGTTTCTTGGTGTTTGCATTTAAGAGATATTCACTTCGGGTTTTTAACTAAAGTTCCCCAATCCAAGTCATAGCGGGTTCAAGATTAGATGGGTGATTCCCTACACTTACATTTGCAATGTCTCTGGAGGTAATAGAGTCTTCAGCAAATTTCTCATTCAGGGGAATCTCACAGCCTTTGATTGGTCTTGGAAAGACTACCTTCAATCCTATAATATAGACTAACCCCTAGCCTTCTAGGACTTGACAAACAGAACACTTGATAATTTTATTGTCTTAGATCCCAGACTGTAGATAGAATTCCTAATTTTAAAATACATGTAAAGTCTTCAGTTAAAACAAATTTGAAAAGTGGCTTCTCAGATTTATGTCCTGAGAACCCCAGTTATTTAAACTAACCCTAGTTATTTAAACAAAGCTATACACAACTGCAAACCTGTAAAGAGACTCCAGGCCCTTGGTGGGAACCTTTTTTTAAATTTCTGTGGGCATTTGCATTTGTAATATTTGCTGTTTTACCAGAGGTAAAAATTGGTTAAAAAATAAAGATCATTTTATAATATAAACTACATTTTAATGCTCTGAAAATTGGAATTTACAAAATAAATTATACTGGAGATACTGAGAAGCTAGAGAAAATCCAACAGACTGCAGGAGTTAAAAAAAAATAAAAAATTCTTTGTCCTTCCTCAAATGATCTGCTAAATAAACAGTTTCTATTGTATAACATCAGGAGACACATTACGGTTAAAGAAGTCCAATACCTGCATTTAAATGATAACACACATCTTTATAACTTAGGGGGGAGGGATAATAAGCATGGCTGTGGAGCCCTATTTTCACTGTCTCCTCAGGGAAAGATAACTTTTTACACAAAATCATTTTTCATTTCCACCACATTGTCTTCTTTTTCCAAACAGGTTATAAAATGATTTCACAGGCATCTCTCGAAATGAGCACTGAGAAAAGCGTCACTTCACACAAAAGCCTACCCACCTCTTGAAAGACTCTAAATTTAGAAAAGCATTCTCTTTAACAAAAATGGAAGCAACTCTGCTAATCTACTTTGCACAATTCTTCAAGGCAGGCATAACTATCTTTCCTTGGCTTCCCTGAGCTATGACATTCTGTAAAATAATTTTAGGCTACCAAGCTTCTAATTGGCCCCTTGGAAAGACCACTTTCTCACCATTAATGTTAAACTATAGAATGATTCCATCCTTTCAGGAGTTCCTCACCAGTAGATCCTGTTTCCTTGACTTGTTTGCATGCATGATGCCAGCTATGTCTTGGGAAATTAAGAATTATGTTTTCCTCCTTCAAGTTGGTCATTTTAAATTTCTCTAGGTGACACCTAAAAATTTTACCTGTAGAGATAGCCGTGTGGACCAGGAATAGGGCTGAACAAAGCATCACAGACTGAAGTTCTAGCTCTGAGTCCTCTGTCAATAACCACATAGATACGGAAAGTAGATTAATACTTTTGAGTTTCCTCCAGTATAAATAAAGACAACGAAAATAACAAACAAACTCTTGGGTCTTCCACACTGGGTAATTTATAAGGATCAAATGAGATCATGAAATGACAATAACAATAATAGTTACAGTTGCAAAGTGCTTACAATTTACAGAAAGCTCTTTCATATGCATTAGTTCAGTTTGAAAATTATAAATGGTTATGTTAAGCATTGTGACAATCACATGCATGAGAGTGCTATCAAATCAGCTAGGCCCAAAAAGTCATAGCAAAGCTCTTTAAATGATTACAGCATTTGTTCCAATTTATATATAAACCTCATTTGTGGTCCTGTCATTCTTTCTAGTGCAATTTTTTTCTTTTAATATATTTAAGTAAGGTAAAAAAAAACACTCCCTTCTATAAGAAGAAAGCTACATTAAAATATATCAGTATAAAAAGTTTAGATTCTAAAGTATTCATTTAATCATTTACTGTTTTCCTTACTTATATTTAATATTTTAATTATAGCATATAAACAAACTTTATGGTATGACTTATAAATAAAAGAGATTGTTCCAAATATATGTAAATGCAAACCTACCTCATTGCTTCTTAGATCAGAATAAAATTCACTGTCATAATAATAGTTTTATATTAACAAACACATTTGAAAAGTGTGATGGTCATTAATGCCGCTTACCAAATATTCACATTTCTCCTCTTTCCCAGCGTATACTGGAAACACATACAAATACATACACACACTTTAGTTACGGCCATATGACTACTTCTGGTCAATGATGCATGAGTGGAAGTGACATGTGTCGCTTCTGGGAGGAAGCTTTAAAAGCCAGTGCATAATTCATTACACACCCTTTCCCTCTGTCAAGGCAACCAGCAATGCTAGAGAGGGCAGTTACTCAGTCAGCCTGGGTCCTGGAATGATAATGACATGAATCAGACCCTCAAATAACAAAAAATATGGAACAAGAATAATAAACAAATTTTTGTCATTTCAAGCATTAAGATGCAGGATTGTTTTTTCCTATAACATAATGACCCTTACTTACTAAATAATATCATATAATACAGACGTACTGGTTATAAATTTGGACTCTGAAGTTAAAGAGATGAAGTTGAAGTTTCATTTTAGATGTATGATCTTAAACAACTTATGGAACCTTGCTGAGTTTAATTTCCTTACATGTAAAGTAAGCTAAAACAATACCTACCTCATAGAGTTGTTTTAAGAATTAAATGAATAATACAGGGTGAGGAAAACTAAGTCTACAGTTGTTCACAAGGAAAATACTACAATAACTAATAAAGAACAACACAAGAATAACCTTTGTTTGGTGTACTCACAACTGTAGGCCTACTTTTGTCCCACCCTGTGTATGTCTATAAAAAGTGTTCAGCACATATAGGTACTCAGTCAATGTTTATCATGGGATTCTCATAATGATCTTATAAGGTGAAAAGGAATTATTATTCTAATACTGCAGATGAGAAAATAGAAGTCAACAGAAATATGTATTTGTCTTGAACAAAGTCATAGAGCTCTTTACTGGCACAACTGTCTCTACAATGAAAATCTCCTGATGCCTGAAACACTGTTGGGTTTTAAAATGGAAATTATTTCTTAAATTTAGAATAATTGTTTTAAGGCAGTAGTTCACAGCATATAGACTCCTAACACTCAGGAATCCTTAACAGTAATAATAAAAGCTTGTGATCTCTTTTTCTACTTCTAATACCATAATACATATCATAACTCCCCCCCCCAAAAAAAACTAAACAAATTTACAAAAACATCAGTTTCTTGTCTTTAAAACAATCATATAGCCTGACCTGTGGTGGCGCAGTGGGATAAAGTGTTGACCTGGAAATGCTGAGGTCGCCGGTTCGAAACCCTGGGCTTGCCTGGTCAAGGCACATATGGGAGTTGATGCTTCCAGCTCCTCCCCCCGTCTCTCTCTCTGTCTCTCCTCTCTCTCTCTCTCTCTCTGTCTCTCCCTCTCCTCTCTAAAAAAATGAATTAAAAAAAATAAAACAATCATATTAGCTCAGTTTGGAAACACTGCTTACCTAATAGTAAATCCTTATTGATAATACATGTGCCTTTGATAAAAATGAGAACACTAATGAGTTAATAAATACCATTTATGAAATGAAAAAAAAAGGGTTAAGCCCCGGCTAGATGGCTCAGTGGTAGAGTGTCAGCCTGCCGTGTGGATGTCCCAGGTTCGATTCCTGGTCAGGACACAGGAGAAGCACCCATCTGCTTCTCCACCCTTCCCCCTCTCCTTTCTTTCTATCTCTCTCTTCCACTCCCACAGCCAAGGCTCCACTGGAGCAAAGTTTGCCTGGGAACTTTGGATGGCTCCATGGCCTCTGCTTCAGGCAATAGAATGACTTCAGTTCCAATGGAGCAATGCCCCAAATGGGCAGAGCATCACCCCCTAGCGGGCATGCCAGGTGGATCTCAGTTGGGCACATGTAGGAGTCTGTCTCTCTGCCTCCCTGTTACTCACGTCAGAAAAATAAAGAAAAAAAAGGTTAAAACCATAAAATCCATGCTGGAGGGGGGGCTGAAGGGGATGTGGGTAATAATTGATAATAATTAAAGGCATGCTTGATAGTAAAAAAAGTTGTGGACTAACATTTTAAAACATCTTTATTGAGATGTAATTCACCTACCATACAATCATCCATTTTAATTGCACAATATAATGGCTTTTACTATATACACTGAGTTGTGCATCTATCACTACTATCTAATTACAAAATATTTTTATCATCCCCCAAAGAAACTCCAGGTCTTGGTAAAAACTAATCTAGTTTTTGTCTCTATAGATTTACCTACTTTGGGCCCTGGCCGGTTTGCTCAGTGGTAGACATTGGGCTGGCGTGCAGGAGTCCTGGGTTCAATTCCCAGCCAGGGCACACAGGAGAAGCACCCATCTGCTTCTCCACCCCTCCCCCTCTCCTTCCTCTCTGTCTCTCTCTTCCCCTCCCGCAGCCAAGGCTCCATTAGAGCACAGTTGGCCTGGGTACTGAGGATGGCTCCACGGCCTCTGCCTCAGGAGCTAGAATGGCTCTGGTTGCAACAGAGCAATGCCCCAGATGGACAGAGCATCGCTCCCTGATGGGCATGCCGGGTGGATCCCGGTTGGGCGCATGCGGGAGTCTGTCTGACTGCCTCCCAGTTTCCAATTTCAGAAAAATACCAAAAAAAAAAAAAAAGATTTACCTATTTTGGGCATTTCATATAAATGGAATCACATAATATGTGACCTTTTGTGTCTGGTTTCTTTCAGTTGCCATAATGTTTTCAAATTTCATCCATGTTGCAGCCTGTGTCAATATAAACATACCTCATTTTATTTTTTAGCTTTAGTGCACTACCCAGATATTGCTATTTTAAAAACTGAGCAAAAGGCAACCGTGTGTTAAGCAAGCCTATTAGAGCCATTTTTCTAACAGCATTTGCTAAATTCATGTCTCTGTGTCACATTTTGGTAATTCTCAAAATATTTTCAACTTTGTCATTACTATTAAATTTGTTACAGTGATCTGTGATCAGTGATCTCTGATATAACTATTGTAATTGTTTTGGGGCACCATGAACCATGTCCATATAAGATGATAAACTTAATCAATAAATATGTGTATTCTGACTGCTCCACCATCTTTTTCCCTCTCTTCAGGTCTTCCTATTTCCAGAGACACAAAAATATTTAAATTAAGCCACTTAATAACCTTACAATGGCATTTAAGTGTTCAAATGAAAGGAAGAGATGTATATCTCTTATTTTTAAATTAAAAGCCTGAAATGATAAAGTTTAATCAGGAAGGCATATCAAAATCCAAGACAGTGGTGAATGCAAAGGAATAGTTCTTGAATGAAATTAAAAGTGCTACTTTAGTGAAAACATGAATAATAAAATGAAACAGCCTTGGCTGTGGGAGGGGAAGAGAGAGATAGCCAAGGTTAAAAACAAAAGAAAAACTAGAGTAGCCAAAAATATTTTTATTAATTTTAATGGGGTGACATTAATAAATCAGGGTACATATGTTCAAAGAAAACATCTCCAGGTTATTTTGACATTTAATTATATTGCATACCCATCATCCAAAGTCAAATTGTCTTCTGTCACCTTCTATCAAAAATATTTTGGAAAAAGAACAAAATTGAAAGACTCATACACAAATTTAAAACGTATTATAAAACTATAGTAATCAAGATTGTTATTGGCAAAAAGAATAAACATATAAATCATGGAAGGGAATAGACAGTTTAGAGTTAGATCCACAGATATATGGTAAACTGATTTTCAACAAAAGCAAAAATGGGAGTTAATGGGGAAAATACAGTTAAAAAATGGTGCTGTGGGTCTCAAAGAGAAGTTTGTACACCCATGTTTATAGCAGCATTATTCACAGTAGCCAAAAGGTTGATGCAAACAAAGTACTCATCAACAAATAAACAGATGGAACAAAATACAATATATACATAGATTCAGCTTTTAAGAGGAAGGAAATTCTGACACATTCTACAACAAAGATGAATCTTGAGGATATTATGCTAAATAAAATAAATCAATCACAAAAGGCACATACTGTATGATTCCCCTTATATGAGGTTATCTACAGTAGTCAAATTAATAGAAATGGAAAGGGAAATGGTGGTTGACAGGGGATGGGGGAAGAGAAATGGAGAGTTGTTTAAGTGTATTGAGTTTGATTTGCAAAATGGAAAAGTTCTGAAGACTGGTCACACAACAATGTGAATACCATATTTTCCCATGTATAGGACACACTTTTTTCAAAAAATTTGGGGTCTAAAAACTGGGTGCGTCTTATATAGTGGTTTAGATTTTATTTTACTTGCATGTCCCACTTTTTTGTGCTTCTTTTTGTGCTCATTGTTGAAGACAGTGATTCATCATCAGACACAGATGAGGACAAGCTAATAATGGAAGAGAGTTTTGCGTGATGAGGAGTTGTATAAATTTTATGATGAATAAAACTTGAGTTCAATAACTTTATGTAATACTTTTTTTTTCTTCAAATTTCAGGCCCCCAAATTAAGGTGCATTTGATACATGGGAGTGTCTTCTACATGGGGAAATACGTTAGATTTAATACTAAATTTCACACTTAGAAATGATAAAATGTAAGTTTTATGTTATTTTTTTTCACCACAATTTAGATTTAAAATGGCTCTGGAAAAACTATACAGAAAGTAAACTAGACTGCTGTCAGCAGGGGTGGGGAGTGGGGGATGCGGTAGGGTGATTGAGCAAAAAGGAGAAAAAATTCATGAACACTGACAACAGTGTGGTATTTCCAGGATGGTGGGAAGGCTGTAGGGGAGATAAATGGTGATGGGTGGAAACTTGACTCCATGTGGTTAACACACAGAACAGTGTTCAGATGATGTACTGTCTAAATTGTGCACCTGAAACCTGTATAAATTTAAGCAGTGTCACCTCAATAAATTCAATAAAACAGGGATAAATGAAATTTAAAAAGTAGACTAGAAAGTAGACTAGACATTTCCTGAAGCAGGGTTAGAAATCAATGGAGATTAACAGTAAATGTGCATGCATTGATGAAAATATTCTAAAACCAATGCATAGTGATGGTTGCAGAACTAGGAAAATTTATTTTTTTATCATTAAATTGTACACTTCAAAAGAATGAATTATATGATATGTAAAATATGCTTCCATAAAGATATTTTTTAAATTGATGTGTATACATTATCCCTAGGCAATCTCTTATCTGTTTTACATTATTATACAATGTTCTTACATACAATACCAAAAGCATGATCCATAAAATAAAAATTGAAAAAATAGACTTTATAATTTTTTTAACTTTTTAAATTTCATTTAGAAAATTAACTTTAATAGGGTGACATTGATCAATAAGAGTACAAAGGTTTCAGGTGAATATTTCTATAACATTTGAATTGTTGAATACAATCATCTCCCAAAGTCAAATCATTTTCTGTCACCTTATACTTGTCCCTCTTTACATCCTCCTCCAACCCATCACTCCCCATTCTCCTACATCCCCTTTCCCACTTCCTCATGTTCCCTTCCCCCTGGTAACCACTTCACTTTTATCTATGTCCATAAATCTCAGTTTTCTATCCCACCTATGTGTGAAATCATATCATTCTTAGCTTTGTCTGATTTACTTATTTCATACTGTATAATGTTCTCAAGGTCCATCTGTGTTCTCATAAATGTCACTACATCATCATTTCTTATGGCTGAAGAGTATTCCATTGCATATATGTACCAAATCTTCTTAACCTAATCAAGGGACACTTTGGTTGTTTCTATATCTTCGCCACTGTAAACAAGGCTGCGATGAACATGGGGGGGCATGTGTCATTACTTACCAACGTTTTCAAGTTTTGGGGGTAGATACCCAGTAGAGGGATTGCTGGGTCATGTGGTAGTTCTATTCTTAATTTTTTGATGAACTACCATACTTTCTTATGTAATGGTTGTACTAATTTGCATTCCCACCAGCCATGAATTAGGATTCCTTTTTCTCCACAGCTTCTCCAACACACCTGTCTTGTTGATAACAGCCAAACTAACAGTGTAGGGTAGTATGTCATTGTAGTTTTGATTTGCATTGCTCAAATAGCTAGTGAAGATGAGCATCTTTTCATAAATCTGTTGGTCTTTTGTATATCTTCTTGGGAGAAGTGTCTGTTCAGGTCCTCTACACATTTTTTAATAGGATTGTTTGTTGCTGAGCTTTTGAGTTCTTTATATATTTTGGATATTAACCCCTTACTGGAGCTGTTGCTTGCAAACAATATCTCCGATTTGGTTGGCTGCCTATTTGTTTTATTGTTGTTTCTTTTGCTGTGCAGAAGCTTTTTGGTTTAATATAGATTTATTCATTTATTTTTCCCTTTACTTCCCTTGCCTTTGGGGTCAAACCCATAAATTGTCCTCTATAGTCAAGGTCCATGAGTTTAGTACCTATGTTTTCTTCTATTTAATTTATAATTTCAGGTCTTATATTTACATCTTTGATCCATTTTGAATTAATTTTGGGGCAGGGAGACAAACTGTAGTCATTTCATTCTTTTGCACCAGACTTTCTAATTTTCCCAGCACCATTTATTGAAGAGTTTTCCTTTTCTCCATTGTGTGTTTTTGGCTCCTTTGTCAAAGATGATTTGTCCATATATCAATATATTTAATTTTATTTATGGGCTCTCAATTCTGTTACATTGGTTTGTGTGTCTGTTTCTCTGCCAATATCATGCTATTTTGCTTATTGTGGCTCTATAGTATAATTTGAAGTCAGGTAGTGTGATATCTCCAACTTCATTCTTTTAGTCTCAGGATTGCTTTGGCTCTTTGGGATTTTTTATGGTTCCATGCAAACCTGGTAATTTTTCATTCTCTTTCATTAAAAATGACATTCGGATTTTGATAAAATTGTATTACATTTGTATATTGTTTTGGGTAATATGGCCATTTTAACTATGTTTATTCTTCCAATCCATGAACATAGAATATTTTTTCCATTTGATTGTGTCTTTTTCAATTTCTTTCAATAATGTCTTATAGTTTTCAGTATATACTGGTTCTTCGTATCCTTTGTTAAGTTTATGCCCACATACTTCATTTGTTGTTGTTGCTGCAATTGTAAAAGGAATTGTTTTTTGAGTTCATTCTCTGAAGTTTCATCATTGGCATATAGAAAAGCAGTAGACTTTTGTACACTGATTTTGAATCCTGCTAATTTACTGTATTGGTTTTTTGTTTCTAATAGGTTTTTTTGGTGGAGTCTTTGGGGTATCCTGTATACAGGATCATGCCATTTGCAAAAAGTGATACCTTTAGTTCTCCCTTCCTGATATGAATGCCTTTTATTTCTTTCTCTTGTCTGATTACTCTAGCTAAAACATCCAGAACTATGTTGAATAAGAGTGGAAAGAGTGGTCAGCCTTATCTTGTTCCTGATTTTAGAGGAAGAGCCTCATCTTTTTATCATTTAGTATGATATTAGCTGATAGTTTCTCACATATTGCCTTTATTATGTTGAGGTAATTTCCTTTTATTCTTATTTTATTGTTTTAAACATAAAGGGATGTTATTTTTATCGAATGCCTTTTCTGCATCTATTAATAAGATCATATGATTTTTGTTCATTGTTTTGTAGATGTGGTGTATTACATTGATAAATTTACATAAGTTGAATAATCCTTGTGTTTCTGAATGAATCCCACTTGATTGTGATGTATTATTTTTTATTGTGTTGTTGCATTTGATTTGCTAGTGTTTTGTTTATGATTTTATATCTGTATTCATTAGAGATATTGGTCTGTAGTTTTCTTTTTTTGTGTTGCCTTGCCAGGTTTTCCTGCGAGGGTTATTTCGGCCTCACAAAATTTGGGGGGGAATATTGTTTTTTCTTCTATTTTTTGGAAGCCTTTGAGAATGATAGGTACCAATCTTCTTTGAATGTTTGGTAGAATTCACTGGTGTAGTCATCTGGTCCTGGACTTTTTTTGGGTGTAGTTTTTTGATAATTGTTCCTATTTTCTCCCTGCTTATAGGTCTATTTAGGTTTTTCACTTCTTTATGTCTCAGTCTAGGAAGATTATATAGTTCTAGGAATTTATCCATTTTCTCTAAGTTGTTGTATTTGGTGGCATACAGTCTTTCATAATATTCTACTATGATCTTTTGTATACCTATGATATCTGTAGTAATTTCTCCTCTTTCATTTTGGATTTTGCTTATATGAGTCCTTCTTTTTTCCTTAGTGAGTCTACTCATGGTTTGTCAATTATATTGATGTTTTCAAAGAACCATCCCTTTATTAATTTTTCTACAGTTTCTTTTTGTTCTCTATTTCATTTAGTTTTGCTCTAAATGTTTACTATTTCCTGTCTTCTGGTGCCTTTGGTTGACTTTGTTCTTCTTTTTCTAGTTCCTTAAGGTGTGATGTTAGGTTGTTTACTTGGGATCTCTCTTATTTCTTGATACAAGCCTGTAATGATATAATCTTCCCTCTTCTTATGGTTTTCACTGCATCCCAAACATTTTGATATGTCATGTTGTCATTTTCATTTGTCTGTATATATCTTTTGATTTCTGCTTTTATTTCTTCTCTAACCCAATTATTTCTTTAGAAGTATGTTGTTTAATTTCCTCATTTTTGTGCATTTCTTTACTTCCTTTTTACAGTTGAATTCTAATTTCAAGGCCTTATGATCAGAAAAATACTTGGTATAATTTCAATCTTCTTGAATTTGTTGATGTTAGTTTTGTGGCTCAACATATGGTCTATCATTGAGAATGTTCTATGCATACTGGAGAAGAATGTATAATCTGATATTTTGGGATGAAATGCCATATAAATGTCTTCAATATCCATTTGTTCCAGAGTGTCATTTAAGGCAAATATTTTTTAATTGATTTTCTGTTTGGATGACCTATCTAAAGCCATCAAGGGTGTGTTGAAATCTCAAAGTATGATTGTGTTTTTGTCTGCATCTATTTTTAGATCAGTTAGAAGAAGTCTTATATATGTTGGTGCTCCCTTATTTGATGCATATATATTAAGAAGTGTTGTGTCTTCTTGATACAATATACCCTTTATCATTATGAAATGTTCATGTTTGTCTCTGGTTCCCTTTGTTGTCTTGAAGTCAGCATTGTCATATATGAGTATGGCTCCACCTGCTTTTCTTTGGATATTATTTGCTTTGAGAATCATTTTCCAACCTTCCACTTTGAGTTTACTTTTGTCCTTGCAGCTTAGATGTATCTCTTTTTTTTTAAAAATTTTTTTATTTATTCATTTTTAGAGAGGAGAGAGAGAGACCAAGAGAGGGGAGAGAAAGACAGAGAGAGAGAAGGGGGGAGGAGCCGGAAGCATCAACTCCCATATGTGCCTTGACCAGGCAAGCCCAGGGTTTCGAACCAGCGACCTCAGCATTTCCAGGTCGATGCTTTATCCACTGCGCCACCACAGGTCAGGCTAGATGTATCTCTTGAAGGCAGGATATGGTTAAGTTTTGCTTTTTGATTCAATCTGCTACTCTGTGCCTCTGTATTGGTGAGTTCAGCCCAGTTACATTTAGGGTAATTATTGACACTTGGGGATTTCCAATAGCCATTTTATGTTTTGTTTCCTGGTAGCTCTGTGTCATGTTTGTTTCTTCTCCTTTTTGTTTCTGTCAGTTTTTTTTCTCTACTCCATAACTTCTTTCCCTTGTTTCTTCTTCTATAAGCTGTGTGTTTTAGTAGTTGCTTTTTTTGTGGGTGGTTACTATTAGGTTAGGAACAAAATGTTCATATGTACAAAAGTCTTTTGTTTTATGAGTGATTTTGCACTCCATCCTCATTTGCTTCTAAAGATCTTCATCCTTTCCTTTTTTATGTTATTGTTGTCACAGATTATACTTTTTTATATTGTGACCTTGTTGGAGCTTTTACTTGTAATTTTGTTTTGTTTTGTTTTGTTTTTGTGTCTGGTTGAATAAGCCTATTGAGTATTTCCTGAAATGGGGTTTTCTGGTGACAAATTCACTCAGTTTCTTTATGTCTGTAGAAGTTTTTATTTCCTCATATTTGAAGGATAACTTTGATGGTTATGGTATTCTTGGCTGATAATTTTTCCCTTTCAGTATTTTTAATGTTTGGGTTCACTCTCTTCTGGCTTTTAGAGTTTCTCCTGAGAAGTCTGATGATAACCTAATGGACTATCCTTTATATATTATTGTGTTCGTTTCCCTAGCTGTCTTGAGGATTCTTTCTTTGTAATTGATTTTTGACAATTTCATTATGATGTGCCTTGGAGTTGATCTGTTTGGGTTGTGGTAACTCGGCATTCCATTTGCTTCTTAGATTCAAGGCTCTAACTTTTTTCATAGCTTTGGGAAATTCTCATCATTTATTTGAATAGGCTCTCAATTCCTTTCTCCCTTTCTTCTTCTGATATACCCATTATTCTTATATTTCTCTTTCTGATACAGTTAGGCAATTCTTGTAGAGCTCTCTCCATTTCTTTAAGTCTCTCTCCTCTTCTCTCTGTAGCATTTCTAGTTGCCTGTCTTTGATGTCACTGATTATTTTCTCTATCTGGCTTGTTCTGTCAGCTAAACTTTCTACCGAGGGCTTTAATTCATGTGTTGAGTTCTTCATTTCTGTTTTAAAAGTTTCAATCTCCTTGATAAAGTATTTGTTTTGTTCATTAATTTGTTTTCTAAACTCATTAAATTACCTATTGGTGTCTTCTCACATCTCATTGAGTATTTTCATAAATTCAATTTTGATTTGTCTCTCATTTAACTCCAAGGCTTTCATGTGATTGAGATTATTTTCTGGAGATTTTTCTTTTTTTTCTGAACTACATTTCTATTTTGGATAGCCATGGTATTCAATTTCTTCTTCCTTAATGGTATTTGAGAATGGTATTTTTAAGAACCCTAACAAAGAAACAACTAAAAAACAAAAAAATTTAAAAATACAATAAGAAATAGAAATATTTTTAAAATTATGACAAGTAATGTAGTAAGACTATAGGAAAAAAGACCGAAAGCAAAAAATAAAATAAAAAAGAAAACATCCACAAAGAAATAAGAACAAAAAATATAAAAATTAAAGAAAATGAAATTCACAAATGAAAAAGAGAAAAAAGAATTAGAGGAGAAAATGGGGAAAAAAAGGAAAAATAAACTTTGGGTTTGTGAGGTTTCTTCCAATAGGTGTCACTGTATTACAACTTTTAGCTCAGTCAAGTTCCTAGGCTGTCCATCACTGAGATGTTGGTGTTGTAATGATGTGGTCGGAACCACGGTCACATTGGTGGGTTGGCCATGTTGTGAGAGATTTATTGCTTCAGCTCTCTGGCTTCATTTTTCCAGCTTTAAGGCTCTAGCAATGGTGATCAGAGGTCTGGATGCTCCTTCCCACATCTCAACAGACCTGTGGATCAGACATGGAGCAACTCTGTTCTTCAGGGGAGAAAGTGAGTGGCTCCGGAGAGCTAGCTGTGGGGTTTGTCTCTGCCACTGTCTATACTGTGAGAATAGGAAAGTGATATCTAAGAGCTGCACTTTAGCTTTCTCTGTCTTTACTGAGTGTAGACTGCAGGTAGACTGAGAGAACACTAGCCATGATACCATACTCTGGTCACTTTGGTTTATCTTCTCTTCTGTCCCTCTATCTCTCCACTCATCCCAGCAGAAAGAGACCAAGTCACTTTGAGTCTCCCTCTCCATACCCCTCAGACAAAATCCAACAGTCTGAGCTTCCTTCCTCCCTGTAGTCCAGCAGAGAAAAAGAAAATCAGTCACTAAGGTTTGTGTCTTCTCCTCTCCAAAGTCCACAGCACATACATTTTATCCTCTGCCCCCTTTTTACACCATCCCACCTTTAGTCCATTTAGTGTGTGGATGTTTCAGGAATACCTATGTGCTCAGCTGGGATTCTTTACTGCATTATAATTGTTCAGTTTGTTGAAATTTCAAGGGGAGAGGTCAGGAGTATCTCTCACACTGCCATTATTCTGACATCATCCAGCAAGTTCTCAATTTTTTTAATTTTAAAATTATATTTATATGTGGAATCTAATGAACAAAGTGAACTGGGGAACAAAATAGAGGCAGAGGCGGGGTGACAGGGAGCAGAGGGACAGCTATTAGAGGGAAGGGGGATCAGGAGATGGGATCAGAAAAGTGAAGGGATTAGTGAAATTATATAAACATAGCACATAGATACAGATAACAAGACAGCAAATCCCAGAGGGAAGGGGGGACGGAGTTAAGGGGAAGAGGGCAAAGGGGGTGTAATGGGGGACACGAGGGTGAGGGGTGAGGGTGTTATATTGAGTAGGACACTTGAATCCAAATTAACACAATAAATTAAAATTAAGAAAATATTTTAAAAAGTAAATTAACTTTAACAGGGTGACATTGATCAATAAGAGCACATAGGTTTCAGGTGAACATTTATATAGCATTTGAACTGTTGATTATGCTGTATACCTATCACCGAAAGTAAAATCAAATAATTAAAATTCAAAATGTGCAAAAGGCTTGACCAGGCATTTCACCAAATAGGATATGAAAATGGCAAAATAAATAAATATAAATATATATAAATATAACAAGAAAGATGTACAACTTCATTAGCTATTAGAAAAATACAAATTGAAACCATGATGAGATACACTTACATACCTGTCTGACTGGTTAAAGTAAAAATAAATAAATACTGAAAAATTCAAGAGTTGGTGAGAACACACAGCAATTATTAATATAACTCCCATATACATACAGCTTTGTTAAAATGCAAAATCAGGCCCTGGCCGGTTGGCTCAGTGGTAGAGCATCGGCCTGGCGTGCGGGGGACCCAGGTTCGATTCCCAGCCAGGGCACATAGGAGAGGCGCCCATTTGCTTCTCCACCCCCCCTCCTTCCTCTCTGTCTCTCTCTTCCCCTCCCGCAGCTGAGGCTCCATTGCAGCAAAGATGGCCCGGGCATTGGGGATGGCTCCTTGGCCTCTGCCGCAGGCGCTAGAGTGGCTCTGGTCGTGGCAGAGCGATGCCCCGGAGGGGCAGAGCATTGCCCCCTGGTGGGCAGAGCCTCGCCCCTGGTGGGCGTGCCGGGTGGATCCCGGTCGGGCGCATGTGGGAGTCTGTCTGACTGTCTCTCCCCATTTCCAGCTTCAGAAAAATACAAAAAAAAAATGCAAAATCATCCCTCTGGAAAATTATTTGGCCATTTCTTATCAAGTTAAACATACACTTAACCATATGCCCAGCAATCTCACTCCTGGGTATTTATCCTAAAGATAATTGGTGTTCACACCAAAACCTATATATGAATATAGAGGTTCTGTTCATAACTGCCAAAGAATTAGAAGCAATCCAAATGATTATTAATGAATGAATGGATAAACAAACTGGTACATCCACACAATGGAATTCTCCTCAGCAATAAAAAGGAATGAACATGCAACAACTTGAATGAATCTCCAGAGAATTTTGTTCATTAAAAGAAGCTAATCTCAAAAGCTTACATAGTATATGATTTCATGTACATATATGATTTCTGGAAAAGACAAAACCATAGTGATGGAAAATTTATCAGTTTTTTTTCAAGGATGAGAAGTGGGCAAAGAGTGTGACTGCAAAGGAATAGCTCAAGGTAGTTTCCAGGTGAGATGCAGCTGTTCTGTATCCTCACTGTGGTGGTTTCATGAATCTATATGTGTTAAAACTCATAAAGCTATACACCATAAAAGATAGCTTCACTGAATAATCATTTAAAAACTAAAATTAAAAATAATTCCTAGTTCAAAATAGTTAAGATGGTAAATTTTATGTTATATATTGTTACAACAATAAAAAAAATATCACAATCAATCCTAGTTCAATCACTTACCAGCTCTGTGACCTTGGTCGACTTTACCTCATTTTACCTGTAAGTAAAATTTGAATTATAAAACTACCTACTTCACAGGCTTATCATGATAATTAGATGAGAACTTTATATAAAATCCTTTCTATAAAATTATATAAGGGCTCAATAAATGTTAGCTATTCATATTTTTTACCCTGTTGATACTAACTCCTCCCCTACTAAATCCATTTTTAACAAGTCTTTAATAATATTTTTCCTAATTTTTACTTATATTAGTTTCCTATTCCTTCATAATGTATTTGTATCTTTTCTACTCAACTGTAGAACAGGTGGGTCTTCAGGAGGGGCCCAGGTACCTTGTAATGAGTCTTTCAATCAATTTCTATCCTTGGGCATATATAATGATTCACTATGAACAAGAATTTGATACATCTTCACCACCTCATACTTAGACTGCTGCCTACTCTTCTTGAGACAGTACCCTTTCGATAAGGCAATCCTGCTAATACCTCTGCATCCCCGGCATACTGCCCTCTCCCTGCAAATTATCACTGAGGTCTGAGTATAGACTTAAGAGAAAAGAATTCTAGGTTTTCTAGGAGATAATGCCAAGAGGCAAGAAGGAAAACCAATAGGAAGGTAGAAATTAGACACATTTTGACAAGTTCACAGTTGGTCAAGGACCACCTACATCAGCCCATTTCTGTTTAACAATCCTCTCCCCCAAATTGAAATGTAGAATATTTTACCTCAATCCACCCGAACATGTAGGAAAATCTTTGAAAAAGTGGAACACTGGGTGAGGCAACTGGATTTGATATTGGATGCAACATTTCTGCAGGCCACAGTTTCACAAATCTGTTCTATCTAACAAATTATTATTTATCCTGTTTATCACAGTCAGCTTTCTGACCTATTTGCAGAAATATATTTCAGATGTTGTTTGCTCCATAATTTTCAACTGAGAAACAAGGTATACATCATGCCTCCAACAATAGCTCCCAGAGCATACAGTTGCCTGCATCAGAAGTTATCACGGAAAAGGGAAAAAAATTTCCATTTCCTGCCCCCTCATGATCAAACTGGGGCTTCAGCCCACACAGATCTGTCACTCTGAGAACACAGCATCATCTCTGCCAAGGAAGAACAGAGAAAATGGCACCTCACAACTACATAAAGTTAACTTTCTTATTCTAGCTTGTGTTTTAGCAGCATTGCCTTCTTAAAACAATTATTTTGAAAGTACAAACTCAGTTTTCATCTGGAGGGGAGACCTGACTTGAAAAATGAATTTCCTGGGCTAATTCCACACCAGACCTTAAAACCACATTGCAAAATAATCAAACTGTAGATTTGAGGAACTTAAAGTACATGATTTGGCACGGTTAAAAAAGCCTGCTTTAAAAAGACCCTTCCTGAACTTGTCACCTACAAAATACTCTTTGAAAAATAATTAAATATGAGGTTTCTATCACGTCTTTCTGTCATCCCAAAATAGCAGCACTAATACTGATTCTCTCTCACACATTCTGCAATCCATATTGTACCCATTCTCTAAGGCCCAGTTCCTTGGTCCGTGTCTTGTTTCTGTCCACAGAGACTCATGTACACAGGGCCATCCATTAAACAACTTCAGTGTTGACAAGAAGGCACCAACAATTTATATGACTCTGAAAGCTGTTTGTTACTACCATATATATGAAAATAAAGGCTCATAATGCCTAGCCCCTGATATTTGAGTCAGGAAATTTATGTGCTCAGAGGGACTGAGGCTTAGGCAATGTAGCCCATTGAGAACCTTAAATGAGATCTGTGTTGGAGTGGAGGCAAACTGGAGGTAGTAAAACTTGCTTTGCTCATTTATGCCTTTTTTTCACTGCTCATATTCAATATTTTGTAGTCCAAAGGCCAGCACTTTCTCAGGTCAGGTTTCCTCCCAATATACTGAAAGTGGGTGTTCCTCTATGCTTTTAAGAATAGAAGTCTTAGTGCCACAAACCCATCTGCAAACCCTACTGTGTCACTGCCAGTACTGTGGGTACAAGGATTAAACAGACAAGGCAAGATGCCTGGACTGGGAAAGCCAAAAGAGAGATGGATATACAGGGCAAGGTATAGACCTAAGCAAGGTAGGTAACTGAAAGTAGAAGGTCACAATGGACTTGAGGAATAGATAAGCACTGGAAGTCAAAAAATGGAGGAGGGTAGAAATCAGACAGGCCATGAGGAGTCTAGAAACACAAGGGTACCAGAAAGCAAGGCAAGGATCAGGATTGCACAATTAAAGCGCAATGGATGGGGAGGCAATAAGAGTCCCAGTTTTGGCACTTACTACATCTGTATTCTTTGACAGGTCACATCACCACTACCTAAATTACTTTATCGATGAAAAAGGGACAATTAATTCTACCACTACTGACTTTACAGTATAGTAACAGGGATCAGAGGAGATGAAATATATCTGAGCATGCCTTGTAAACTGCAATTCACTGTTCAAAGGTGAAAGATTACTATTATTAAATAATATGTGTGGATAAGGTATGTGGCACTAACTAGAAAGGCAAGCTGAGTAGTGAATCCAAGACTGGCACCAGAGACACAGAAATGCAAAATAGATCATAGCAACAGAAAGAAGTCATAAAGTAGCAAAATAAAGAGGCCATGAAGCTAAGATCCCTTCCACTGCAGGAAGTATCTTGTATATGTTAAAGCAGGACACAAAAAAGGCAAGGTATTCTCCTCTCTCTTAATACAGTACAATTAAATAAATATCCATTTCTGAGCACCATGGATCCACGTGGTACTGCAGGGAATAGGAGAAAAAATGGGAGTGTGCTTTCTTTCTGCCTCAGTGAATAGCACTGCCACCCGTGCAGTGGTCAAAACCAGAAACTCGACAGTCATTCTAGACTTCTCTTTGTCTCTGGCCCATCTATCCAATCAATCACTAACCTCTATCAATTTTACTTCCTAACACATCTAAAATCAGTGCTTCCTCTCATTTCCTATTGTCATGGCACTCACTCAATCCATTTCTCCTGATCTCAACCCCCTAACCAGTCACCATACCATGTACCAAAGTAATCTTTTTTCAGTTACTAATCAGATTATGTAACTTCCCCTACAAATTTCTACAATGTTTTACCATTGCCAGCAGCCTATAGTTAAATGTCCTTAACTTCACAAGGCCCCCCATAATCTGTCCCTAATACTTCTCCAGTTCTATCTCCTACTGGTTACTCTACCTAACTCCACCGAACTTCCTTTTAGTCGTGCCTAACTATTTAGAGTATGTCTAATATTTAATACTTTTTCAAGCCTCTGACTTTTTTTTTTGATGTTCTTACTATTTGGAATATACTTCTTTTCTGCCAAGTAAATATGGACTTTTAAAACTACACTCAATCAATCATCATCTCCTTAATGCTTTTCTACTTTCTGCAGGTAGAACTGGCCCCTACTTCTTCTTTTGTGTTTTTTCTTATACTCAATTTTTACTTTTATCATAGCACCTAAATACATTATTATATTTTTATGTTTGTTTGTCTCCTTACTAGACTGGGTACTGCTTAAAGGCATAAACCATGTCTTAACAATTAACTATGAAGCTCCAGTCCTTAGCATAGGAACTAATATAATTTAAGTACTCAGTAAATATTTGTTGACTAGATGAATAAATAAAGCAATCGCCAAGAGAAGAATTATAAGACATGGACTTAGCCCTCAGACAGTATAATAAGCAAATGTTATATTGTGTGTTGCAGACAGTAGGTGCTATAGGAGAATATTAAAAAACAATATTGGTTCCCTAAATGGGGAAAAGTCCCTGGAGAATATAAGACTTAAATTGATCCTCAAAGAACTGATAGAACTTGAATAGTTGGAAGTATGTATACGTATCTGAGGATAAGTGTGGGGGTGGGGTAGAATACTTACACAGAGATTTTAAGAAGGAGAATTAAACCCTAGGAACAAAATGATCTTCCTAAAGATGCAGGGACCTAATATCAGGCCCTGCACAGTACCAAATAAGCCCATTTCCAGTTAATAAGGTGTCTCGCTCTTTGCTTTCTGAAAATGGAAAAATTTAATTGTCTGGTCTGGAAAAGCTGCCTCAGAAGCACTTGGCACCCAGACTGAATATGGAGCCACCATCCTAGCAGAAGATAAATCAAATGCAGAATGGCTCTGACAAAGCTCAGAACATGCAATGAAAACTGAGAGAGAGAGGACCTGGATTCCAGCCATATCCAGTGAGTCAAGGTCTCTGAGGGCAGCTGCAAGCAGGATGCTAAATCAAATAGGAAGAAGCAGTACTTTTTAAAGAAACTATCATCTCCAGAAACATCATTCCCCCTTCAAAAAAAATAGTAGCATCAGGATGGAGTGGAAAAAAAAAAACACTTGAATATGTAAGTGAGACATAAGCAGGTAGATGTGCAGAGACTGACATAATTGTTTCTGCGGTTTAAAAACTGGGAAGCATTTGGAGAAAAACTTGAGTCATTTCAATTCCCAATACTGTGACATCCATATGATACTAATATAGGTTGCTTAGAGTTCATGCTATTTCTATGATACTAACAGGTAATGTTCACTGACGGTTTTTACTGACATGACCAGCTGTAATGATATCATGTAAATAATCTGTCAAGTTCATCTTCTAGAAATTTTGTTTTCTTTCTCTGCAAAGTAAATATAAAATATTCCTAACTCATGATGTCGACTCTGGAGAAGTCACAAGCTGGCCATCACACATCTTGCTCCATGGTGCCATAGTCAGAGAAAGAATGCGGGCCTGAGAAGAACACACACAAAGGAAGGATTTGTGGTGTATATAGCACTGGAGATTTTGCCTAGGAGTTCTGAAGAACATGGATACAGATAGATGATAATGATAGGTGATATAGATAGATGACAGATATAAATTAGGAGGTAGAGATAGATAATGATAGAAAGGAAGGGGGAAGGAAGCAAGTGAGAGGGTAGAGAGGGAGGAAAAGGGGAGAAAGAGGGGGGAAAGGGGAAGGGAGGTGGCAAGGAGGAGAGAAGGAAGGGGAAGGAGAAAGAAAGAGAGAAATAGGGAGACTGATATCACAATTAATGCTACTTATTTTGAAGATATAACAAATTGCCACACAGGTTGCATCCTGATCAGCTTGTGAACTTGAACTGAACTATTTGCCTGTAGATGCATGAGTATCTAAATAACTTTCACCTCTCCAGTATAGGCTAGAAGGGCTTATGGGACATGGAGTTCCTGACCCAAGCACAAACACCTTTCCCCATGTTCATCCTGTTTTTCCCTGTCTTTGCTCTGAATGCCCTGCATTATATCATTGTTCTATCAAACTTAATATGAATGCCTAAGATTGGATCTCCCCAAAATATTTTTTAAAAGATATATAACTGCTTTATTAAGTAGCAAAAATTAATGCAGGTTCTCACTTGCAATAATTCATGACACCAGGTTCTACTGGCCTGACTTCAACAGACACTAATATGATACAGCTCTGTACCTTCATCTACTCTGTTCTCTCTTGCTCAGTCAAGGTTGGGTCTATTCAGAAAAGAAGGAAGGTACCTTTATACCCTGGACAATTTGAACAAGTCCACCTCACTGTGGTCATTCTATGAGAGTTATTTTACTTCACAGCAGGGAGTACCCGTGGAAGTACCATAGCCTGAGTATATTGGCTTAGTTATTTCTGAGTAAAAGCTTAGCTCAAATGTCACTTTCTTCAGGAATGCCTCTCAGTGTAGATCCCCCATTAAATAATTTTTAAACATCTTGTTTTTCCTTTCACTCAACATTATTACTATTAATTGTGTAAGTACTCTGCAATAGAATTTTCTGTGGTAATGGAAATGTTCTATATCTGTGCTGTCAAGTCCAGTGGCCAGTAGCTGAATATAGCTACTGAGCACTTGAAATGCACCTACTGTGATAGAGACACTGAGTTTTTAATTGTATATAATTTTCATTAATTTAAATTTAAATTGTTACATGTGGCTAATGGCTATCATTGTGAATAGCACAAGCCATTAGATTCTGCGTTTCATGAGGGCAAGAATGACTTTGATGTTTTTCTAACACTGTATCCCCAGTGCCTGCACATAATAAGCATTCAATGCATACTTAATTAGTTGGTCTGTTATACAGTCTACTGTTACTATATCTTTAGCCTACTGGTATTAAGTCTCCTGAAAGTTATTTCACAAATAACTCCACAATATGATCACTAGATATTAAGGCTGAGGAAAGATGGTGTAAGCAGAGTAAATAAAGGTAAAGGGAACACAAAAGAGGAGAAGAGGGCTACTGAGTTTGCATTCTGGATCAGATAATCACTAGCTGTATGACGGTGGGAAAGTCATTTAACCTCAATGAGCCTCAGGTTCCTCATCTGTACAATTTGGACAAAAACATCTATCTATATATCTATATCTATATCTATATCTATATCTATATCTATCTATCTGTATCTGTATCTATCTATCTATATTTATATATTTATATGTATATATTATATATATAAATCTAAGGTTGTATAATATATATATATATATGAGAGAGAGAGAGAAAGAGAGAGAGAGAGATCTAGGGTTGCTATAAGGTGAAATGAGATAATGCATATAAAGCACTGAAATCCTAAGTAATATCTACTGTCATTAGTTTTTGGAAGATTAGCCAACTAGGGATAGCATAACCCAAGTAACTGAATTGCATACAGTAAGCACAATCCTCAGCACCTTTCCCTGAAGAATTCATTTTCTCTCTCTACTTTCAACCAAATCCAAATAAGAATCCTGTATGCCACCCTCCTACCTCCTTCACTTCACATGGACAAGGATGTAGCCAACACTAGCCACCGAACCCATGATTCAATAACATCTTATACAGTGACATTTTTTTTTATCACATACAGGCTTCCTAAAACTACACAATCACCTCTCCATGGGCCACTGTGGTGATGCAGCCTGATCTGAGTATTTATCATGAAAATGGGTGTCTTTGTCTTTGGTCTTCCCTACCTTATCAACACACTCACTGGAAGAGATGGAAGCATTGCAGGCTATGATGCTCAGTGTGACAAACAACCTTCACAGTTCAGTACCTGTCAAGTAAGGTTAAGGATATAAGACTTACTGATCTGAACATCCCTTATACTGCTTGTACTGTTTATAACCAAGGACAGGGTTACCATATAACTCATTAGCATTGCAAAGACCATCAGCCCTTCCATTTCAGGGTAAACTTGGAAAAATACTTTCATATTTGTTAAATAAAATGGAATTTAAAGTAAATTAATCTTACTTCTAAAAAATTCTAAATGCTATGTATCTAAAACTTAGTCAATCTCCAATATAGACATAAATAAATAAATTGCACATAAGTTATCAATTTCAGAGGCAGAACAATAAAAATCCAGAATCAAGATCTTAATGAGGCCCAGCCTTAATTAATCAAGGGATACTACAACTTCTAGTTTTACATGCCAAGTGGTGTAAGGAGAGATCATAGAATGTCATATTATCTGATACCAAAAAGGCCTTTAGAAACAATTTAATTCAGCCTTCCTGTTTTATAGATGAGGAACTGAACCTCAGAGAGTAAACATGACTTTCCCAAGGCATACAAACTGTTAGTAGAACTTTGTACCGAAGACTCCAGAGTCAGAGGCATGTGCTGGTACAGTGAAAAATATATAGAAACTCAGTGATCTAAATTTAAGTACTGAATTTTCTTTTTACTAGCTGAAGTTAATTGACCCAGAAAGTGGGTTCATATGACAGTCTAGTGAAACTCCACCAGGCATGAAAGCTAATGGATAGTTAAGAGCCAACTATAGTGCCTACCATACATGTTCAAGTTCTTTGCATTGCTGTAATGCAAGTTATTCACCATATCCACCAAAAAAATTTCAGTAAAATCTATACTACTTAGAAGTACTTTGGGCAAGTGGATTATTTTTAGAAATCCGGGGGAAGGCTTTGGACTTCCATAGACCACAGAGTTGGCAGCAGTTCATAATAATTTCAACTAGGTCTGACATCAAGTTTGCAGCTAACTTCTGAGACATGAATATCTCAAGCTTTCTAGAATAGGATGTTTATCAATCAAAACCATGTCTCTAAACTGCTCTGTACCAATCTAGCCTCTATTGAGATGGGATTCAATCTCTGGGAACTAAGTGAATTTGTATTAGAGTTATATGGTCAAGAGACAAAGATTTGAAAGCCAAAGCTTCTTAAGTACCCCCAAAGAAAGGGGCAAAGCATCATTTCCAAGTATTGTTTACCAGCCCCAGGGGCAGGGAAAGGGGAGAGGTGGGCAATGGTCAAACTTAGCTTTACTAGCTTTCCCAATGACATTTTTAAAGGGCCAATTTTAGGTTAGTCTTAATACTAATTTCTTCCTAAAATGATATATCCCTATTTTTCCTTGATTCTTCTTACACATGTAGTCCCCACAGGATCATGGCTTTCTGGAATTTTCATTGACTTCATATAAACCAAAGATAACTAGAATATTCAATCCCTGTTTCCTGCTAACAGGTAGAAAATTCTAGAAGAGAGAATAAAAACTTGATGTGATATAGACATGTGAAAAAGCCTGCCTTTTACTGACCTGAGCTTTCTCTGTCAGTGGTTCTTATATTTAGTGTGTAGAAGAATCACTTGAGGAATACAGAGACTCCTTGAGCAGCCCAGGGAGATTCTGATTAAGTCGAGGATAGCACCAAGGAAAATGCATTTTTAACAATATCTCAGTTTCCTTTACAGATGGTATATTAATCTACTAGTGCTGTCATAGCAAATTACCACTGACTAGGTGGTTTAAGCAACAAAAATTTATTTCTTATAGTCTGAATATTAGAATTCCAATATCAAGGTGTTGGCAGGTTTGTTTCTCCGGAGTCCTGTCCCCTTGGCTTGCATATGGTTGTCTTATTTCTACATTCTCACATGGTCTTTTCTCTGTGCAAGTATATCCCTGGTGTCTCTCTCTCTTTGTAAAATGACACCAATCCCATTGAATTAGGGCCCCACCCTCACGACCTCATTTAATTTTAACTCCCTGCTTAAAGGCCATATCTCCAAATATAATCAAATTTAGGTTAAGCCTTCAAAAGTGAATTGGGGGGAGGATGACTGGACAAAATTCAGTTCATAATAGATAGTCTATAAGATTTACTTGGAGAAACAATAATGGCTGAGATGTGAAATATGGAATACAATCAGTCAGAAATAGCTACCCAGAAACCACTGTACACAAATTCTAGGTTACCTACTGGAGAAACTGCAAAAGTAATTAAACTATCCTTTCTATTTGAAAGTCCAAGGGTGAACAGAAATTTTATAAATACACTCAAGATATTGGCAAGAGCCAAATAAATACAATGACTATATAATTTATCATCCAAATCAGAATACTTGAAGAAAAACAAGGTAATAGGCATAAACAGGGAATATTCTGAGTAAACAAGGCCCTCTGGCTATTCTACAGACACGTTCTTCTTAAATGTTTATGGAAAAAGCCAGCTTTAAAAGGTAGGCAATATTCATTTACTTTTACTACACACATAATAAAATGATTTCTTCCCAGGTGAATTCATCTTATCAAATATAAAGGTTACTTGATAGGGTCCATACGTATGGGGGTTGGAGGGAAGGGAGTGTTGATGCATGAAACTGTTAAAACTTATTAATGCTTTAGTTAGAAATAGTTTTCCAAATTAAGATTGACTTCTCAGTTAAAGCAGGTAAAGAGCATAGAGGAGGAAGCTTAGGCTCCAGTAAGTTACAGGATTTGCCCCAGGTTATACAACTCATAAGTGAAGCGGTTGTTCTCCAACCCAGGCCTTCTGTCTCCTATTCTGGTCTTCCTGTCTATCCATTACACTCCAAGAGCTTTAGGAAATAATAGTCTTACATGAGTGTTAGGGATTCTGGGCAGCCAATGAATAGAATAAAAGCCTAGAGTACCTGACATGTATGGTAGCAGAGACATACCCCACCCCCAGCAAAGAAAACCACATCCTAATCCCCAGTATCTGAGAATATATTTACATCTATATACGTATATATATTGCCAAAGGGAACTATAACTGTTGCTAACCCAGTGACTTTAATTTTTTATTTTTTTTTGTATTTTTCTGAAGTTGGAAACGGGGAGGCAGTCAGACAGACTCCCGCATGCGCCTGACCGGGATCCACCTGGCATGCCCACCAGGGGGCGATGCTCTGCCCATCTTGGGGTGTCGCTCTGCCACAATCACAGCCATTCTAGCACCTGAGGCAGAGGCCATAGAGCCATCCTCAGCGCCCTGGCAAACTTTGCTCCAATGGAGCCTTGGCTGCAGGAGGGGAAGAGAGAGACAGAGAGGAAGGAGAGGAGGAGGGGTGGAGAAGCAGATGGGCGCTTCTCCTGTGTGCCCTGGCCGGGAATCGAACCCAGGACTCCTGCACGCCAAGCCGACACTCTACCACTGAGCCAACTGGCCAGGGCCTAGTGACTTTAAAATAGATTATTACCTTGGCTCAGTGGTAGAGCGTCAGCCCAGCATGTGGAAATCCCAGGTTTGATTCCTAGTCAGGGCACTCAGGAGAAGTAACCATCTGCTTATCCACCCTTCACCCTTCCCCTTTTCTCTCTCTCTCTCTCTCTCTCTCTCTCTCTCTCTCTCTCTCTCTTTGTGTCTTCCTCACCTGCAGCCATGGCTCTATTGGTTTAAGTGCATCAGACCCGGGTGCTGAGGTTGGCTCCATGGGGCCTCTGCCTCAGGCACTAAAATCAGCTCAATTTGTAGCATGGTCCCAAATGGGCAGCACATCAGCCCCAGACAGGGGTTGCTGGGTGGATCCTGTTTGGGGTAGATGTGGGAGTCTGTGTTTCTATTTCCCCTTTTCTCACTTGGAAAAGAAGAAAAAAGTAAAAAAAAAAAACCAAATAAAAATAAAATAGAGAGATTATCCTGAATCAGCTGAATGGATCCAATATAATAAAAAGGGAAGAGGAAGGCAGAAGAGTACATCAGAGTGATGCCACATGAGAAAGATTTGACTGTCCATTTTTGGATCTGAAGATAGAAGATGGAATTCCAGCTAAAGAATGTAGCCTCTGGGAGTTGGAAACGAAAAGGGAAGATCCTCCAGGAAGGAATTCAGCCTTGCTGACACCTTGATTTTTAGCCCACTGAGACTCATTTTAGATTGCTGGAACTGTCACTTTCAGAATGTTAAGATAATAAATTTGTATTGTGGTAATTTGTTACAGCAGCAATAGAAAACTAATATAAAATAGCAGAAATAGTGATAGGGTGAGACCATAAGGAGTGGGGAGGAGGGGTGTGTGTGTGTATATATGTGTGTTTCAGACATACACATATACAGCAGAATTGAGGTAATTCATCTGACCCTTAAGAAAGGTACAAATCCCATTCTTCCCAGTATATCTTTCTGAAAATAATCTGCATTCTAAAACTAGAATTTCAAATAGGGTAAATAAGAGAAGGAAGATTGAAATAAAATGTTTCCCTTCCAAACAATTTTATTCTGAAGAAAAGATCCCTTCTTCTATGACCCAAGGATGATTTTTGCCAGTGACTTGCACAAGCATGAAATTCTATTTACTATGCATTTATTTTTCTATTACTTGATTCCATGGAGAAAGAAGAGTGTTAACCAATTACAGAAGAAGCTGACTCTAAAAGTGCTTTTCTCAACTGACAATCAGATTTTTAGAGCCAGGGTTTAAACTGCGAATATATTGTACTGTCTCAGGGAGAAATCCTGAGCTGGACTCTCACATAGAACTCTGACAATATCAGAATTTTAATAGCTCTACAATGTTCACTACCTAGAACACAATAACAAGAGCAATGCCTTATCAGTCTGTAAACCAACAGTCTAAAAAGGGATTTCTTTTTAACTGAATGTTAATCAATTGAATGACTGACTCACATGATTTAAGATTTACATCAAACAAAAGTAGGGTTCAGTTGACACTTCCATCAGAGAGAGAAATTGTTTTTTAATTATGTAATAATCTATAATTTGATTTCAAGCAAGACTGACCGTATACAGTGTTCACCCTTAAACAGATACTTCTGTAGTGGACTGTGATATCAGCTGCCCAGCATAATATTCCTTCCCCCTTTGTTCTTATAACCAAATCCCCGTTCCTACAGGAGACTCATTCCATGATGTTTAATTGAGACCATAATCTCCCAATCCCCACCCTCTAGACCAAGGGTCCCCAAACTACGGCCCGCGGGCCACATGCAGCCGCCTGAGGCCATTTATCTGGCTCCCACCGCACTTCCGGAAGGGGCATCTCTTTCATTGGTGGTCAGTGAGAGGAGCACATTGACCATCTCATTAGCCAAAAGCAGGCTCATAGTTCCCATTGAAATACTGGTCAGTTTGTTGATTTAAATTTACTTGTTCTTTATTTTAAATATTGTATTTGTTCCCGTTTTGTTTTTTTACTTTAAAATAAGATATGTGCAGTGTGCATAGGGATTTGTTCATAGTTTTTTTTTTATAGTCTGGCCCTTCAATGGTCTGAGGGACAGTGAACTGGCCCCCTGTGTAAAAAGTTTGGGGACCCCTGCTCTAGACCATCTGGCCACTGTGATTAATTCAGAGATAGGTGCTTGAAGCATGCTAGAACAATCAGAGTCTCCCTTAAAAGTTAATACTTAAACTATAAGTGTAAATATTTTTTGCCTTTTCAAGGACTGCAAGATATAAGGATCATTTAAACCTAGAGCAGTTGTGCCAGTATTTCCAGCCATGTGGAGAAAGTTTATCCAAGAATGTAACCATACAGAGGAAAAGAGAATCAAGAGATGTAAAAAGAGAGTAATATCCCTGATCTCATTGTGTAAGCCCCTAAATACAGGTATGTCTGAAGTAAGACAATCCCTAAATATTTTAGGTAAACCATAAATTACACTTTGCTTAAGCTAGTTTAGGTTTGTGTAACTTGTAACCAAAATAATACTAATACAGATTCTCAGAGCTTGTTCTATTCTCTCCACCACAGTAATTTTTAACCTTGGCTACACAATAGATTCAACTGGGGAGCTTTAATCCCAATGCCCAGGCCATATCTCAGACCAATTTTAAGTCTCCGGGGATGGGACTCATACATCAATATTTTTAAAGTTTCCCAGGTAGTTCAAGTGTGTAGCCAAGGTTAAAAATCATGGCCCTAGAGAGCAAATGCCAGTAGGTGACTTCTAGTGTTATATCAATATTTCCCCAGGTTGACTGGGCATCAGGATTCCCTGAGGTGACTTTCTCAAAATAGAAGCTCACAAGTTCCAGCCATGGAGATTCTAACTCAATAGTCCTGAGGTAGGGCGCAGGAATTCACCTGCCTTTTGAATATCCAAACGTGATTCTAATGTTCAACCTCAGTTGGACAATAAACAAGAAAGAGTAATGGTATCTAAAGTAGTTTGCAGGTACCCCATGAATATCGGTAACCTTAGATTTTTAGCCAGTGACCTTTGGGCTCAAGCCAGTGACCATGGGCTCAAGTTGGTAAGCCCACCATCAAAGAGTCAACCTTAGGGACTCAAACCTGGGTCCTCCGCGTTGTTCTACCTACTGCGCCACTGCCTGGTCAGGCAGTTTTCTTATTTTTAAAGTCAGAGAGAGAAAGCAGCACTCATTGACTGCTTCCTGTGTGTGCCCTGGCCGGGGATCAAACCCTTAAATTGTTGTTCTATCTGGACAACACTCTTGACTGACTGAGCTAACTGGTCAGAGCCTTGCTGTGCTTTATTTTATTGTATTTCAAAGATGTTGCAGTTTTTACAAATTGAAGGCAAGACCTTCCAACAGCAAAAAGATTACAACTCACTTTATTGCAGTGGTCTGGAACTGAACCCACAACATCTCCAAGGTATGACTGTAGTTATTATCTGAGAAATGCTTATAGCCTGACCCGGCAGTGACGCAGTGAAGAGTGTATAGGATTAGGACACAGAGGACCCAGGTTCGAAGCCCTGAGGTCGCCAGCCTGACTGCTGGCTCACCAGCTTGAGCGCAGGGTCACTGCTTTGATCATGGGATCATAGACATGACCTCATGGTCACTGGCTTGAGCCCAAAGATCACTGGTTATAAGCCCAAGGTCAATGACTTGAAGCCCAAGGTCACTGGCTTGAGCAAGGGGTCACTCACTCTGCTGTAGTCACCTGGTTAAGACACATATGAGAAAGCAATTAATGAACAACTAAGGAGCAACAACAAAGAATTGATGCTTCTCATCTCTCTCCCTTCCCACCTGTCTGTCCCTATCCATCCCTATCTCTCTGTCTGTCTCTGTCTCTGTCACAACAACAACAATAGCAATAACCACAATAAAAAAAGAGAAATGTCTTCAAAGGCAGGCAAAATGTGGTATTTCTTGAAAAAAAGGATGACAAAATGGGACAGAGCTGGAACTGTACAAAAAGGCAATGTTGTCTTACTTGGTTTGCATTTAGAGGAACTTACAATACTGTCATTTGTGGGCTATAATTCTGTGGGCACAAAGGAGGCTGGACATTATTCTATATTCAAAGAGAAACCATTCTGAGGAGCAAAGTGACATAGTCAGATCTATCTTGTTTTTGTTTTTCTGAAAAATACTGTGTGTGGCCTTAATGTGAGAGATACAAAAAGAGGAAGACCAGTTAGGAATGGGTATAATAATCCAGACTAAAGGAAATGAGGGGTCCATCCTGAGTCATGGCACTAAGAATGAGAAAATATAAGAGACACCAAAAATGGTCAAGGCATATAATATGTCTACTAAATTAATTCTGATGTTGAAATAGAGTAAATGATGGTAAAATTAATATCTTAATTTTTTTTCTGAGAACTTTTAAGTTCCCCATAGGTTACACTGCCTAGTAAATTAGGACACAGGAGAATAGAGGAAGTCCTCTTTATAAGAATAATTCTAAACAACAAAATTGCTAAAACCACAGGGGAAAGAAAATAGGCTGGTTATTTTACTACCACACCTTTTTGGGAGGAGAGGGTTATAAAGAATTAGCCATCTAGATGGCTGATCTTATTCATCTGAGTTACTAATCCCTTCCTTCAGACTGTTTCTAAATAGCAAATCCACTTTCAAAAGACAAAGATTCAATTTCCACTTCTGGCCAAAATGGAATTAATAAGGACTGGATTATCCTTTCACTTGAAACAATCCAAAAAACAGACATAATAAATAAGAGTTTTTTAGACACAGGTCATCAAGTAACAAAGAAAAATAATCCCCAAAAGAAGTGATTATATAAGTTTACTACTTAGAAAGAGTTTCCAGGATATGTACAGGGTGCAGGGAGAGAAAGCAGAAGAGAAGTCTAATGGATTCCCTGAGTTAGAGAGAATGGAACCAAGAGTACAAGAAGAACAAAGAGACTGGAGTTTGCAGGACAGATAATCAGAGAGGAGAGAGCAGCAGAGAGAACCCTGGAGCTTGACAGACTTTACCCCTAGAGTATTCAGCAGGGTATTGATAAGAATATGCATGTGAGGAAATTAGCCATGGACAGGGAAAGAACCACCTGACAGGATTGGAGAAAACATTAGCCAGCATTCATATGTGGCTAGGAATAAAGCCTTTTGCCATAAACTAGACCAGTGTTTTTCAACCAGTGTGCCACGGCACACTAGTGTGCCATGAGACATGGTCAGGTGTGCTGTGGGGAAATTAAACATGGGAAGTGCCAGCTGCTTCCATCTGAACATAAACATTCCCCTCACAATCCCTCCAGCTATCAGTGACAGGAAGAGTGGAGGCACAGGGAAGGCTCACTGACCAATCACCTTCTAGGATTCATCCTGACCACTAGTGATGAACCAATAGTAGGCCGCCTCTCATCTACACCCAGGAAGTTCCCCACTCGGGCTGCCGCGTATTTGTCATTGTATGGCCGCGGCGAGTAGTTGAAGCTGCTACTCCTCCCCATGGTCCCGATTTCTAATCCTGGACAGGACTGGAGGTAAATGTTGCCACCACTAGATGAAGCCTCAGCCTCAGCTGGTTATGTCTATCCTGATGGTGTATATAGATATTTGACCTTTTTCTTTTTAAAAGAGGCCCCCACAGAGGGTGATATACAATGCATCACAATGTTATCTATATTGTATACGGCCTCCTGAAGGGTCATCTTCTCAAAGAGCTCAAATATCTATATACACCATCAGAACAGACAGAACCAAGGCCCCTGCACCCAGATGACCATGGGATTTGAACCCACAACCTCAGAGAGAACTCTAGTATTTATCAGAATCTTTACCTAGAAAGAAAACTTCTCAATCTGACAGTAGAGATGCTCTGAGGACTTATGATGTTACACAAGTACCCAACATTTTCTAAAATTGATTTTGTCCAGTCTCTGTATAGAGAGAGTATTTGCCAAATTGATTTGAACCCACAGCCTTGATGAAAGCTCCAGTATCTATTAGCGGGACTGTATGTATGAGGGGATACATGGGACTGTATATATGAGGGGTTACATGGGACTGTATATGAGGGGATGTTATGTGGGACTGTATATGAGGGGATGTTACGTGGGACTGTATATATGAGGGATGTTACATGGGACTGTATATATGAGGGGGTTATCCTTTTTTATTTAACTTTTTTTTAATAAATGTAATTTATTTAAAGGACCTCTGCCAGGCATATTTCACTCTTGTGACAGTTTGGGATCTCAGCAAGACGAGCAAGTGACAGTGATGGAGAAGTTTTTGAGAAGGGAAAATGCAAATGCCGAACAGGGCCCTGGACAAAATTCTGACCCAGATGAAGGCCCTAGTATGAGTGGTCGACAAAAGAAAAAAGACAAGACGGTGAGCTCGAGGCAATACAGCAAAAGCTATCTTTAATTTGGATTTACTTTCACTGGGGATGAGACACCACCAACTCTGCTGTGCTTGGTGTGTGGTGAGAAGCTTAATAGCGCCATGGTGCCAATCAAGCTTAAACACCATCTCCAAACAAAACACCCTTCCATTCAAAACAAGCCGATGGACTATTTTGTACGCTTATGTACAAACAATGAGAAACGGGCAACTTTTTTGAGAAAAACCACAAAGGTAAATGAGAGAGCCCTCAAAGCTAGCTAACTTGTTGCTGAACTTGTAGCTAAATCAAAAAAGTCCCACACTGTGGCAGAAACATTGATACTGCCAGCTTGTAGAGCCATTGTAAATGAGATGCTTGGCCCTACCACAGCCAAAGAGATAGCTGAAGTGCCTCTCTCAGATAACACAATTGCCAGACATATTGATGACATGTCTGCAGACATTGAAACTGTTGTTTTGGAAAAGGTGCGTATCAGTAAGAACTTTGCCTTGCAACTTGATGAGTCTATGGATATTAGTGGACATTGTCAGCTCTTGGCCAACATGTGTTTTGTGGATGGAGAAGCCATTAGAGAAAACTTCCTATTTTGCAAGGCACTGCCAGAAAAATCAACAGGAGAGGAAATATTTTGGGTCACATCGGAATATCTTGATCATGGGAAAACTGTACAGGTGTCTGCACTGATGGAGCCGCAGCCATGGTCAGGCGCATCAAAGGCTTCGTAAGTAGGGTCAAAGAAACCCAGATGTTATTGTTATGCACTGTTTTTTGCACCATGAGGCCCTTGTTGCAAAGACCTTACCAGAAGATCTAACTCCTGTGTTGGATGATGTTGTGAGCATAGTAAACTTTGTGAAGATGCAACCTTTGAGATGTCACTTGTTTGCGTCTTTGTGTAAAGAAATGGGAGCAGAACATAAAATCTTATTGCTCTACACAGAGGTCCGGTGGCTGTTGCGTGGCAAAGTGCTGGCCCGTGTGTATGAGTTGCGAGAGGAACTTAAAGTATTTCTGACAAATGAGAGGTACGATTACTCAAAGCTGCTTGCAAGTGATGAGTGGTGTGCAAAGTTGGCATACCTGGCTAATATATTTCATTATCTGAATGAACTGAACACACAGATGCAAGGCCAAAATGAAAAGCTGCTTACAAGCACTAATAAAATGAATGGATTCCGTTTAATGGTGCAGCTCTGGCAAGAACATGTGCAGCGTGGCAACCTTGAGATGTTCCCGCTCACCGAGAAACAGCATGATGGCAACACTGCTGCAATGTGCGAGGTAATTGGCAGACATTTGAAAACTCCTGAGAAGATGTTGTCATTTTATTTCTCTTCAGCCTTCACAGAATGCCTTGACTGGGTTAGGGACCCATACAGCTCAGTATCCGTTGCTGGAAAGGACATGACTTTAAAGGAGCAAGAGGAACTCATTGAACTGAAACAAGATTGTGGTTTAAAGCTAAAGTTTGCTGATCTTCCTTTGGACAGTTTTTGGTTATCTGTTGCCTAGGAGTTCCCCATTCTGGCCAACAAAGCTATTTTGACATTGCTCCCGTTTTCAACCACGTATCTATGTGAGCTGAGCTTCTCAAGCTTAACTGCAATAAAAACTAAAAAGAGAGAGAAACTGAGAACTGTTAAGGAAGAGCTTCGTGTGTGTCTTTCTACCATTCCTGCCAGGATATCCCTTTTTGTGTTCATCGAAACAGGCCCAGGTTTTACACTAAGTGAGTATAAATACATTTAGAAACTATATTATTAACTATATGTATAATATGTACTGTGTTAGAGTGTCATTTTGTGTCATTTTGGTAGGTGGTGTGTCCCAGGATTTTGTAAATGTAAAAAAATGTGCCGCAGCTCAAAACAGATTGAAAATCACTGAGCTAGACTATAAAATCTCCTAGAGTGGTTTTCAAGAACTGTGAAGGATCTAGGATTTTACCCTACTTGGATCTTAAAAAAGATAAAGACATATTGTATCATGGATACTGACAAATGAAAGACTTCTAGGTCAGAGGCAGAGGACTTTATTGCTCAGGGCACAGCAAGTAGCATAAGATCTGCATATTTATTTGTGTTGGTTCTCTGCTGTGAAATGAATGTTTGTTTCCACCCAGAATTCATATGTTGAAGTTCTAACCTCTAATGTGATAGTCTTAGGAGGTAGGGCCTTTGGTAGGTAACGGTTTAGATCAGTGGTAGTCAACCTGGTTCCTACTGCCCACTAATGGGCATTCCAGCTTTCATAGTGGGCGGTAGAGGAGCAAACAAAGTATAAATAAAAATATTTAACTATAGTAAGTTGTTTTATAAAGATTTATTCTGCCAAATTTAGCAAAAATCCGGCATAAAGTACTTGGTAAGTAATTAGTATTATATGCTTTAACTTGCTGTAACTCTGCTTTATAAATTTTATAAAGTAAAGTTACTTCCCTACTTTATAAATCACCATTACTTGAAACCGGTGGGCAGTTAGAAAATTTTACTACTAACAGAGATACAAAAGTGGGTGTTAGGTATAAAATGGTTGACTACCCCTGGTTTAGATGATAGTGATACCCATGATGAAATTAGTACCCTTTTAAGAGGAGATGCCAGAGGCTTTGCTAAGTCTTCCCTCTGCCATGCAGTGATACAGTGAGAAGACAGCCATTTGCAAACTAGGAAGAGGACTCTCACCAGAACTGGACCAGGCCAGCACCTTGATCTTGGACTTCCCAAACTTCAGAATTACAAAAAATAAATATTCGTTCTTTAAGCCATACAGGTTATAATAATTTGTTATAGCAGCCCAAGCAGATTAAGACACTTCTTCTTGTCCATGAGTCCCATGGAGGTGATTTGATATTGGCCTAGGTAAATGTTACACATGCAGTGAATTTCTATCACAGCTGAGAAACACCAAGATTGAGAAAGTCCACATTTTTATACTGAGCTGTAAATCAATTGGGTCGCAGAAAATAACACAGTAAGTCATAAGCACCAAAAAGGCATGTAGAAACAAGATGATAGAATCACCTAAAACATGGGTGTAAAGCCAGTAGCCGCGGCCACCGTCACAGCCGCCTGGCCCATGCAGGTTCACATTTGATTCGAACAGATGGTAATGAAACAGTAGAGCCAAGAACTGGTGGGCCATTATCTTTATCCGAGCTTGCAGCCAGCGGGCAAGAGATACACACAGTGGGAAAACATTTCCCTTTCCATTCAGGGCTCCCAAAGCCACTGACTTATCCAAGTTTCCTAGAATCAAAGTTTCTACCTCACCAGCTTTATTCACCTCTGTTCCCCATCTCCTTCTCTCTACACAAACTCTGTGCAAACTGTTGCTTCAGCACTCTGCCATCTTGGCTGCTTCTCCTATCTCCATATGGTCTTTCTCTGCTCTCTTCTAGCATGGGCTCCCCTAGAACGTAATCACTCTTCCCCCAGAACAATGTAATCTCTCTTCCTTTTAAAACTTTTTGGCATGAAAGCCTCACTCAACACACATTAGTATAATCATGCCCATCCCAAGCAAGAAGGGCAACTAATATCATCACCTGGGTGACAAGCTTCTACGTGGGCAGCGCCATCTTTAACAAAGTGAGCATAGAATATTTTATTTGCCCAACCATGGGTCTCAGAAGTTATAAGGAAAGGGAAGCAAGGCCCAAAGCATGGCTCAAAAAAACCTAGCCCAGGCACAAGAAGCATCACTTAAATAGAGCAAGGAGAGGTGGGACAGCATCATGGAAAATCATCTCATCTGTAAAGTGAGGATAATAATATTTACCTTGCAAGGCTACTGTGAGCCTTAATGATAATATATAGCAAGCACAGTGCCTCACATAGAGAAGATATTCAAACTATAGCTATATGAAGACAAGGAAGAGAAAAGGAAACAAATATGGTACCAATAATAAACTAGAATCCTAAAAAGTACTGAAGTATAGCAGAAAGAAAGAGTGCTTTTGTTGGTCAAATAAGTTTGTAAATAATAATATATATGTTTGCTCGCTTATAGTTTGCATTGGATGTGGGAGGACAGGCTATAAGCAGGCAGAATTCTTATAGCCTAAGGCTTAGTTTTAAGACTAAGCCTTTCCCATCCTTTTTTTTTTTTTTTTTTTTTTTTTTCTTTTCTTTTCTTTCTCTTTATTCTCCGGTTAGCATTTACTGCCAGGCATCTCTACCAAATGCTAGTATAGCTCCCTTTTTTTTTTAATATTAATATTTTTTTATTAAATTTAATGCAGTGACATTGATAAATCAGGGTACATATGTTGAGAGAAAATATCTCTAGATTATTTTGACATTTGATTGTGCTGTATACCCCTCCCGCAAAGTTAAATTGTCTTCTGTCACCTTCTATCTGGTTTTCTTTGTGCCCCTCCCCTCCCCTAACCCCTCTCTCCTTCTTCACCCCCTCCCCCCCTCCCCCAACCCCCCCGCCCCTGTTGCCATCACATTCTTGTTCATGTCTCTGAGTCTCATTTTTATGTCCCTTCTATGTATGGATTCATCTCAGTTATTTTTCTGATTTACTTATTTCACTCCGTATAATGTTATCAAGGTCCATCCACGTTATTGTAAATGATCCGATGTCATCATTTCTTATGGCTGAGTAGTATTCCATAGTATATATGTACCAAAGCTTTTTAATCCACTCGTCCTCTGACGGACACTTGGGCTGTTTCCAGATCTTCGCTATTGTGAACAATGCTGCCACAAACATGCGAGTGCATTTCTCCTTTTCGAGCCGTTCTATGGTGTCCTTGGGGTATATTCCTAAAAGTGGGATAGCTGGGTCAAAAGGCGGTTCGATTTTCAGTTTTTTGAGGAATCTCCATACTGTTTTCCACAGTGGCTGCACCAGTCTGCATTCCCACCAGCAGTGCAGGAGGGTTCCCTTTTCTCCACATCCTCGCCAGCACTTATTCTGTGTTGTTTTGTTGATAAGCGCCATTCTGACTGGTGTATGGTGATATCTCATTGTGGTTTTAATTTGCATTTCTCTAATGATTAGTGATGTTGAGCATTTTTTCATATGCCTATTGGCCATCTGTATGTCCTCTTTGGAGAAGTGTCTATTCATCTCTTTTGCCCATTTTTGGATTGGGTTGTTTGTCTTCCTGGTGTTGAGTTTTACAAGTTCTTTATAAATTTTGGTTATTAACCCCTTATCAGACGTATTGTCAAATATGTTCTCCCATTGTGTAGTTTGTCTTTTTATTCTGTTCTTGTTGTCTTTAGCTGTGCAAAAGCTTTTTAGTTTGATATAGTCCCATTTGTTTATCCTGTCTTTTATTTCACTTCCCCGTGGAGATAAATCAGCAAATATATTGCTCCGAGAGATGTCGGAGAGCTTACTGCCTATGTTTTCTTCTAAGATGCTTATGGTTTCACGGCCTACATTCAAGTCTTTTATCCATTTTGAGTTTATTTTTGTGAGTGGTGTAAGCTGGTGATCTAGTTTCATTTTTTTGCAGGTAGCTGTCCAATTTTCCCAACACCATTTGTTAAAGAGGCTGTCTTTACTCCATTGTATTTCCTTACCTCCTTTGTCAAATATCAGTTGTCCATAGAACTGTGGGTTTATTTCTGGGTTCTCTGTTCTATTCCATTGATCTATATGCCTGTTCTTATGCCAGTACCAGGCTGTTTTGAGTACAATGGCCTTGTAGTATAACTTGATATCAGGAAGTGTGATACCTCCCACTTTATTCTTCTTTTTTAAGATTGCTGAGGCTATTCGTGTCCTTTTTTGGTTCCATATAAATTTTTGGAATATGTGTTCTATATCTTTGAAGTATGTCATTGGTATTTTAATTGGTATTGCATTGAATTTATAAATTGCTTTGGGTAATATAGACATTTTAATGATGTTTATTCTTCCTAACCATGAGCACGGTATATGCTTCCACTTGTTAGTATCTTCCTTGATTTCTTTTATCAATGTTTTGTAATTTTCCGAGTACAAGTCTTTAGTCTCCTTGGTTAAGTTTACTCCTAGGTACTTTATTTTTTTGGTTGTAATTGTGAAGGGGATTGTTTCCTTAATTTCTCTTTCTGACTGTTCATTGCTGGTGTATAAAAATGCTTCTGATTTCTGAGTATTGATTTTATATCCTGCCACTTTGCTGAATTTATTTATCAGGTCCAGTAGTTTTTTGACTGAGACTTTAGGGTTTTCTATATACAATATCATATCATCTGCAAATAATGATAGTTTTACTTCTTCTTTTCCAACTTGAATGCCTTTTATTTCTTCTTCTTGTCTGATTGCTGTGGCTAGGACTTCCAGGACTATGTTAAATAAGAGTGGTGAAAGGGGGCACCCCTGCCTTGTTCCTGATCTTAAGGGTATTGCTTTTAATTTTTGCCCATTGAGTATGATGTTGGCTGTGGGTTTCTCATAGATGGCTTTTATCATGTTGAGGTATGTTCCCTGTATTCCCACTTTGCTGAGAATTTTGATCATGAATGGGTGCTGAATTTTATCAAATGCTTTTTCTGCATCTATTGAAATTATCATATGGTTTTTCTCCTTTTTTTTATGTGATGAATCACATTGATTGATTTACGAATATTGTACCAGCCTTGCCTCCCCAGAATAAATCCCACTTGATCATGGTGTATGATTTTTTCCATATATTGTTGGATCCGGTTTGCTAATATTTTGTTGAGGATTTTAGCATCTATATTCATCAGAGATATTGGCCTATAATTTTCTTTCTTTGTGTTGTCTTTGCCTGGTTTTGGAATCAGAATTATGCTCGCCTCATAAAAGGAGTTTGGAAGTCTTCCTTCCTCTTGAATTTTTTGAAATAGTTTGAGAAGGATAGGAGTTAGTTCTTCTTTGAATATTTGGTAGAATTCCGTTGTGAAGCCATCGGGCCCTGGACTTTTCTTTGTTGGGAATTTTTTGATAACTGTTTCGATCTCCTTTGGTGTAATTGGTCTGTTTAAGTTTTCTGATTCTTCCAGATTGATTTTTGGAAGATTGTACGTTTCAAGGAATTTGTTCATTTCATCTAGGTTGTCTAGTTTTTTGGCATACAGTTCTTCATAGTATTTTCTTACAATATTTTGTATTTCTGTTGTGTCAGTAGTTATTTCTCCTCTCTCATTTCTAATTTTATTTATTTGAGTCCTCTCTCTCTTTTTCTTGGTGAGTCTACTTAAAGGTGCATCAATCTTGTTTACCTTTTCAAAGAACCAGCTTCTAGTTTCATTGATCCTCTGTATTGTTTCTTTAGCCTCTATGTCATTTATTTCTGCTCTGATCTTTATTATTTCCTTCCTTCTACTACATTTGGGCTTTACTTGCTGTTCTTTTTCTAATTCTTTTAGATGCAGGGTTAAGTTGTTTATTTGAGCTTTTTCTAGCTTCTGAAAGTGTGCCTGTAGTGCTATGAACTTCCCTCTCAGCACTGCTTTCGCTGTGTCCCATAAATTTTGAGTTGTTGTATGCTCATTGTCATTCGTTTCTAGGAATTTCTTTATTTCTTCTTTGATCTCATTCTTAATCCATTCATTATTTAACACCCTGCTATTTAGTTTCCATGTGTTTGAGAATTTTTGAGCTTTTCTGCTGTGATTCATTTCTAGTTTCATGCCGTTGTGATCGGAGAAAGTGCTTGATATGATTTCAGTCTTCTTAAATTTGTTGAGAGCACTTTTGTGCCCTAACATGTGGTCTATCCTAGAGAATGTACCATGAGCACTTGAAAAGAATGTATATTCTGCTGCTTTAGGGTGAAAAGTTCTGAAGATATCTATTAAATCGAGTTGATCTAGTGTTTCCAATAAGTCTGCTGTTTCTTTGTTAATTTTCTTTCTTGAGGATCTATCTAGTGATGTTAGTGGGGTATTGAAATCCCCTACTATTATAGTATTGCTGTTGATCTCAGCCTTTAAATCCATCAAAGTCTGTTTTATATATTTGGGTGCTCCTATATTAGGTGCATAGATATTTATAATAGTTATATTTTCCTGTTGGATTACTCCCTTTATCATTATGTAGTGGCCTTCTTTATCTCTTACTATATCCTTTGTTTTAAAGCCCAATTTGTCTGATATAAGTATTGCTACCCCAGCTTTTTTTTCATTTCCGTTTGCATGAAACATTTTTTTCCATCCTTTTACCTTCAATCTGTGTGTGTCTTTTGTTCTAAGGTGTGTCTCTTGTAGACAACATATGTATGGGTCCTGTTTTCTTATCCACGCAGCTACCCTATGTCTTTTGATTGGATCATTTAATCCATTTACATTTAAGGTTATTATTGATATGTAGTTGTTTATTGCCATTTTCTTCTTTAAAGGTGTATTCCTTTTTCTTTTTTTTTTTTTTTCTGTATTCTTTTCCCACTTTATCTGTTTACACCAGGCCCCTTAATATTTCCTGCAGCATTGGTTTGGTTGTAATGAATTCCTTGAGTTGTTTTTTGTCTGGGAAGCTTTTTATTTCTCCTTCAATTTTAAACGATAGCCTTGCTGGATAAAGTAGTCTTGGTTGTAGGTTCTTGTTCTGCATTACTTTGAATATTTCTTGCCATTCCCTTCTGGCCTCAAGTGTTTCTGTTGAGAAGTCAGATGTCATCCTTATGGGGGCTCCTTTGTAGGTGATAACTTTTTTTTCTCTTGCAGCTTTTAATATTTTCTCTTTATCGCTTAGCTTTGGTATTTTAATTATGATGTGTCTTGGTGTAGGTTTCTTTGGGTTTCTCTTTAATGGAGTCCTCTGTGCTTCTTGGATTTGTGAGAGTTTCTCTTGCATTAATTTAGGGAAGTTTTCAGCTATGATATGATTGAACAAAGTCTCTATCCCTTGTTCTTTTTCTTCTTCTTCAGGGACCCCTATGATGCGGATGTTATTTCTCTTCATGTTGTCACAGAGCTCTCTAAGAGTTTCCTCTGACTTTTTGAGTCTTTTTTCTCTTTTCTTCTCTGCTTTCATGCCTTCATTCCAGTTGTCTTCTAACTCCCTGATTCGATCCTCTGCTCTATCTATCCTGTTTTTAATTCCTTCCATTGTGGTCTTTATTTCTGATATTGTATTTGTCGTCTCCAACTGATTCTTTTTTATACTTGCTATTTCTTTATTTAGGTTTTCAAACTCCCCCTCCATTGTTGTTCTAAGATCCCTAAGCATCCTTACAATCATTATTTTGAACTCCGCATCTGGAAGTTTGATTATTTCCATATCACTCAGTTCATCTCTCGAAAGTGTCTCTTGTGGTTTCATTTGGATTGCACTCCTTTGTTTTCTCATCTTCTTCTTCTTTTTTTTTTTTATTTGTAGAGTTGATTGAGTCTAGGCTTGGTGTTGTCTGCCTCCAGTTTTCAGTTGTGTTATTTTTAGGTCTTCGTGGGTTGGTATCAGCTATTATTTGTAATCCACTTTCGGATTTGGGCAGCTTTGAAGTCTTGATTTGTTTGTTTTCTTAACAAGTGATATTCTTGTTAACTGATCTCAGCAGGGGGCTTCCTTGAAACTGTATCCAGGAATGCTGTGGGTGTAACCTGAGACGCTGAAGGTCTCTTCCTCCAGCTAATCTCACTGGGGGCAGGGTTTTTTCTCTCAGCTTCAGTAGGGGGAGGTGTATCTCAGATCTCCATGGAGACCTGAGTTACTGCCCCTCCTCCCCACTTCTTGTTTTCAGCTGTGTCTTGTTGTGCTGATTGCAGCTGGATAGATGTCCGGAGATCTCTGATCCGGAAGCACTTCAGCTCTGTTTTGTGAAAGGTTCGGTCCCTCTCCCAGCTATGGCCACCTCCAGCACGAATGAGTCAGCTTTTTTATTTTGTTTCTTGCATACCTTAGCCCCTCACAGTCTGTCCCTCTCCCTGTCTTTTCCACTTGGGAGATAAGCTGGTCTTTTCAACCCACCTTGCTCCCTGGTCACCAGGTAAGTGGCTGTGAGCAGTAGTTTCTGCTCTTTTTCCTCTGTGAAATCCTCTCTGGGCTCTCAGCCTCACCCCCCTCCTTCCCTTCCTGTAAGCAGAGGAGATTCAGGCACTCCTTACCAGGATTATTGTGGCTTCCTCTTTGCTCCTTGGTTTTTGAGAGCTGTTCTTGCAGTTCAGTGTTGGTTTTTCATGCTGATTTTTCCTAAATTGATTTGTATTCCAGTTTGGTGTTGAGAGCTGGGTGTCTGTGCATCTGCCTACTCCGCTGCCATCTTCTCTCTCTCCTTTCCCACCCTTTTTGATGTGGGGTGGTGCACTCTCATGAGGAATCCCATTATGCCTCAGATAAGTGACTTTGTATCAGAGGTTTCCTTGTTTGTATATTGGATTAAAGGTTTTGATTTCTACACTATAAAGTGGGGCAGACCAGGAGCTTGCTTTCTCTTGGTTCCTGAGATTAGCATTAGAGAGGAGAGCAAAGAGAGGCCACGTGGAGGAAACCAGGAGAAGCAGCCAAGATGGTGGAGTGTTGAAGGAGAAGCCAGTTTGTGCAGTTTGTGCAGAGAAGGAACAGAGGTGAAAAAGGCTAGTGAGCTAGAAACCTTTGATTCTAGGAAACTCGGATAAGTCAGTAGCTTTGTGAGCACTGAATGAGTGGGTTTTGGAGCCCAGTGTGTGTTTTTACTTGTCCACCGGGTGCAAGCTAGGATTAAAGGTAATGGCCCACCAGTTCTTGGCTCCATTGTTTCTTTACCCACTGTCCAAATCCAGTGCAAACCTGCATGGGCCAGGTGGCTGTGATGGTGGCCGTGGCTACTGGCTTTACAGCTTTGCATTCAGGGAGATCTGGGCTAGTACTATTTGCTATGTAAACTGTGGAAAATTATCTCCCCTCTCTTGACCTCAGCTTCTTCATTTATAAAGATGAAATAAAAATTCAATATTGCAACATTTAGAAATAATACATAAAATGTAACTGTGTTCTTTAGAAAAGTGTCTATTAAGATCCTTTGTCCATTTTTAATTGGAATGTTTTTCTTTCTGGTGTGGAGTTTTATACATTTTTTATATAAATTTTGAACATTAGCCCCTTACAGATGTATCAGCATGTATGTTCCCCCATTCAGTGGATTGTCTTTTCATTTTGTTGATGGTTTCCTTTGCTGTGCAAAAGCCTTTTTGTTAAATGTAGTCCCATTTGTTTATTTTGTCCTTTGTTTCCTGTAAAGAATCACCCATTTAACCTTGAACCCTCCATGACTTAGATTGGAGAACTTTAGTTAAAAGCCCTGAATGTCTCTTGGATGCAAACACCAAGAAACTGTGTGAGTGAGTGACCTTTGTGCAGACACAAAGGTATGCATGTGAATTGGCTTTAGAAAATTAGCCTAGAGGTTCTAGATTTCCCCTTCCTTTGTGTTTGTTAATTAGCAAAAGAAAAAGAATGTACTGACCCAAATTAGCCCTTTCTCCATGTCAGCAAAATGACCATTAATCATTCTTTTTCCTTATCACTTGATCTCCCTCTCTTTTAATCCTGTTACCTCTGTTCTGTTTCTAATCAATAAAAGCTAAGGGAGAAGGAAGTTAACGAGGTCTTCTGTGCCTCCCTTGGCAAGCCTCCCCCTCTCTTCCTCTTGACATAAGTTTCTGTCTTGAGTAGGTTTCTTCCACGTGAAACTAGTAGTTCCCGGTGGCCTGGAATACTATAGTTTCCCTTGCTCTAGTAGATATTTCAGCAAAAATATTGCTACAAAATATCTCTGATATTTTACTGCCTATGTTTTCTTTCAGGAACTTTATGGTTTTATGGCTTGTATTTAAGTCTCTCATCCATTTTGAGTCTAGTCTTGTGTATGGTGTAATTTGTTGGTCTAGTTTCATTTTTTTTTTTTGCATGTACCTGTCCAATTATTCCAATACCATTTATTAAAGAAACTGTCTTTACTCCATTGTATGTTCTTGCCTCCTTGGTCAAATATTAATTGACCATATAGGTGTGGGGTTATTTCTAGATTCTTTGTTCTGTCAATGTCACTACATTAGAGAGCTACACATTAACACCACAATGTGATATCACCTCATACCTGCCAGAATGACTGCCATCAACAAATCAACACACAACAAGTGGTGGCAAGGATGTAGAGAAAATGGAATCCTCATGCACTGTTGGTGGGAATGCAGACTCATGCAGCTACAGTGAAATACAGTATGGTGTTTCCTCAAAAAATTAAAAATAGAATTGACTTTTGACCTAGCAATCCCAGTCCTGAGAATGTATCTTAAGAATCCTGAAACACTAATTGGAAAGAATATATGCACCCCCATGTTCATTGTAGCTTTATTTACAATAGCCAAGATCTGGAAATAGCCCAGTTGTCCATCAGTGAATGTGTGGATTAAATAGCTGTGTACATTTGTACAATAGACTAATACACATCCATAAAAGGTAGGAAATCTTACCTTTTGCAGCAGCCTGAGAGAACCTAGAGAGCATTATGCTACGTGAAATAAGCCAGTCAGAGAAAGAAACATACTATATGATCTCATTTATATGTAGAATCCAATGAACAGAATAAATGGAGGAATATAATAAAAATAGAGGCATGAATATGTGGAAAAGATGATGGACAGCAGTTAGAGAGGAGAGGGGCCAAGGAAATTGGATGAAAAAAGGTGAGGGGAGTAGCAAAAAAGTAAATACACAGAACACATAAACACAGAGATCAGGGTGGCAATAGCAATAAAGAAAGGGGGTAGCAGGTAGCAGTACATGGAGATGGGCAAACAGCGAGAAATGGAGACAGAAAAACACTTTGCTTGCAGTGCTGATTGCAAGATGCTTTGTGCATATGGTGTTATATTGAGTTGTACACTTGAAACCTGTATGGGTTTGAGAACCAATGTCATCCCAATAAATTCAAATATATATATATATATAAATTATCTAATATTATTTTTATTATTAATATAATTATTAAATTGGCCTTTAACTAGCCTCAGGAAAGGTATCACACTGGAAGATAGCCCTACCAATTTTTCAGCCCTTTGGTTGAAAGCACAGAAAACAGCAATACTGCTGATAATCCATTTGTCTTCCATAGATAGTAGGATCAACCAAAGGCCATGAGGCTACATCCAGAGTTACAAGGCACTCAAATGAATTACAAGAAAGGAGTGTCATCAGCCATATTAATAACAAAAGAGAACATTCTGTAAGGTTCTTCATAAATCTTCATAGCAAATATTAGCATAATTTTTATGAGCTCTGTTCTCTCCAATGTCTAGAGATCTCTTTGAGAGTAAACTAGGTGATAAGAAGTACATTAATTTTTTTAGATTGTATTTATTCATTTTAGAGAGAGAGAGAGAGAGAGAGAGAGAGAGAGAGAAGGGGGAGGAGCAGGAAGCATCAACTCCCATATGTGCCTTGACCAAGCAAGCCCAGGCTTTCAAACTGGTGACCTCAACAATCTAGATCAATGCTTTATCCACTGCACAATCACAGGTCAGGCAGCATTCTATACTTAAACAAACTCCAAGTTTTTATTGATGGATATGCAAGACTCAATTTCTCTCTCTTTCTCTCCTTTCTTTTTTTATTTCTTTTCCATAAAAAACATTTGAATAAGTTCCTCATTAAAGATACTCTCTCTCTCTCTCTCTCTCTCTCTCTCTCACACACACACACACACACACACACACACAATATCATCAGAGGCTATATCCAATTTATCTTATTTCCATTAAGGCTCAGTCAAATGCTCTTAGTCAAATTTCCCAATAAATCAAAGAAATCAATAACAAGGAAGAGCATGCTAAACATTTGCTCTCATAAAATGTCCATGCAAGAAATAAAGTGACACTGAAAGTCCCACCTGACTCATTCACCAAAGTGATCCACAGATACCAAATTCTTCTAAACTAAATGTCAGGACATATAGTCTGGGAAGTACAAGCATACTTATAGAGGCTTGGTCGAATATCTAAAAGTACTGCCATCTATTCAACTTTTCTACTCAGATATTGAGCAAGACAACAGCCCAAAACACCAAGATAGAACATATTTAATTATTGTCTCTGAGTATCAATTTTGCACACTATGTAATTACTTGGGCTAAGAGGAAGTAAACAAAATGAAATTCCAACCCACAGTGGAAAAAAATGAGCCAATAGAGATTCTACAATAAAGAACTCTAGTTGGAATAATGTATCAATAAATGATAGGAAACAATGTCTAAGCCCAAAATGACTATCTCAGCATTATCATTAGTCTCATTCAGGAAAAAAGATAGTATATACCTTATAATGCAATATACCAGAGGAAAAGGTGGGAGGCAAAGAGAATTTTGCTATAGATAAAACAAAAAAGACTAGCTTCATGACAAATATGGAAGGTGGCTTTACCGCCTGATAACATCTGTTGTTCGAATGAGGATAAGTGGTCAGATGGCTTTTGGCTACTCAGTAACAGCTCTCTGGAGAGCAAGGCATCACAAAATAAATGTATTTACTAATAATCTGAAATTAAAATACAGATGATTTCTCCAACACTGACCTGTACTAAGAACTTTTCTAGATGGCCAGAAGGATAATTTAGTACAGTGGAAAAAACTTTTTACTAGCAGATAGCTTATTTGATTTTTAATGCTTCCTCTATCTTGACTATTATTCTGTGGCAATATGTAACGTAGAGCATACCCAGATAGAATTCAGTCATTTTGAAACTTCTTATGACCTATTTTTGCTCATTCTAATTAACAAAGTATTGATTATAATAACATATAGTGAGGGTGACATCAGTAAAAATGGTGAAGCAGGGGACCTAAGGGCCAATCTCTCCACAAGAAATATTTTTTTAAAAACTTGAAAAATACTATCAGAATCAACTTTATCAGAACTTCAGAAAACAGACAAGGTTTACAGCAACCAAGCAAACACTTCAACAAGAAGAAGGCTAAAACCCAAGAAGAAAGCGTTATGGCATTTTTATTTTTCCTGCTGCATCCACACCCTACAAGCTTGGGGAGAGAGTCAATTAAACATAAAAAATGATAGTACTTGAGTAATAGAGGAGCAAAATAGATGCATAAGATATTATAGGAAATAAATAGCAAAATGGCAGAAGTAAGCCCTTGCATATCAGTAATATCATAAAGGTACATTAAACTTCCCAGGTAAAAATTAGAGCAGCACAATTGATATAAAAATGTTATATAATTATACACTGTGTACATGAGACTCACATTATGTCCAAAGACACAGTTAGGTTGAAAGGGAAAGGACTGAAAAATATAGCAAATACTAACTAAAGAGAACTATACTAAGATCAGACAAAATGTACTTTTAAGTCAATATTATTACAAGAGACAAAGAAGAACAAATTGTAATAATAAAAGAATCAATCTATCTAGAAGATATAATTTATAAACATACATGTACCTAAAAACAAAGCTCTAAAAATATGAAGCAAACACTTATACAAAGGGAGAAATAGGCAGTTCTACAATAATAGTTGGTAACTCAATGTCCCACTTTCAATAATGGATGGAATAATGAGAAGATCCATAAAAAACAAAGGGGATGTGAACAACACTATTAAAGCACTTGTGATAACATTCATATAAAAAACACTTCTTTAGCAAGAGCCTAGAAATAAACCCTTACATCTAAGGTCAATTGATTTTCAACAAGAGGGCTAAGACTATTCAATGAGGAAAGAACAATCTTTTCAACAACTACTGCTGGGAGAACTATTTTTTCATATGCAGAAGAATGAAGCTGAATCTTTACCTTACACCATATACAAAAATTCATGCAAATGAATGAAAGACCTATATCTGAGAGCTAAAATTATAAAGCTCTTAGAAGAAAACATACAAGCAAGTCTGTATAAGTTTTGATTTGATGATGGTTGCCTTTTATTTTTTTATGCAAGAGAGAGACAGACAGGAAGGGAGATAGATGAGAGTCATCAACTCGTAGTTGTGGCACTTTAGTTGTTCAATTGATTGCTTTCTCATATGTGTCTTGAGTGGGGTGCTTCACCTAAGCCAAGGACCCCTTGTTCAAGCCAGCGACTTTGGGCTCAAGCCAGTGACCTTGGGATTCAAGCCAGCAAACTTTGTCCTCAAGCCAGAGACCATGGGGTCATGTCTATGTTCCCACACTGAGGCTGGTGACCTCAGAGTTTTGAACCTGGGTCTTCAGTATCCCAGGTGGACACTCTATTCACTGTGCCATCACCTGGTCAGGCTGATAATTTTTTCTTAAGTACGACATTAAATGTATGGGCAACAACAAAAAAATAATTTCATTAAAATGAAAATTTTGGGTCCTTCATTGAAGATTACATCGAAACTACAGGAAAATAATAAAGAACAGCATCAAATCTAGCTGAACAGAAGTCCTATAACTATGGATATAAAGAAGAAGCCATGTAAAAACTGGTAGGAAGGGCAAAAATACAAAAAAGTCTCTTCCTAAACTCACATGTGGTGATTAAAACTTAGAAGAGATATCTCAGCTGCAGAGGTCCTCCTGGAGGAGTAATGGGTCCCAGTCCACATCTGTCATCCTATCACAGGGTTCTCATGCTGGGAAGAGAGGTCCCCATAACTTCTAGCTGTGAAAACTGGTGAAGATTATGACTGAGTAAGATGGAGGGCTGCTGGAGTCATAGGCAGTCTCCTTCTTCTTCTTCTTCCTTTTCTTCTTCTTCTTCTTCTTCTTCTTCTTCTTCTTCTTTTTCTTCTTCCTTTTCTTCTTCTTTCTTTTTCTTTCTTCTTCTTCTTTTTCTTTTCTTCTTCTCTTTTTCTTCTTTTCTTCTTCTTCTTCTTCTTCTTCTCCTCCTCCTCCTCCTCCTCCTCCCCCTCCTTCTTCTTCTTTTTCTTTTTTTTCTTCTTCTTCTTCCTCCTCCTCTTCCTCCTTCTTCTTCTTTTCCTTTTTTTTCATTGGTTTTAGAGAAATACAGGATAAAATAGAGAAACATGAATTTGTTGTTCCACATTTTATACATTCATTGATCTTTGTATGTGGCCTGAGGATCAAACTGGAAGCCTCAGCATATCAGGACAACACTCTAACCAACTGAGCTACTGGACCATGACAGGCAATCCTCTCAAAGAGTGCACTCATACACTTACTCAGATTCACTCGCTCTGAGCTCCAGCAGTGGGGCAGTAGATCAAAAGACACCACATATAAGGAGTAAATGAATTGTCTAGCATCAAGGGAATAACTGGCAAGGGCAGCTTTCTCCCAGAGAGAAGTGCTGGCAGAGACCATTGTTCCTTTTCTGAGCTCTCCTTCCCCCCACAGAGCTAGCGTGCAGGTACTTTATCTGCATCTCCACCAACCTGGCTAACATTGTTCACCCCACCCTGGTGATGATTCCTTGAGATTTCACCACACTTAACTTGTTGGCCCAACCAAGCCATTTCCAGCAGCTTTCCCATTCAAATAGCTTGTCATGGATCATGTTGTCGACTTTCCTGAAATTTTTTAATAAACAGTATCTGGCCTGAGTATGCCCCGTAACTCTTCCTAAGCAGTCCCAGACCTACTACTAGTGCCAGCCAGCCTTGGTTTGCAGGTTGGCCTCTCCCAGGTACTTCTAAGCCAAGTATAAGTAGCAGGCATCTACAGGTCACTTTGTAGCTCATGCTGGGTAGCCCTGGGAAGGACACAGGCAGAATTGATGTTAATCAGTACCTCCTGGGAGGTCCCAGAGCCAGCATACCCAGTGGACAGCTTAAGACCACACAAAACCACTACTCAAACACCTCTACAAGTGACACACTCAAAGAGAAGGCCTGTTACTCACCAGAACCCCACTGAAGCAAGTCCTGTTATATGGAGTTGATCCCTGCAGATATTCTATGGTAGTCAAGGCTAGTTAGTATTCACAGCCAATTGGCCTAGGGGTAAATTTCCCCCGTTCTACCGACATGCCAACAGCAATCAAGGTTCAACTACAACAGAAGGATTCACACAGCCCACATGGGGTGGAGGGTGCACCAGGAGCAGCCAGCTAGGGTAACTGGGAGGTCTATACCACTGGACCTAAAGGATACCTGTTATGTAAGGCCATTTTACCAAGATTGGGAGATGTAGCATCTCAACCTAATATAAAGAAACAAATACAGGGAGACAACCAAAATGAGGAGACATAAAAACATGTCCCAATTGAAAGAACAGAATAGATTTCCACAAGAACTAAAAAAAAAAAAAAAAAAAAAAAAAAGAAACAAGCAATCTACCAGATGTAGAGTTCAGAACACTTGTATAAGGATGCTCAAAAACTAACGGAATGGAGATGACGTCAGAGTAATGGCGGGGTAGGAAGCGATACCGATAAATCTCCCCCAAAACTCAACAAGATCTTCAACCAGAAACAGAAAAACCTATACTTGGAGCTTCCAGATGCTTCGCAATACACCCAAAGGTATGATTGAGTGAAAAATTGGCTAAATATATAACCAAAGCCCGAAGGAAATAGGGAGTAAGAAATGCTCCTCCTTCCTCACTAACCTAAACAGGGCGGCTTTCTCTGGTAACTGTGAATATAGAAACTGAGGCGGGCAAAGGGGGTGAATAGATCCAGGCCACGGCACAAACGGCTGAACCAGGCTGTGGCACGGAGATCCAAGCCGAGGAAAAACTGATCCTGTGGCAACCCGGGCAATACAAGCTAACACTTGCGCCAAACCCAAACAAAGAAAGAAAAGCAGAGCGGCCATTTTACCCGGTCTCCTGGTCGGTGCGCAGTTAGTGGGCGAGAATTTCTTCCTGGGAAAGCCACGCACGGGAGGGAGTGAGAACTAATTCCAACGGTGGAAATTTTCCGTGCTGGTGAGGGTTTCACTCAGGGAAACGCGGCCGGCCTCATATCCTGGTTTGCGCATGCAGATAAGGAGTGAGCAATTCCTCTGAGTGCCTCGGCAGTGCGCGCCCGTGTTATAGCACAGAGGGGCAGAGTCAGGGGCCTTTGTGTGGGCCAAAGCGGAATCTTGGGCCGCCCCAGCGCCTTGCAAAAGCCGCGCATGGGGACGGAGCGAGACTCAATTCCAACGGTGGAGATTTTCCATGCTGGAGGGTGTTTCACTCAGAGGGAACCTCGGCCGGCCTCATATCCTGGTTTGCGCGCGCAGATAAAGAGTGAGCAATTCCTCCGAGTGCCTTGGCAGTGCACGCCCGTGTTATCGCACAGAGGGGCAGAGTCAGGGGCCTTTGTGTGGGCCAAAGCGGAATCTCGAGCCGCCCCAGCGCCTTGCAAAAGCCGCGCACGGGGACGGAGTGAGACTCAATTCCAACGCTACAACTTTTCCCTGCGGTTGGGGGTTTCACTCAGAGCATGAGACTGCTGGCTGGATATCCTGGTCGCAGACAGTGAGTGAGAGTTTCCTCCAAGCGCCCCAGAAGTGGGCGCCCGCTTGTGTTACACGGACTCTCTCACTGTCGGAGCCTATAAATGCTATTGAGCTTCAACTGCCAATGAGACTAAAGCACAATACATGACATTGCCATAGAGACTTGTCAACTGCAAACCTCTACCTGAGCGTGCCAAAGGGGCAGAACCTGGGGTACAGAGTCACCGACCAGGAAGAGGGAGAGAAAAGAAAAAGCAAGAAGATAACCTCTCAAAATCAAGAATAATCTGCAGACTTTATAACCTATCCCATTTTATTATATTTGTTCGTTTGTTTCTCTTATCTTCATTCTTGATACTTTTTTTTCCTCCTCCAATTTGGCCGATTAACTCTCTACCGGTCTTACTCTCTCCTCTCCTTGAACTACACTACCCATAAGTGTTACATCTCCAATTATCTTTTCTCTTCTCTTCCTTTCTCTCTATGAGGGTTGCACTCCAAAACCCTTAACTCTCTCTCTCTCTCTCTCCTTTCTTTTTTCTTCTTTTAGTGGTTACCTCTTTTTTTCTCTCACTCTCTTTCTTTTCTCCCTCTATATTAGTTTCTTCCTTTCTCCTTTACATCTCCTCTCATTCAAACCTCAATAACAAACAAATTATCTTATCTGGGACTCAAACCTATGTTTCTGGCATTTTGAGGGGTTTTTACTTCACCTTTTTAACTCACTAGCAGTGCTCTCATCCCTGGCTCTCCATATTATCTAGTTCTTGTTCCACTAAATACAATAGTAATTTTTTAATTTGTCCGCCCATTTTTCCATTTTCCTCTTATTCCTCTCATCATAACTCTTAGACAACCAACACCTAAAAGCAAATCATTTCATTCTTGACCCCAATTTTTTCCTTATTTGCTTTTTGTGGGTCCATACGCTCTTTTTTTTTCTTTTTTCTTTCCTTTTTTTTTTTCTTTCTATTTTTTTTTTGCCCCTTTATTACTTTTCCCCAATTCAGGCCCTCCATCACAGGCATTGTTTGTTATAATTCACAGTCCACCACAAGATTTTCTCAAAAAAGAGGGTAGAGGAGAGGAGAGGAAAAAAGGAGGGGGGGAATAATTTCCTTTTTTTTTAATTTTTATTTTATTTTTCTTTATTTCATTATTAATTTTTTATTAAAAAAACAACTCTTTTCGATTTTTTATTTTTTTTATTTTTATTTTTTTTAACTTTTTATTCTTTATTAAATCTCATTAATACTATCAAGAAAACCACCCTCAGATGCCATTAAGGAAGAGAAAATCGAATATCATGGATACAAAAGAAAGAGAGGTAACACAGCTAGATGAGGAAAAATCTATGGAGAAAAAATTTAATATATTGGAAATCTTGGAGCTAAATGACAGAGAATTCAAGATAGAAATACTAAAAATCCTCCGAGATATACAAGAAAACACAGAAAGGCAATTTAGGGAGCTCAGAAAACAACTCAATGAACACAAAGAATATATGTCCAAGGAAATTGAAACTATAAAAACAAATCAAACAGAGATGAAAAACTCAATTCACGAGCTAAAAAACAAAATAACAAGCTTAGCTAATAGAACAGGTCAGATAGAAGAGAGCATTAGTGAAATAGAAGACAAGCAACTTGAGGCACAACAGAGAGAAGAAGAAAGAGACTCAAAAATTAAAAAAAATGTGATAGCCCTACAAGAATTATCTGACTCCATCAAAAAGAATAACATAAGAATAATAGGTATAGCAGAGGGAGAAGAGAGAGAAAATGGAATGGAGAACATACTCAAACAAATAATAGATGAGAACTTCCCAAGCCTGTGGAAAGAACTAAAGCCTCAAGTTCAAGAAGCAAACAGAACTCCGAGTTTTCTTAACCCCAACAAACCTACTCCAAGGCATATCATAATGAAATTGACACAAACCAACAGCAAAGAAAAAATTCTCAAGGCAACCAGGGAAAAGAAGAATACAACATATAAAGGAAGGCCCATTAGATTATCATCAGATTTCTCAGCAGAAACTCTACAAGCTAGAAGAGAGTGGACCCCAATATTTAAAGTCCTGAAAGAGAGGAACTTTCAGCCATGAATACTATACCCATCAAAGCTATCCTTCAAATACAAAGGAGAAATAAAAACATTCACAGATACAGAAAAGATGAGGGAATTTATCATCAGAAAACCCCCACTCCAGGAATTACTAAAGGGGGTTCTCCAATCAGATACAAAGAACAAAAAAAAACAGAGCCACAAGTAAAAGCCCCAAGAAGAACACCATAAAACCAAATTTAAACTGTGACAACAACAAAAAGAAAGAGGGGGAGAAGATGGAGATTAACAGTAGCAAAGGACGATGGAGTGCAAAAGTACTCACAAAATAGTTCGCTACAATGAACAGGGTAGGGACCCTTTTCATTACTCAAAGGTAACCACCATTGAAAAAACCACCACAGAAGCACATGAGATAAAAAAGATAGCAACAGAGGAAAGATGTATGGAATACAACCAAATAAAAACAAAAGATAGAAAAACGAAAGAGAAGGATCAAACAAGAAACAAAACTAACAGAAAGCAAGATATAAAATGGCAATAGGGAACTCACAAGTATCAATAATTACACTAAATGTAAACGGATTAAACTCACCAATAAAAAGGCACAGAGTAGCAGAATGGATTAAAAAAGAAAATCCAACTGTATGCTGCCTACAGGAAACTCATCTAAGTAACAAGGATAAAAACAAATTCAAAGTGAAAGGCTGGAAAACAATACTCCAAGAAAATAACATCCAAAAAAAAGCAGGTGTAGCAATACTCATATTGGATAATGCTGACTACAAGACAGGAAAAGTACTCAGAGACAAAAATGGCCATTTCATAATGGCTAAGGGGACACTGAATCAAGAAGACATAACAATTCTTAATATATATGCACCAAACCAAGGAGCACCAAAATATATAAGACAGCTACTTATTGATCTTAAAACAAAAACTGACAAAAATACAATCATACTTGGAGACCTCAATACACCGCTGACGGCTCTAGATCGGTCATCCAAACAGAGAATCAACAAAGACATAGTGGCCTTAAACAAAACACTAGAGCACCTGGATATGATAGACATCTACAGGACATTTCATCCCAAAGTGACTGAGTATACATTTTTCTCCAGTGTACATGGATCATTCTCAAGAATTGACCATATGTTGGGCCACAAAAACAACATCAGCAAATTCAGAAAAATTGAAGTTGTACCAAGCATATTTTCTGATCATAAAGCCTTGAAACTAGAATTCAACTGCAAAAAAGAGGAAAAAAATCCCACAAAAATGTGGAAACTAAACAATATACTTTTAAAAAATGACTGGGTCAAAGAAGAAATAAGTGCAGAGATCAAAAGATATATACAGACTAATGAAAATGACAATACGACATATCAGAATCTATGGGATGCAGCAAAAGCAGTGATAAGAGGGAAGTTCATATCGCTTCAGGCATATATGAACAAACAAGAGAGAGCCCAAGTGAACCACTTACCTTCTCACCTTAAGGAACTAGAAAAAGAAGAACAAAGACAACCCAAAACCAGCTGAAGAAAGGAGATAATATAAATCAGAGCAGAAATAAATGAATTAGAGAACAGAAAAACTATAGAAAAAATTAATAGAACAAGGAGCTGGTTCTTTGAAAAGATCAACAAAATTGACAAACCCTTGGCAAGACTTACCAAGGAAAAAAGAGAAAGAACTCATATAAACAAAATCCAAAATGAAAGGGGAGAAATCACCACGGACACCGTAGATATACAAAGAATTATTGTAGAATACTATGAAAAACTTTATGCCACTAAATTCAACAACCTAGAAAAAATGGATAAATTCCTAGAAAAATACAACCTTCCTAGACTGAGTCAAGAAGAAGCAGAAAGCCTAAACAGACCTATCAGTAGAGAAGAAATAGAAAAAACCATTAAAAACCTCCCCAAAAATAAAAGTCCAGGCCCTGACGGCTATACCAGTGAGTTTTATCAAACATTCCAAGAAGACTTGGTTCCTATTCTACTCAAAGTCTTCCAAAAAATTGAAGAAGAAGCAATACTTCCAAACACATTTTATGAGGCCAATATAACCCTCATACCAAAACCAGGCAAGGATGGCACAAAAAAAGAAAACTACAGACCAATATCTCTAATGAATACAGATGCTAAAATACTAAACAAAATACTAGCAAATCGAATACAACAACATATTAAAAAAATAATACATCATGATCAAGTGGGATTCATCCCAGAATCTCAAGGATGGTTCAACATACGTAAAACGGTTAACATAATACACCATATCAACAAAACAAAGAACAAAAACCACATGATCTTATCAATAGATGCAGAAAAGGCTTTCGATAAAATACAACACAAGTTTATGTTTAAGACTCTCAACAAAATGGGTATAGAAGGAAAATATCTCAACATGATAAAGGCCATATATGATAAACCATCAGCTAACATCATATTAAATGGCACTAAACTGAAGGCTTTCCCCCTTAAATCAGGAACAAGACAGGGTTGTCCACTCTCTCCACTCTTATTTAATGTGGTACTAGAGGTTCTAGCCAGAGCAATCAGACAAGACAAAGAAATAAAAGGCATCCATATCAGAAAAGAAGAAGTAAAGGTATCACTTTTTGCAGATGATATGATCCTATACATCGAAAACCCCAAAGAATCCACAAAAAGACTACTAGAAACAATAAGCCAATACAGTAAGGTCGCAGGATACAAAATTAACATACAGAAGTCAATAGCCTTTCTATATGCCAACAATGAAACAACTGAGAACGAACTCAAAAGAATAATCCCCTTCACGATTGCAACAAAAAAAATAAAATACTTAGGAATAAACATAACAAAGAATGTAAAGGACTTATATAATGAAAACTATAAACCATTGTTAAGGGAAATTGAAAAAGATATAATGAGATGGAAGAATATACCTTGTTCTTGGCTAGGAAGAATAAATATAATCAAGATGGCTATATTACCCAAAGCAATATACAAATTTAAAGCAATTCCCATCAAACTTCCAATGACATTTTTTAAAGAAATAGAGCAAAAAATCATCAGATTTATATGGAAGTATAAAAAACCCCGAATAGCCAAAGCAATCCTAAAGAAAAAGAATGAAGCTGGGGGCATAACAATACCTGACTTCAAACTCTATTATAGGGCCACGACAATCAAAACAGCATGGTATTGGCAGAAAAATCGACACTCAGACCAATGGAACAGAATAGAAAGTCCAGAAATAAAACCACATATATATAGTCAAATAATTTTTAATAAAGGGGCCAACAACACACAATGGAGAAAAGAAAGCCTCTTCAATAAATGGTGCTGGGAAAACTGGAAAGCCACATGCAAAAGAATGAAACTGGACTACAGTCTCTCCCCCTGTACAAAAATTAACTCAAAATGGATCAAAGATCTAAACATAAGACCTGAAACAATTAAGTACATAGAAGAAGACATAGGTACTCAACTCATGGACCTGGGTTTTAAAGAGCATTTTATGAATTTGACTCCAATGGCAAGAGAAGTGAAGGCAAAAATTAATGAATGGGACTACATCAGACTAAGAAGTTTTTGCTCAGCAAGAGAAACTGATAACAAAATAAACAGAAAGCCAACTAAATGGGAAATGATATTTTCAAACAACAGCTCAGATAAGGGCTTAATATCCAAAATATACAAAGAACTCATAAAACTCAACAACAAACAAACAAACAATCCAATAAAAAAATGGGAAGAGGATATGAATAGACACTTCTCCCAGGAAGAAATACAAATGGCCAACAGATATATGAAAAGATGCTCATCTTCTTTAGTTATTAGAGAAATGCAAATCAAAACGGCAATGAGATACCACCTCACACCTGTTCGATTAGCTGTTATTAGCAAGTCAGGTAATAGCAAATGTTGGAGAGGCTGTGGAGAAAAAGGAACCCTCATCCACTGTTGGTGGGAATGTAAAGTAGTACAACCATTATGGAAGAAAGTATGGTGGTTCCTCAAAAAACTGAAAATAGAACTACCTTATGACCCAGCAATTCCTCTACTGGGTTATATCCCAAAAACTCAGAAACATTGATACGTAAAGACACATGCAGCCCCATGTTTATTGCAGCATTGTTCACAGTGGCCAGGACATGGAAACAACCAAAAAGCCCATCAATAGATGACTGGATAAAGAAGATGTGGCACATATACACTATAGAATACTACTCAGCCATAAGAAATGATGACATCGGAACATTTACAGCAAAATGGTGGGATCTTGATAACATGATACGAAGCGAAATAAGTAAATCAGAAAAAACCAGGAACTGTATTATTCCATATGTAGGTGGGACATAATAGTGAAACTAAGAGACATTGATAAGAGTGTGGTGGTTACAGGGGGGAGGGGGAATGGGAGAGGGAAAGGGGGAGGGGGAGGGGCACAGAGAGAACAAGATAGAGGGTGACGGAGGACAATCTGACTTTGGGTGGTGGGTATGCAACATAATTGAACGACAAGATAACCTGGACTTGTTATCTTTGAATATATGTATCCTGATTTATTGATGTCACCCCATTAAAAAAAATAAAATTATAAAAAAAAAAAAAAAGAAAAAGAAATACAAAAAAAAAAACTAACGGAATGAGTAGATTAACTTAGAACTTCAACAAAGAGATTAGGAAACATAAAATTGGAGATAGAAAACAAAAATAACCAGTCAGAAATAAATAATACATTATAGGAAATCAATCACAGCAGAGTAGATAAAGAAGCTGATCAATTCAGTAACTTGGGAGATAAGGGAGCAAAAACCGTCAAATCCAACCCCCCCAAAATAATCCAAAAAATGAGGACAATTTAATGACTTTCTGGGACAACTTCAAGGGTATCAATATTTGCCTCAATGTGATACCAGAAGGAGATGAGAGATAGAGCAAGAATTTGAAATATAATGACAGAAAACTTCCTAACTAGATGAAGAAAATAAACATCCAAGTCCAGAAAGTGCAGAGTGTCCCAAACAAGATGAATTCAAAGAGGCCTACACCAAAACAAATCATAATTAAAAGGTCAAAGGTTAAAGACAAAGGAAGAATTTTAAAAGCAGCTACAGGAAAGCAGTTACCTACAAGTGAGCTCCAATAAGACTGTTAGTTGATTTCTCAACAGAAACTCTGCAGGCCAGAAGGGGCTGGCACAAAATATACAAAGTGTTGAAAAGCAAGAACCTACAACCAAAATATTCCACCTAGCAAAGCTATCATTTAGAATCAAAGGACAGATAAAGAGCTTCCCAGACAAGAAAACCTGAAAGAGTTCACTACTGCTAAACCAGTATTACAAGAAATGTTAAAGGGTCAATCTTCTTTAAGAAGGAGAAGAAAATAGAAAGATAAATAATATGAATAATACAATGGCAATAACTACATAATATCAATAATTACTTTAAATGTGAATAGATAAAATGCTCCAATCAAAAGATGTAGAGTGGCTAAATGGATAGCAAAACAGGACCCTCACACATGCTGTCTAAAAAAGACACACTTCAGATTGAAATACACACCCAGACTGAAAGTAAAGGAAATAGAAAACGATATTTCATGAAAATAGAAACAAACAAAAAGCTGTGGTAGCAATATTTATACCAGACAAAATAGACTTTAAAACAAAGGCTATACCAAAACGACAAAAAAGGATCCACTAATTTTACTTCCGGGTTTTTATCTGAACTCAAAACATTAAATCAGAAAGACATATGTTCATTGCAGCATTATTTACAATAGCTAAGATATGGAAGCAATCTAAGTGTCCACAAATAATGAATAAAGAAGTGGTGCATATATACAATGGGATATGACTCAGTCATGAAAACATGAAATCTTGCCAGCTGTAACAACATTGATGAACATAGAGGGTATTGGACTGAATGAAATAAGTCAGACACAGAAAGACAAATGCTGGATGATTTTTATGTGTGTATCTAAGAAACAAAATAAAAAAGCAGAACAGAAACAAACTTATAAATACAAAGAATATTTTGATAGTTGCCACATGGGAAGAGGGTCAGGGCTATGGGTGAAAAGACAAAGGGATTAAGAAGTACAAATTAGTAGTTACAGAAGAGTCATGGGTATACAAAGTACACCATAGGAAACATAGTCAATAATATTGTAATAACTATCTATGGTGTCAGATGGGTACTAGATTTATCAGGGTAATCACTTTGTAAATTATGTAAATGTCTAATCACAGGGTTGTATATCGGAAACTAATATAATATTGCACATCAACTGTAATTTAAAAATATAAAATACATATTTATTTAAAAAAATTAAAACATTTGTGCAAAGGGTAGTACAAGAGAATGAGAAAAGCAATCTACCAGAATTGGAAAATTTGTTTGAAAATATATATTTATAAATATATACAGCTAATAATGTTTTAAAATCCAGAATATACAAAAACATTTAACAAAAAGGATCAAAACCATTTCAATGGACAAAGAACAGTAGTACACATTTCTCCAAAGGTATACACATGTCCAATAAGCATATGAAAAATGCCTAGTATTAATGGTCATTAGGCATGCAAACCAAAACCACCTCACTAGAGATCATGTCACATTTACTGAGATTGATACAATTTTTAAAGCAAAGAAAATATGTATTGGTAAAGATATAGAAAAATTAGAACCCTAAAATATTGCTGATGAGAATGTAAAATGGTTCTTCCACTATGGAAAACAGTTTAGTGGTTCCTCAAGCAGTTAAACATAGAATTGTCACATGACTCCTAGATATATACCCAAAATTGAAAACAGGACTCAAATACTTGTACACTAATGCTTCTAGTACATTCATAATAGGTGAAAATATTCTATGTTTTCATTAAAAGACAGATGGTTAAGCTAAATGTGCTATAATCTTTTCTTTTTATTCATGGTTATTATACAGTTTCTGTGAACGCTGAATTAACAAATACTGAACCATTGATCTTAGAGGAAATTCAGGGTTAGGTTGCTATAAGCTTCTAGTCACAATAATTTAATTATTCAATCACTACCTAACTTTGTTTATGTGTGTTTCTTATTTGATATTTATTGTTAATCCATTAACACTGAACTCACAGCCAACAGCACTATAACTCATACCTGAGCAAAGATAATCTAATACATATATATTTTTTTCCATAAGGCACATCATAGCCTATTTTTTCTTAGAAACATTAGGCAGCAGCACTTCAACACAGCTTGCATACAACTTTAAGTTGAAAAATGGTCCAAAAAAAATGAAATACTAAAACAATTTCACTAAGTAGATTGCAGAGAAAATATTTACAGAATGAAAGGTAAAACAGTAAGGGAGAGCATCACCCTGTTCAGCCATAGCTGGAAGCAAGTATATCAGAAAATTTAACCTTTTTTGCCACTGTGAGTACAAATTTTCCATAAGTATTCATTTAGAGATTACAAATAAATCTTAGTGAGTAGGTGAATTCTCAAAAACAGAATCCAGGTGAACGAACTGTATATAGATACAATGGAATATTATTCAGCCATAAAAAGAAATGAATTTCTGATACATGCTACAATGTGGATAAGCCTTGAAAACATTATGTTATATGAAATAAGCCAGACACAAAATGACAATAGTGTATGGTTTCACTTTTATTAAATATCTAGAATAGGCAATTTCATATAAAAAGAAAGTAGTTTAGAGGTCACCAGGGCTTGAATTAAGGGTAGTATGGGGAGTTATTGCTTAATAGATATAGAGTTTCTGTTTAGAGTGAAAATATATTTTGGAAATAAGATAGTGGTGATAGTTGCACATCTTTGTCAATGTAACTACATAAAATTGTACACAGAAATTGGTAAATTTCGGCCCTGGCCAGTTGGCTTAGTGAATAGAGCACCAGCCCTGCATATTCACATCCCGGGTTTGATTCCCAGTCAGGACACAGAAGGACTCCCTCTTCCTCTCCCACAGCCAGTGACTGAGCGTTGGCCCTGGGCACTAAGGATAGCTCAGCTGGTCCAAGCTCATCAGCCTCAGGTGTTAAAAATATCTTGGCTGATTAAAACATTGACCACAGACGGGACTGCTGGGTGAATCCTGGTCGGGGCATATGCGGTAAACTGTCTCATTATCTCCCCTCCTCTCACTTAAAAAAAAAAAAAAAACGCGGTAAATTTGAAGTTTATATATTTTAATGCCATAAATAGTTATTTAATACAGATGATATTCACCCAAATGAAATTTTGTTTTTATGTTACAGGACAAAATATACAAATGCTTGAGTTCACAGCCATACATTATCTCAAAGGAAGCATCTATGCCTAACAACTTGCCTTTTGAACTTCTGATTTTCAGAATAGGATAATAGGCAAAGACATTAAACTGCAGCAGTCAAAGGATGACTTTATTGATTTTAGAAAGGGCAGACAGTCACTCATAAGATGTAAAATTAGATCAGAGTAGACATGGAGAAAGAATGAACAAGGTATAGAAGAGCCAACACAGACAACCAGATCTTGGGTAATTTCAGGGAGAGTAGATAAGAGATGAAGGGCAACTATCACATTGTATACAATATTAGAAGAGGCAGGAAGTAAAGATTTTTAAGAAGTTTCTCTTGGTTTTTATTTTCTTCCTCTTTGGTGCCACTTCAAAAAACATTAGCCTGACCTATGGTGGCGCAGTGGATAAAGCATTGACCTGGAAATGCTGAGGTCGCTGGTTCAAAACCCTGGGCTTGCCTGGTCAAGGCACATATGGAAGTTGATGCTTCCTGCTGCTCCCCCCTTCTCTCTCTCCTCTCTCTCTCTCCCCCCTCTCTCTCCTTTCTAAAATGAATAAATAAAAAAATTTTTTTAAACATTATTAAAAACAATACTTTCACAGTTTTTCTAGGGGGTGGATTTCTGTTTTCTTTTGGATTTATTTAGAGTGGTCAGCTTTATTCAGATTATATTAAACAATCCCTAAAGGGGTTATTTAATTCATAACTTTATGAAATGAACAAAAGAATGTGTTAAGAATGATTGTACCAAATGTCTGTAATAAGAACAATATACACTTAATTCTCATGTTTAGATATATGGAACTACAAAGAATACAAATGATTCTGATTTCAGTTGCTAGTTTTCTTCACATGGTAACAATCATGTTTCAGTAATCAATTTGCTTCATAACAAACAACCTCCAAAACTTAGTGACTTAAAACAACCATTTTATAATATCTTATGATTTTATGGGTTATGAATTCCAGAGGAGGTTGACTAGTTGGTAGATCCATTCCATATGACAACAACTGTGGTCTCTTAGTGGTATTCAGCTGGTGGCTTCACTCATATTTCTGGCACCCTGTCAAGGATGGTTGAAAGACTAATCTCAGTGGGACACCTTTTTCTCTCTCGTGTCTCAAGGCTTCTCCACATTTTTTCTCAGCAAGGTATTGAGACCTCTTACATGGTGTCTCAGTGGTCAATAAAACCAAAGTAGAAGCTGACAGTCCCCTTACCAGCTAGACCCGGAACTGGCATGCCATCATTTCCACTGTATTCCATTAGCCAGAACAGGGACTAGCTAGCCCAGATGCAAATTTAAGAGAAACCGATACCACATGTCACAGGGGAAACGTCAAAGAATTTGAAGTAATCTTTAACCTTCCACAACTACTTAAAGACAATAGCTAAGGGGTGATCTATTCAAATTCAGATCATCTCCAGCCCCAGTCCCACACTGCTTATTCTACATGGTCAATTTAGTCCCTGGGTAGTTGTTTTGTACTTTATAACTCTTATTACTAGTGAAAATGTAGTGTATGGCCTGAAATTCAGGCACTAAGATCTTTCTTGAAATCTTTGATGAATTAAAGGAGTGGATAGAAGTTTTCGTCACTTTAAGGACTGTAAGAAGTTCTCTCTAGAGATGAAGATTTCAGTTCAGTTTCTGGGCAGACTATCCCTTCATTTTTTTCTGTGGTAAAATTGTATACTTACTATTAAAGTTACATGCAGAGACTACAGATTAAAATTTCAAATGTACTGCTTAATAAATTAGGTGTATTAGCTGGACTATAAAGAGTTAAATATTTTAATATGAATTTATATTGGATTGTCTCTGAAAATTATATTTGTTCAAGAGAAAAGACCTATATAATAAGTAAGTCTTTTTGTCCAAATATTTTTCCCAGGTAGTTGAGAGAATAAAACCATGCAAAAAGAGTATGTAGATCTGATCTTTTCTTCACCTATACTGGAATAAAAGGCTGTGAAAAGCAAATGAACTGAATATACATGATAAGTATTCTGGTTTTGAAGTATAAATTGTTGTTCATGGTTGAGCAAGGACTGTATTTCTGAAGTTTTATGCAACTTTAGGGCAAGTATAAAGAAGTCACTAGGCCTGACCAGGTGGTGGCACAAAGGATGGAGCATTGATCTGGGATGCTGAAGGCCCAGTTTCAAAATTCTGAAGTCGCCAGCTTGAGTGTGTGCTCATCCAGCTTGAGAACAGGGTCACCGGCTTGAGCATGGGATAATAGGCATTACCCCATGGTCACTGGCTTGAATCCAAAGGTTTCTAGCTTGAGCAAGGGGTCACTGGCTTAGCTGGAGCCCCCCCAGTTAAGACACATATGAGATAGCAATCAATGAACAACTAAAGTGCTGCAACTATGAATTGATACCACTCATCTTTCTCCTTTCCTGTCTGTTCCTCTCTGCTCCTCTGCCTCTGCCTCTCTCTCTTTCTCTCTCTAAAAAAAAAAAAAGTTTCTAGATTTTAGATGAATGCGAAAAGTATCATATCTGAATAGTTAACTGTGACTACAGAAATGAGCATAGGCTTTGTTTAGTTTTGTTTTTGTTAAAAGATGTTACAAGACTTTGCATGCAAACAGCAATGTGGCTTTGGTGCCTAAGGGACAAGGTGTAATATACAGCCAGGAAACAGACATTCTCCGTATTTCCTCAGAGCCCAGCATCCCTCTGACACTCAACTGAGAGGTGCTTTTGGAAGGTAGCTCCCTAGGCACAGGTGCTGACAATCTTCTGAAAGATAATCTCAATACAAGCGAGCTAAACTTGGGTGGAACTAAAATGCTTAAAGGGCAATGGCTATTGACTGTAGGGGAGGGTGAAACATAAGAATAATACCAGGACACTTGCAACATGGTAACTATAGAGTGCAGATAGCTTTGTGAGCACATTCACTGCATATTTTTTTGGAACTCCCACATATGTAGAAAGAAGATGGGTTGCTAAAATGAAGATATTGGAAATTCACACAATGGTAATTTGAGCAGTAAATGTTAATGTCTCAGGGAAATATTCCTTTAACAAGCTTCTAAAAGCTTAAATCATAAAGGAATATTAATAAATTTAAGCCCATTAAATCAATAAATTCTGATGATCAAAGTCATCATAAAGAAAGTAAAACAACAAACCACAGACTGGTGAAAGACATGGTAACACATGTAACCAACAAAGTATTAGTACAAAGATTATGTTAATAACTCCAAAAAATAAAATTGAAAAGCAATATCCAATATAAAAATGGGGAAAAAAACACGAATGTGCATTTCAAAGATGAAATCTGAATTGCCAATAAGCATATGAAAAAGTGCTTGGACTCAGTAATAACCAAAAGAATATAAAGAAAAATTAAATTGAATTAATATGATACACTCACCAAATTAAAGAAAAAAGTATTTTTATAATACTAAGTTTTGGCAAGAATGTGGTACAACTGAAACTCTCATACATTGCTGGAAATATAAATGTGTTCGATCACTTTGGAATAAAAAAAGTTTTTTATTATCTGAAAAAGTATAAGACATGCATACATTACTATATCGAAATTCTATTCCTAGGTACTTGCCCTAACATCTTACAATTATAACACTATTCATAGCAACATTCTAAATGTTCACTGGAAGACTTTCCAATATCTTCACACAGCAGTGAGAATGAATAAATTATAGATAGGTGCAGTGACATAGAATGACCTTAGAATATAACTTAAGGTACAAAAGGCATGTCCCAGGAAAATATATACAGCATGACACAATTTTTTTCTTTTTTTCTTGTGACAGAGACAGAAACAGAGAGAGGGACAGACAGACAGGAAGGGAGAGAGATGAGAAGCATCAATTTTTTTTGTTGTGGCACCCTAATTGTTCATTGATTGCTTTCTCACATATGCCTTGACTGGGAGGCTCCAGCAGAGCAAGTGACCCCTTGCTCAAACCAGTGACCTTGGGCTAGTGAGCCTTGCTCAAACCAGATGAGCCTGCACTCAAGGTGGAGAACTCAGGGCCTCAAACCTGGGTCCTCTGGGTCCCAGTCTCACACTTTATACACTGCGCCACTGCTTGGTCAGGCCACAATTTTTATGAAGCTAAAATTTTGCAAAAATAAGCAATAAATGCTTAAGGATTTCTACATATATGGTAAAGCTCTAAGAAATTCAATGGAATACTAATGCAGAATTCAGGACAATAATTCCCTCTGAGATACAGCAGTGATATGGTAGGAATAACACAGGAATTTCAATAGTATTTGTAATTTGCTAGTTGTGTTGTAATTTGGTGGTTTAGAATTAGTGGTACCTTGAGATACGAATATATTTTGTTCTATAACCGAGCTCATAAGTCAGTCAACTCATATATCAAACTGCTGATACTGAACCTGTGCACCAACGTGCCATCTAGCGGCAGCTTCCTGAATCACGACTCATATCTCAGAATTTTGCTCGGATCCAGAACAAAAAAGACTGAGTCAGAGCTCATATCTTAAAAAAAAAAATTGTATGTTGGTCTGTTTGTATCTCAAGGTACCACTGTATTTTATTATTGTGATTTCACAATATGTGCTAAATATATTACTTTGCATGGATCAAACATTTCACAGAAAAAATAGAAAATGGTTAATGTAATCACATTTTATCACAGGCTTGTGATGAAGCCTAAACATATCCTAGGTAGTCAAAGCTTCGCTAAGACATAGTTAAAAGTCCTATCATTTTATTAAATCAAAGCCTGCTCATTTTCAGCTGCGCAGCATGCCATTATGAAACAAAGGCTACAGGCTGCCTCCTGAAGGGCTTTATTTCAGTGAATTAACCATGTTCCTGAGTTTGACCCTCTGCCTTGCAACCTCTGAAGACAGGTATTGTCAGCTCACTGAGAGCAAATCTACCTTTCAGCAATGCATGTACCCTTATTTAGCTCCGCAGAATAAGACAGGTACCAAAATGCCAATTCATTTATGGACAAAGCAAAATACAACCGTCACTTGGAATGGAATGATCAAATCAGCATGATGAGAGAATTCTCTACCAATAGTCCCACCACATGGAAGGCCAAATCATAATAAGTGTTTTAAAAATTTATACTGAGAATTAATTGTGACAAGCACCAGATTATTCATATTTTACATGAACAGTGTATTTTTCTACCTGTAGTTATGGTGCATGAAAAACCACATCATACTAAAAAGGTTATCTCATGAACTTGAAATTATAACAAAGAGAATCAAGTTAATCAAATGCTTAAAACCATCTTGGTAGCTTAATGTAGTTTTTCAACCTCTGGTCCATGGACTGGTAGTTGGAAAACAATGGTTAATGTATCTGAAAGGTAGCAGGATATACTACCCAAAAAGTACAATTTTGGCATATGTGTTATTTTGAATGGAAGGCACTCAAGACCCAGCAGATTCAAGAAAAATTTTTACCTCTCCTCTAACTACCTAAAAGAATTTAGATAGACCTCACTCAGAGAAAGCACTATTACCAGAGATAACTCTTTGTCTGACTGTTCTGGCTGTTCAGCAGGGCACACATCTAATTAACAAACATCTGCTTCTCTTACTGGCTTGTGAATTACCCTCCTCCTTTTTGAAGGTCCAAGCCCCTCCCCATTCCTTAGTTCAGGATGGCATATGAGCCTCAACTGTCTGACTGGCCCTTAGGTCTCATATTTTATGGGGTTCCCATACATATTAAATTAAAAATATTTTCTCCATTTAATCTCTCTTATGTCAATTTAATTAGTAAACCACTCAAAGAATCTAGAACAGTATAAGGAAAATTTTTCTGGCCCAACACATCCATATGATTGGAACAGTTCAATGTAGTAGAAGTAAATTGGCTCAGGCTCTCTCTTGCCTTGAACATACTTGGGTTAGCACAACTAACATGTGCTTTCCAGAGGCTCCTTCTTCTAAGCTTTTAAATTTACCACACATTCTTCTTATTTATGTGGACTTAATTTAGGTATATTAATACAGTATTACAGTAACTCTGATCTTGAATCTATCTTATTTCAGAGGATTGTATCGATCTACCTTGACCTACGTACTGATTTCAGAGGGCAATTTGTCCTTTCAATTTCCATATTCTTGGGGACACCTCATTAAAACTTCCCCCAAGTATTTATATTTTCTATGTACTAATGAATTTAAAGCACCATCAGCAATACATAAATATCGATGAAATAGTTAAGTAAGTACCAAACAGAAATTAGATATCATTAATGAGAAAGGAAGTTATAGTTGTACCAAGAAACTAACAGTGCGATCATTACTGTGATTAAGTTTTAAATTCAGCAACTCTTATCCTGAAAGTCAAGTCAGAAAGAAAGGTAACAAAAAGTCTACCTCCCAAAATAGAATATAAATATTCTGTGGGAAATTTCATGTATAGTCTAGTATACTATTTGAGTTGCTCATTGTTCCCTTTGTAAACAATATCACTGCTCTTCCTAGACAGAGAAACACAACTAACCAAAGATCAAGAGACTAAAGTATTTTGCTGCTTCATCTGACCCAGCCATCTTGCCCTGAATGACCCTCAAAAATAATCATTTTTGACCATGGTTGCAAGTAGTATCTGAAAATTCTAAGGACAAGTTACCTAACTGTCCCTTACAAAAATAAAACTTTGGCCAGGCTGAGCAAACCAATGAATTGGCTGGCCACTAATTTTCTAAACTTCATAGTGGTGTATTTTATATTAATAGAGCACCCAAGTAGAACCCATAATTCCTCGGAGCCCACAAACAGTGAAAGGTGAGAAAAGCTCAGAATTAAATTTAAGAGTCAAAGGATAAATACTAATTCCACAACCTTATTTACATAACAAATGTACCTGAGGAAATAATACACACACACACACACACACATACACACACACACACACACACTTCTTCTAGGGAATAGTGCCCAAAGATACAAACATATTCTATAAATGTGGTACCTTTTTCTCATACTAAATTAATCCGAGATCCCCTAACTCTCCCCCCAAAACAGATGGAACACTCAGAAGAAGTTAATAAAAGGACTATTTATACTCTTGTAAGAAATATTAAGGGAAATCAAAAAAGAAAGATGAATCATTCCAGGGCTACCAACAGAGACCAGGAGACTTTACCACGATCCTTACCTGAAGAGGCATAGCCAGAACCTGTAAAGAACTTCAGGGGAGAACTACTAGACATGAGCTGAAATATTCAGTAGAGGTACAAATCAAATTTTAAACTACACTTGAAAGAAGTCTGGAATAGATGTCACAATCTCTGTTTTTTCTTACTCTCAACTTCCTGTTGGTACCTTCCATTGACTAAACCCAATCACAAAAGCAAGAGGGAAAGGGAGCTCATTAATGCAGTCAATAAAGGCCAGCCTCCCAAGGAATAAAGCAGGCATAAGGAAAAAATAACTTGCCCTTTACCCTTATAGGTTCTTGGCTGGGAAGACAGATTAACATTGAAAAAAAAAAAAAACCCAGAAGTTTAATAACATGTATACATGGAAGATATCTGGAAAACTGAGTAACTCACCCCAAATGGGCCAAACCACCACCTTACATATTTCCAGCTAAATACAAAAGTTGATGGGGGGGGGGCATTTATAAAAGGTTATCAGGCACAGCACAGTAAAAAAGGCTATGGTTTTTATGCAGATATAGGTGTTTGCCTTCTCCATTGATAAGTTTCTAGAGATTTTTAGTTCCTAGATCTTCCTAGTACAGAGATGGAGACACTCTTACAAAGGGAGATATCCCTTATAAATATAAATGTTCCTTTCAAAAAAGTAATTTCTACTTAGTTATATGAGATTCACTACTTCTGCTATTTACTAAAATAATCAATTCAAGATAATCCTTATACCAAAGAGATATATAATTTAGGGAGACATAGCTCCTTTACAAAAGATAAGGAAATTATACCTCAGAGAGACAAACTGCCCAAGGTCACCCAGGTAATAAATGGTACAGGCAAAACTTGAATTAAAGATCTTTGATTCAAAATCTCAGTTCCATTTTGAAATACTGATGTCCAGAAATCCTACTCTACATGAAATGGGTTTTCTATGCACCTTTTAAAGTATAGTTCCCAGAAGTAAACATGATATTCCAGATGTAATTTAATTTTTCTAAAAGTATTATTGAAACATAGCTTAATATTTTCTACCTCCAAGGCAATAATACTACATTTCAAAAACAAATGTTTTAACCCAGAGTTTCCCAAATTGTGTCTTGTGGAGATGCTTCAACCAGAGAAGCTCTTGTTTCATTATTTCTTAATTTATTTCATATTGGAATTCCATATAAGGTATTTGACAAATCAGTTTATCTGCTTAAAAACAAACTTTTAAAATATTTTTTTATTTATTGGTTTTTAAAGAAAAAGAAAGGGAGGGAAGGAGGAAAGGGGAGAGATGGGAGGGAGGGAGGGAGGGAGGGAGGGAGGGAGGGAGGGAGGGAGGGAGAGAGAAAGAGAGAGAGAGAGAGAGAGAGAAACATCATTTCATTGTTCCATTTATTTATGCATTCATTGGTTGACTTTTGTATGTGCCCTGGCTGGGGATCAAACCCACAACTTTTGTGTAACAGGATGACCCTCTAACCAACTGACTTAACCACCCCTGGCTTAAAAATGATTAACAATTGGTATTTCATATACCGATTTATTTATTGCTCATAGGTCAATAGAATATACATGTCAAAATCTTTCTATGGCCCTTAAATCCTAGCTTTCATCCCTTTCCTCATTGGTTTGTTTTTGCTGCTTCAAGATGTGAAGGGGTTCATAAAAAGCCTTCCTAAAATGTGCCACTTTGTCATGTAGATAATTTTGAGCTGAAAGCAATCAAGACCCAGCAGATTCAAGAAAAACTTTTACCTTTCACTTAATGACCTGAAAAAATTTAGATAGAAGGCTTGGTCCAGCAAGAGAACTATCATGAGAGAGAACTAAAAACAATATGGGCTAAGTTATGTAGTAATTTGGAGGGGAGTTCAGCATGGCCAGGAGATAAAATTCTAGTACCACGTTACCTTTGTATGACATGGCAAACATTTGTTTACCAAACACTTGTTCTTATATTCCTATAAATTGTCTTTCTCCCTTTGATGTCCTAGACCAGTGGTAGTCAACCTGGCCCCTACTGCCCACTAGTAGACATTCCAGCTTTCATGGTGGGTGGTAGCAGAGCAACCAAAGTATAAATAAAAAGATAGATTTAACTATAGTAAGTTGTTTTATAAAGATTTATTCTGCCAAACAGCGAAAATCCAACATAAAGTTCTTGGTAAGTAATTATTATTATATGCTTTAACTTGCTGTAACTCTGCTTTATAAATTTTATAAAGTAAAGTTACTTCTCTACTTTATAAATCACCATTACTATGGAACCGGTGGGCAGTTAGAAAATTTTACTACTAATAGAGATACAAAAGTGGGTGGTTGGTATAAAAAGGTTGACTACCCCTGTCCTAGACCCATATAACCCTTAGTTTTCACAATGGCATATAGGCCTCAATTACCTGAGTGCCTGTGAGTCTCATACTCTCATGGGACACCTATAGATATGTAATTAATTTTTTCCTGCTGTTAATCTGTATTATGTTAATTTGATTCCAGCCAAAGAAACAAGAAGGGTAGAATGAAATTTTTTTTTCTCCCCAATAGCTAGTAGTCAGCAGAATAAATTTCAGTGGCTGGATACTGCTCATTCCAAGAATGCTGCATCTAAGAGTTCCTGGGACCTTCTAACAAGAAGGTAAGAATTATTGCCACATCAGTCTCCTGGACCTCTACCTGCAGGGTTTGATGAAAACAAGAGTAGTGAGGTTTTTTTTTTTTTTTTTTCATTTTCTGAATTTAGATTAGAAGGAGAAAATATTTGTTTTTAGTTCTTTAGGCATAGTGACATTGGTAAAGATTTAATATGAGTACTCTTTGTTTATACTGATTCTTTCCCACCCATGGATGGTCAATTTTTTTGTCTCTTTCTGTTGTGTTGCTTGTCATGAGGAGGGAAGCCATAGGGCAAAACAGTCATGGGCCCTATAGCATCACACCAGCATCATGACTTGTGAGTTCATAGTTTTTGCCAGACCAGCATCTGTTTAGACAAATTTTGCTGTAAGTTAATGTGCTCTTTACAAATTAATTTTGGTGCCTGACCAGGTTGTGGCACAGTGGATAGAGCATCAGAATGGGACTCGGATGACCCAGGTTTGAAACTCCAAAATCATCGGCTTGAGCATAGGGGTCACTGGCTTGAGCATAGGATCATAGGTGTGATCCCATGGTCACTGGCTTGAGCCCAAAGGTCACTGGCTTGAAGCCCAGTGTTGCTGGATTGAGCAAGGGGTCATTCACTCTGCTGTAGCCCTCTCCCTGTTCAAGGCATATATGAGAAAGCAATCAGTGAATATCTAAGGTGCTGTAAGGAAGAATTGATGCTTCTCATCTCTCTCTTTTCCTGTCTGTCTGTCCTTAGCTGTCCCTCTCTGACTCTGTCTCTGTCAAAAAATTTTAAAAATAATAATTTTGGCAATATTATCTGAAGGTAGAAACATACATCTATAATATAAATAAACAAAGACACAAACAGATCTTATAGATTTCATTTAAAAATTTTAGCTATAAATCGAATGTAATAGTATAAAACTCACTAATTAAAAATAAGTTAGAATAAGTTAGTTCATAAATTCAGTTGAAGTTTTTTACAATTTGTGGAGAAGACTTTAAAGATTTGCATTTTCCTTGATAAGTAATCTTAAGGAATCTGTGAGCTAGATTTTGGGCAAGACTTTACAGCCCTTTCCTGGTCCAGGAAGACAATTATCACCATAAGTAAATGTTGGGCAAATGAGTTTGCAAAATCTGTATTTTCTAAGTTTGCTCACTTGTATTGTTAAAAGTGGCTGTTGCCCATGAATGGCACTGCCTGGTGAAACTGCTAATTACCTTCCTGCTTGGGAAGGGGCTTTGTTATGCTAATTTTGCTGAAGAGGGGTTTTCATGCCAAGAAAAGTTTGTGAAGAAGTCAAGATTGAAGGGAAGAAGAGAGAAGCCAGTTTTGCAGAGTAAGAAGCCCTATTGGCAGATGAGAAACCAGAGGTGGCTTAGACTAGTGGGGGCCTTTGATTCTAGGAAAACTCGGATGTGTCAGTGGCTTTGGTGGCCCTGAATGGAAAAGGAAGTGTTTTCCCTCTTTGTATTTCTCGCTGGCTGGGTACAAGGCTAAAATAAAGGAATGACCCACCAGGTTTTGGCTCCACAGTTTCTTTACCATCTGTCTGAATCTAATGGGAACCAGCATGTGCATGGCATGATGGTGATGGCCGCGACTACTTGGCCTACAGTAACTAAAAAGAATATGGGCTAAGTGTGGTAGGTGCAGGGGTAGGGTGTACTGGTAGACCCTGGAAATCAAATTCCTGGGTCCCATTGTCTTTACATTGAATGGCAAACATTTGTTTAAAAAGCATTTGCCCTTCTTATGGTCCTATAAATTGTTTTCCTACCCTTTGAAGTGTGAGACTTCAGTCCTTTCTCCTTATCTCAGAAGAGCATTTAAACCTGCTTACCTGGTGGTTTCATATTCATATGGGGCGCCCATACATAAGTAATTAAATGTGTTTTTCTGCTGCTAATCTGTTTTATGCTCATTTATTCCATTAAACAATCAAAGAAACTAGAAGAGTCAAGAAAAAATTTCCCTCTCCAAGACATTCCTTTGGATTTTCCCTACTTTGGGTATAACTATGACCCAGAACAGAAAAAGTCTTTTCTTGAGTTCATTTACAGAGAAAAGATGACTACTGTTATTTTCTTCTCACAATTTCTCTGAGAAGTTTGTTGTATTAAAACATGAGTGAAAAAAATAAATCTGACTGATGATGTCTCTGTGCTTATACACTGCTATTTCAGGGCAAATATTTCAGTTTACTGATTATTATTATAGGACAATAGTCTGTGCCTATCCCACTTTAAGAATGGCTGTGTTCTTCCCGCTGATGGGTAAACAAATGTTTTGGGGTTTGGGGGGGTTTCTCACTTATATTGGGGCAGCGCCATGTGTTTGTAGTCTATGGAAGGCTGCAGGTGCTTGCCCTCAGGGCAGCAGATTGCAAATTGCAGGTTGCCTTCCTGTTAGGGAGGAGTGATTGTTTGCTATTGTTTGCTGGAGAAGAGGTTTTTACCCTAGCCTGTTTTGCTGGGCAGAGGAGTGCAGAGAGAATCCAGAGGGAGAGAGAGAGAACTGAGAGGAGTCCAGAGGCTGAGTCCAGAGAACAAGTCTAGGGTTTGGAACCAAAGACCAAGTAAGGGCTTTGGGTGCCCTGAGTGAGAGAGAAGTGGTATTCCCTGCCTGTTTGCTCGTCCGCCTTTACAAGACTTTCATAAACAGAATGGCCCACTATTTTCTGGCTTTACTGTTCCTTTACTGTCTGCTCAAATCCAATGAGAACCTGCATGGCTACAGTGAGGGTCATTCGCCTTACATCTGGCGCACTCAACAGGATTCAGATCAGATTGGTATGGATCCGCAGCCACCCTTCAGGGGTGAGGTAGAGGGCTGGTTGTTGCTCTCCAGTGTATGGTTCTCCATGGCTCTCCTTTTGGGGACTGTTGGCTAGCTGCTTTTTACAGCACTGTCAGAGGAAACCAAGAACTCGGTGCAAGAGGCTGCCTGAGCTCTGCAAACTGAGCAGCAGCAATGGCAAGAGCTGGAATAGTCACAGGAGAAAGAGATGTAGATCTTGGAACTAGAGTGAGTGCTGGAAAAGGAGGCCAACCAGGTTCAAGAGCTGCTGAGCACTGACAGCACCAGGAACTGGAACAATCTATACGTTTGTGAGTTGCAGTTTGCCCTGGAAGTTAAACAATGGCAGCAGCAGTTATTGAAGGAACAACTGTGGGTTCAGCTCCAAGCTGGAGCCAGCAGCTGCAGGAACCAGCTGTGCAGGTGGAGGGGCTCTGATTCAGTGGGAGAAAGACTTTCCAACTCCTCTTCTGAGGATGAGGAGGCTCGGGCTGAAGCTGCCATCTGCACAGTCAGAGCCCAGCCAGTGGTAATCCAAAAGATAATAACCCAGCAGCAAAGAGGACCTACTGAGCCGTGGGTAGGCTTGCTGCAATTGTGGGGTATAGGGGTGAATGGTATCATGCTCTCTAGAGCAGAGGTGGAGATGTTGGCCACTGTTGCCATGCACTCCTCCGTGGGGCAGCATCTTCAGAGCTGCTGTGAAGGAAGGGATGAGGGGGGAGGTCTGAGGCCCTATTTGAACCTAGTTGCCTGTAATGGACCTTGACCTTGGTGATTTGCACAGACAACTGGGCTGTCTATCACAGACTGACTCCTGGACTGTAACCAGAGGGTGGCACTGGCTCCCTTATTGTAATGAACATGCCACTTTGGACAGTGTAAGAGATGCTGGTGGGGAAGGGACAGCTCTGGTGGAGGCCCTCCTGCACCAAGGACACTTTAAGGTTTTCCTGGACACAGCCCTGGAATATACAGACCCTCCCACCAACCATCAAGTAGGGGGCTAGAGATGGGCCTCCAGTTTGCATCTTGGGCAGAGTGCTCAGGAAGACATGAAGGGCACCTTTGTAATTGTTGCAATTGTATAACTTGTGCTGTTTCTATAGTTTGTTTGTTTGTACTTCATTCCTCACACAGGGATACCTATGATGTAGATTGTGAAATGAGCAAAAGGGGTGGAATGTTGGGTAAACAAATATTTTTTTTAGGTTTTCTCACTTGTATTGGGGCAGGGCCATGTATGTATAGTCTATGGAAGGCTGCTGGTGCTTTCCTCAGGGAGGCAGATTGCAAATTGCATGTTACCTTCCTGCTAGGGAGGGGTGACTGTTTGCTGGAGAAGGGTTTTTTTCCCCAGCCTATTTTGCTGAGCAGAGGAGTGCAGAGAGAATCCAAAGGGAGAGAGAGAGAGAGCTGAGAAGAGTTCAGAGGGTGAGTCCAGAGAATGAGTCTGGGGTGTGGAACTGGAGACCTAGTCGGGGCTTTGAGAGTCCTGAGTGAGAAGGAAGCAGTCTTTCCTGCCTGCTTACTCATCTGCCCTTATGAGACTTTAATAAACGAAATGGCCCACCATTTTCTGGCTCCACTGTTCCTTTACTGTTTGCCCAAATCCAATGAGAACCGGCATGGCTACAGTGAGGGCCACTGGCCTTACACCCTCATTTTGGTCCTCTACCTACTTTTTTCTAGTTACCTGTTCCTTTATATAGTATATACCTTTCCACTCTAAAGCATGACTGATATGGTTTAACTTTAAAAGACAATGTGAAGATCAAAAGGTAGTTATCACCAAGGCTAGATGGGATGGCAGGGTTTTAGAAAAGAACTAGAATTAACCTCTTGATATCTTGGCCATATTCCCACCCCCTCTTCTGCTTTCTGCACAGAGGAAATGAGTACAACAAAAAGTAGGAGAAATGAAGTAAAAAGAGCCATGAGAAACAAGGGGAAGTTACTGGGTTCTCAGGGAGTAATAATTATGCAATCCTGCACTCAGACCGACTTATAACACAAAATATATTTATATTGACAAAACACTGTAACCAAAGGTTAGCATACATGAATAGCATACATAATATATTGGGACAAGTTATTAAATATGCCAAATTTATAAAGTCTGGTAACAAACCTTCTAATTTTCTTATACCATCTGCTAATTCCCTCTGTGACTTTTAACAGCCCAATTCTCTGAAAGTTGGGTCACTCTAAATGTAGAAGATACTCTATTCCAAGAAATAAACTTCAAAAAACGTAGTTATTCTTGAGAGTTAAATCTGTCCAGGCCAGCAAGTGGTTGTTCTCCCTTCTGAAACAGAGAATTAACTGTCCATTCTAGGTTTTAGTCTCAGCTCTGAAATAACTTGCTATCTGAAATAGGGCAAGTTACTCCCTATTTCTAACTTTGGGATTCCTCCCATGTGAAATGTATATATATAGGTAGTCCCCAGGTGATGAACAAGATAGGTTCTGCAACTTTGTTCTTTTTTTTTTAATAAATTTTTATTAATGGTAATGGGATGACATTAATAAATCAGGGTACATATATTCAAAAAAAACATGTCTAGGTTATTTTGTCATTAAATTATGTTGCATACCCCACGCCCAAAGTCAGATTGTCCTCTGCCACGCTCTATCTAGTTCTCTGTGCCCCTCCCCCTCCCCCTAACTCTCTCCCGCCCTCCCTCCCATGTCCTGCCTCCCCCCACCCCTTGTAACCACCACACTCTTGTCCATGTCTCTTAGTCTCGTTTTTATGTTCCACCAATGTATGGAATCATGTAGTTCTTGTTTTTTTCTGATTTACTTATTTCACTCTGTATAATGTTATCAAGATCCCACCATTTTGCTGTAAATGATCCGATGTCATCATTTCTTATGGCTGAGTAGTATTCCATAGTGTATATGTGCCACATCTTCTTTATCCAGTCTTCTATTGAAGGGCTTTTTGGTTGTTTCCATGTCTTGGCCACTGTGAACAGTGCTGCAATGAACATGGGGCTACATGTGTCTTTACATATCAATGTTTCTGAGGTTTTGGGATATATACCCAGTAGAGGGATTGCTGGGTCATAAGGTAGTTCTATTTGCAGTTTTTTGAGGAACCACCATACTTTCCTCCATAATGGTTGTACTACTTTACAGTCCCACCAACAGTGAATGAGGGTTCCTTTTTCTCCACAGCCTCTCCAACATTTGCTATTATCCGTCTTGTTGATAATAGCTATTCTAACAGGGGTGAGATGGTATCTCATTGTAGTTTTGATTTGCATTTCTCTAATAACTAATGAAGCTGAGCATCTTTTCATATATCTGTTGGCCATTTGTATTTCTTCTTGGGAGAAGTGTCTGTTCATGTCCTCTTCCCATTTTTATTGGATTGTTTGTTTGTTTGTTGTTGAGTTTTATGAGTTCTTTGTAAATTTTGGATATTAGGCCCTTATCTGAGCTGTCGTTTGAAAATATCAGTTCCCATTTAGTTGGCTGTCTGCTTATTTTGTTGTCAGTTTCTCTTGCTGAGCAAAAACTTTTTATTCTGATGTAGTCCCATTCATTTATCTTTGCCTTCACTTCTCTTGCCATTGGAGTCAAGTTCATAAAATGTTCTTTAAAACCCAGGTCCATGATTTTAGTACCTATGTCTTCTTCTATGTACTTTATTGTTTCAGGTCTTATATTTAGGTCTTTGATCCATTTTGAATTAATTTTAGTACACGGGGACAGGCTGTAGTAGAGTTTCATTCTTTTGAATGTGGCTTTCCAGTTTTCCCAACACCATTTGTTGAAGAGGCTTTCTTTTCTCCATTGTGTGTTGTTGGCCCCTTTATCAAAGATTATTTGACCATATATATGTGGTTTTATTTCTGGGCTTTCTATTCTGTTCCATTGGTCTGAGTGTCTATTTTTCTGCCAATACCATGCTGTTTTGATTATCGTGGCCCTATAATATAGTTTAAAGTCAGGTATTGTAATGCCTCCAGCTTCATTCTTTTTCCTTAGGATTGTTTTGGCTATTCGGGGTTTTTTATACTTCCATATAAATCTGATGATTTTTTGTTCCATTTCTTTAAAAAATCTCATAGGAATTTTGATGGGAATTGCATTAAATTTGTATATTGCTTTGGGTAATATGGCAATTTTGATTATATTTATTCTTCCTATCCAAGAACAAGGAATATTTTTCCATCTCATTGTATCTTTTTCGATTTCCCTTAACAATGCTTTGTAATTTTCATTATATAGGTCCTTTACATTCTTTGTTATGTTTATTCCTAGGTATTTTTTTTTGTTGTTGCAATCGTGAAGGGGATTATTTTTTTGAGTTCGTTTTCTAATATTTTATTGTTGGCATACGGAAAGGCTATGGACTTTTGTATGTTAATTTTGTATCCTACGACCTTACTGTATTGGTTTATTGTTTCTAATAATCTTTTTGTGGAGTCCTTCGGATTTTCGATGTATAGGATCATATCATCAGCAAAAAGTGATACCTTTACTTCTTCTTTTCCGATATGGATGCCTTTTATTTCTTTGTCTTGTCTGATTGCTCTGGCCAGAACTTCTAGCACCACATTAAATAAGAGTGGAGAGAGTGGACAATCCTGTCTTGTTCCTGATTTAAGGTAGAAAGTCCTCAGTTTTGTGCCGTTTAATATGATGTTGGCTGATGGTTTATCATATATGGCCTTTATCATGTTGAGATATTTTCCTTCTATACTCAATTTGTTGAGAGTCTTAAACATAAAATTGTGTTGTATTTTATCGAAAGCCTTTTCTGCGTCTATTGATAAGATCATGTGGTTTTTGTTCTTTGTTTTGTTGATATGCTGTATTACGTTAACCGTTTTATGTATGTTGAACCATCCTTGAGATTCTGGGATGAATCCCACTTGATCATGATGTATTATTTTTTTAATATGTTGTTGTATTCGGTTTGCCAGTATTTTGTTTAGTATTTTAGCATCTGTATTCATTAGAGATATTGGTCTGTAGTTTTCTTTCTTTGTGCCATCCTTGCCAGGTTTTGGTATGAGGGTTATGTTGGCCTCATAAAATGTGTTTGGAAGTATTGCTTCTTCTTCAATTTTTTGGAAGACTTTGAGTAGAATAGGAACCAAGTCTTCTTTGAATGTTTGATAGAATTCACTAGTATAACCGTCTGGGCCTGGACTTTTATTTTTGGGGAGGTTTTTAATAGTTTTTTCTATTTCCTCCCTGCTGATTGGTCTGTTTAGGCTTTCTGCTTCTTCTTGACTCAGTCTAGGAAGGTTGTATTGTTCTAGGAATTTATCCATTTCTTCTAGATTGTTGTATTTGGTGGCATATAGTTTTTCATAGTATTGTACAATAATTCTTTGTATATCTATGATGTCTGTGGTGATCTCTCCTCTTTCATTTTGGATTTTATTTATTTGAGTCCTGTGCCTTTTTTCCTTGCCAAGGGTTTGTCAATTTTGTTTATCTTTTCAAAGAACCAGCTCCTTGTTCTATTAATTTTTTCTATAGTTTTTCTGTTCTCTATTTCATTTATTTCTGCTCTGATTTTTATTATCTCTTTTCTTCGGCTGGTTTTGGGTTGTCTTTGCTCTTCTTTTTCTAGTTCCTTAAGGTGTGAAGTTAAGTGGTTTACTTCGGCTCTCTCTTGTTTGTTCATATATGCCTGAAGTGATATGAACTTTCCTCTTATTACTGCTTTTGCTGCATCCCAGAGATTCTGATATGTCGTATTTTCATTTTCATTTGTCTGTATATATATCTTTTGATCTCTGCGCTTATTTCTTCTTTGACCCATTCATTTTTTAGAAGTATGTTGTTTAGTTTCCACATTTTTTAGGGCTTTTCCCCCTCTTTTTTGCAGTTGAATTCTAGTTTCAAGGCTTTATGATCAGAAAATATGCTTGGTACAATTTCAATTTTTCTAAATTTGCTGATATTGTCTTTGTGGCCCAACATATGGTCAATTCTTGAGAATGTTCCATGTACACTAGAGAAAAATGTGTACTCTGTCGCTTTGGGATGAAGTGTCCTGTAGATGTCTATCATATCCAGGTGTTTTAGTATTTTGTTTAAGGCCACTATAACTTTATTGATTCTCTGTTTGGATGACCGATCTAGAGCCGTCAGCGGTGTATTGAGGTCTCCAAGTATGATTGTATTTTTGTTAGTTTTTGTTTTAAGGTCAATAAGTAGCTGTCTTATATATTTTGGTGCTCCTTAGTTTGGTGCATATATAGTAAGGATTGTTATGTCTTCTTGATTCAACTTCCCCTTAATCATTATGAAATGACCATTTTTGTCTCTGAGTACTTTTTCTGTCTTGTAGTCAGCATTATTAGATATGAGTATTGCTACACCTGCTTTTTTTTGGGTGTTGTTTGCTTGGAGTATTGTTTTCCAGCCTTTCACTTTGAATTTGTTTTTATCCTTATTGCTTAGATGTGTTTCTTGTAGGCAGCATATAGTTGGATTTTCTTTTTTAATCCATTCTGCTGCTCTGTGACTTTTTATTGGAAAGTTTAATCCATTTACATTTAGTGTAATTATTGACACTTGTGGGTTCCTTACTGCCATTTTATAAATTGCTTTCTGTTAGTTTTGTATCTTGTTTGATTCTTCGCTTTTGTTTTTCTATCATTTGTTTTTCTTTGTGTTCCATACTTCTTTCCTCTGTTGCTACCTTTTTTAAGTCAAGTGTTTTTGTGGTGGTTTTTTTAAGGGTGGTTACCATTAAGTAATGAAAAGGGTACCTACCATATTCATTGTAGTACCCTATCTTATGAGTATTTCTGCACTTCATAGTCTTTTGCTACTGTTAATCTCCATCCTCTCCCCCCCCTTTTTTCCTTTGTTGTCACAGTTTAAGTTTGGTTTTATTGTGTTCTTGGTGGAGCTGTTACTTGTGGTGTTGTTTTCTTTTGTTCTTTGAATCTGGTTGGAAAACCTCCTTTAGTATTTCCTGGAGTGGAGGCTTTCTGATGATAAATTCTCTCATCTTTTCTGTATTTGTGAATGTTTTTATATCTCCTTCGTACTTGAAGGATAGCTTTGATGGGTATAGTATTCTTGGCTGAAAGTTCCTCTCTTTCAGGGCTTTAAATATTGGGGTCCACTCTCTTCTAGCTTGTAGAGTTTCTGCTGAGAAATCTGATGATAATCTAATAGGCCTTCCTTTATATGTTGTACTCTTCTTTTCCCTGGCTGCCTTGAGAATTTTTTCTTTGTCATTGGTTTGTGTCATCTTTATTATGATGTGCCTTGGAGTGGGTTTGTTGGGGTTAAGAAAACTCGGTGTTCTGTTTGCTTCTTGTATTTGAGGCTTTAGTTCTTTCCACAGGCTTGGGAAGTTCTCGTCTATTATTTGTTTGAGTATATTCTCCATTCCATTTTCTTTCTCTTCTCCCTCTGATATACCTATTATTCTTATGTTATTCTTTCTGATGGAGTCAGACAATTCCTGTAGGGCTTTCTCGTTTTTTATTATTTTTGAGTCTCTTTCTTCTTCTCTCTGTTGTGCCTCAAGTTGTTTGTCTTCTATTTCATTAATCCTATCTTCAATCTGGGCTGTTCTGTTAGCTAAGCTTGTTACCTCGTTTTTCAGGTCGTAAATTGAGTTTTTCATCTCTGTTTGATTTTTTTTTTGTAGTTTCAATTTCCTTGGTAATATATTCTTTGTGTTCATTGAGTTGTTTTCTGATCTTCCTAAATTGCCTTTCTGTGTTTTCTTGTATATCTCTGAGTATTTTTAAGATTTCTATTTTAAATTCTCTGTCATTTAGCTCCAAGGCTTCCAATATGTTAACTCTTTTCTCCATAGATTTTTCCACATCTATTTGTGTTACCTCTCTTTCTTTTGTATCCATAATATTCTATTTGTTCTTTCTTATCGACATCTGAGGGTGGTCTTCTTGATAGCACTAATTAGAATTAATAAAGAGTAAAAAGTAAAAAAAAACAGGTAAAACACCCCACAAAAAAAAGTAATAATTTATTATTTCCCCCTTTTTTCTTTCTTCTCTTTCCTTCTTCTCCCCTCCTCAGGGAAATATCGTGATGACCTGTGAATTATATTATGCTAAATGGAACAAAAACTGCCTATAATGGAGGGCCTGATTTGGGGTGAAGAGTTCAAGGGGCAAAAAAAAAGGGAGTAGGGACCTACTAAATGCAAAAAAAAAAAAAAAGGAAGAAAATCTTAGACAAACATAAGATGATTTGCTTGTAAGTGATGGTCAACTAAGAGATATAATGAGAGGGATAAGAGGGAACCAGAAAAAAGGAGAAAAAAAAGAATAATAAAGAAAAAAATAAAAATAATATGTAAAAATCTGTTGTATTAAGTGGAGCGAAGACTAAATACAATGGAGACCTTGGGTTGGGAGGAATGCTAGTGAGTTAAAAAGCAACGTAAAAAGTACCCAAAATGCCACAAGAATAAACAAACAAACAGAAAAAACAAAAACAAAAGCGAAAAAGAAAAATAAAACCAAAAAAAAAACCTTGAGTCCCAAATTAACTAATTTGTTCGTGATTGAGGATTAAATGGGAGGAAAATTAAAACGAGAAAAGAAAAAATGAATAGAAAGGAAAAACTAAGAAAAAGAGAAAAACGAAGGAAGAAAAAAAAGGAAGAGAAAAAAACAAAATAAAGCAAAACAAAAAAAAAACAAAAGAGGAGAGAGTGAGAGTTAAGTGTGTTTTGGAGTATAACCTTAAAGGAGGGTGACGATAAAGAAGAGAAATAAAATGTAACACTCATGCATAGTGTAGTTCAAGAAAAGGGAAGCATAAGATGGGCAGAGAATAGAAGGACCGAGGTGTAGGAAATAGAAATAATCATAATAAAGGCAATAAGATAGAAGAAACAAACAACAACCAAAAAAAATTAGTGGAACAAGTTGTAAAGTCTGTGGATTTTTCTTGATTTTGAGAGGTTAACTTCTTCCTTTTTCTTTTCTCTCCCTCTTCCTGGTCGGTGACTCTGTACCCCAGGCTCTGCCCCTGTGTCACACTTAGGTAGGGATTTGCAGTTGATGGGATTCTATCGCAATGTCATATAATTGGCTGTAGTCTTGCTGGTAGTCAAGGCTTGTTGGCATTTGCAGGGTCCAACGATGAGAGAGTTTGCTTTCCTGGAGTCTCTCTCCTAGTCCCCCCTTCATGAATTAGCAGCCTGGTGATCCAGCTATAAGGCTGCAACTGCTTCTGCCTGGGGAGTAAGAGGCTCAAAGAGCTAGGAAATCCCCACTCTATCCCCACTCAGCGCAAGGCTTTGGGAAAGGCTCTGGCAGTCAGAGCCTCCAGTGTAATCAGGCGGGGGTGGGAGTCAATTGTTGTCAAGGTGACTGTTCAGTATCTAGCATTCAGTTGGACCATTCAACCCAGGCTTTCCACACTTTGTAGCCTGTTTTGGCTGGGAAGAAGAGGCACTAGTCTCTGCTTGCGACTAGTGTAGTATAGATCTTATTATCTGCCAAGTCCCTCTTGTTAGCGTTTATCCCTGAATATGGAGGCTCTATCAATCAGAAGTTGCCCCTGCTCCTTTAGCGAGAGGCACTAAAAAATATCACGCCTCTTGTCTTGGATCACTGAACTGAGAGAGATCTTATCAATTAGAACCCATGGGTGCGCAGATTTCATGGGTTAAGCTAATTTCAGTGATTGGGTCCGCAGCTGTGCTCCCAAAGGGATTTCAGGCTGCCTGTGTGCCCCTCCCCCAATGCTTGATTGTTAGCTTGAATGGCTGGGTGAGGTGCCCCGCCCATGGAGAGAATCTCCCAAGTAGGGAAGACCGCCCTGGCACCTTTCCCGCTCGCCCCACCGCTGGCGGCTGGGGCGCACCGGGCACAGGATAATGGGGCAACCTGGGTATGTGAGCCAGTAGGGCGCTCTGGGCACGTGGAATGCCCAGGGCACGCGCGCGAATGGGGTGCTCCGGGCACCGGTGGCTGGGGACTCTCACTCGCAGTGCGCGGGCCGCTGGGAACGTTAGCAGTGCTTGCTCTGCAACCAGACCAGGTGCGTGCTGGCGGCTGCTCGCCGCTCCCGAGTGTGGGCTGACTCACCACAGGCGCACTCCCTCCGCGGCTTGAATACACCCTCGTCTCTCAGATTCAAGTGATAACAGTCTTTTCGCTTTCAGTTTGTGTGGAACTCCGGAATGCTCCGAGGATAAATTTTTCTGTTTCTAGTTGATAAATTTGTTGTGATTTTGGGGAGATCTGTCGGACGCACTGCTTACGGTGCCATTTCCGTCAACTTTGTTCTTTAGTTGAATTTGTATGTAAATTGGAATAGGTACATTTACCCATTAAACACATCTTAGACAGATGTTTGTCTTAATATACTATTAATTTTTACCTTTCTGTACTTCAATATTTTCAAACATACAGAATCTATCTTTTTTGAAACACAGGGACTGCTTGTATCGGGCCAAGCGGTTTCTAAAGTCCAACCAGTGCTATGGTTATTTATTCTATTGTTTCAATGTTTAACAATTACCTAGAGCTATGAATTTGTACAATGCTGCAAAATAAATCAAAAAGGATCACAAAGCCAATTTTATTTCCTAATGGATCATTTGCTGAAAAGGTTTTTAATTTGAAAGGCATTTTAACAAAAGCAAATAATATTACACCCACCTCTACTGTCAAAGTGTGATTGAAATAACTGAAAGGTTTTTTTTTAAAGAGCAAACCTTTCTCAAGACTGTAAACCAAGAAATAGCAAAAGTTACAATCTTTAAGTAATTTATCAAAAGTAAAAAGTAGATGGTACCTGATTGGTAACCAGAAAATATGAAACCTCTTCCCAGGATTGCAAAACTACAGTTTTTCTAAAACGAGTCACAAGTGAAAATTTAAACAGGAGAAAATGAAACCAAAAGTAGAGATTAAATCTAGGAGAACTCATCAGTATATTTCATTTAAAATATTGCATTCAAAACACCTGGACCAGGAGGAGTTCGTCCCCTCCCAGATGAACTTATAATAATAATAATAATAATAATAAGAAGAAGAAGAAGAAGAAGAAGAAGAAGAGAAAGGAAGGAAGGAAGGAAGGAAGGAAGGAAGGAAGGAAGGAAGGAAGGAAGGAAGGAAGGAGGGAGGGAAGGAAGGAAGGAAGGAAAGAAGTAAGGAAGGAAAAGGAAGAATGGAAGGAAGGAAGGGAGGGAGGAAGAACAACAGGCACCAGCAGATAGGACAGTGGTTTTCAAACTTGAATGTGCATCAGAATCACCTCAAAAACTTAAAACAAAGATTTTTGGGATTCATACCCTAAAATTTCTTGTTCAGTGGGTCTGAGATATAACTTAAGAATTTTCATTTTTACAAAGTTTTCAGATGATACTGACGATGCTGGTCTGGAAACCACACTTCAAGAACCACTCCCCTAGGAAAAATTGTAAAGACCTTATCATCTAAACCAGGGGTCTCAAACTTGCGGCCCGCGGGCCGCATGGCCCGCCGAACAATTTTGTGTGGCCCGCAGACTAATCCACGAAGTTCAAAATATTTTGGATAAAATTAAGTAAGCCTAGGGGCCTACTTGTATTTTTCATTTCTCTAGCATCCTAGCTAGATATTAGCTTAGTTAATAGCAGTTGTGATGCAAACTACAGTTTCTGGTCGTTTTGTGACACTGAGTTAAACTGCATGTATGATTGTGCTTGTTGTACTGATTTTTTTTTGTTTTCAACTGCAGTGAGAAAAGTGTTGCATAACAGTTGCCTTTTGTAGACCTAGTGCGGCCCTCCTAATGGCTGTGATCTTGCTCTGCGTCCCACATGCTGAGTTGAGTTTGAGACCCCTGATCTAAACAGTGAGGAGTGGGGGAGGTAGAAAAGGTTATGGGGGGATAAGTGGGAATGGAAGGAGACCTCACTTTAGGTGGTGAACACACAGTACACTATTCAGATGACATACTATAGAATTGTACACCTGAAAGCTATATAATTTTATTGAGCAATGTCACCCAAATAAATTTAAAAATAAATAAATAAACAAACAGTAGCCAGTCATTTTAGACAAGAAAAAGCTAAGTTCATCACCAACAAACAAGTATTTCAAGAAATATTAAAGGGAATTCCTCAAGAAAAAGGAAAAAAATCAGAAATATGAATAAGAAAATATCACAAAGAAAAAAATTGACTTAAAAATTTTTTCACTGGCTGCCCAGGTGGTGGCGCAGTAGATAAAGCATCAGACTGGAATGCAGATAACCCAGGTTCAAAACCCCAGCTTGAGCCTAAAGGTTGCTGGCTTGAAGCCCAAGGTCACTGGCTTGAAGAAGGGGTCACTTGCTCTGCTGTAGCCCCCCCCAGTCAAGGCACATATGAGAAAGCAATCAATGAACAACTCAAGTGCCATAACAAAGAATTGATGCTTCTCATCTCTCTCCCTTCCTGTCTGTCTATCCCTATCTGTCTCTGTCTCTGACTCTTTCTCTGTCTCTGTCAAAAAAACTCACATTTTTTTCACTGACAAAGGCAAACTTATAATAAAAGTAGTAAAAAAAATTAGTCAGCCAATGTAGGGGTCACTTCTAATATGGGTGTTAGAACGTTTTAGCAAAATAGCTCAGAGCTTTTAGTAACAAAATTGACAAAGAAATAGGAAATAATAAAATAAACTGTTTTAATTCACGAATAATACATATTCAATCACTTCCAACACACCCTACTTTGGTAATGAGAGTGACCACTGTGAATGAACCTGCCTGATCTCCAATCCCATATAGAAAGATCTTCCCATTAGTATTCCATGCACACTTAAATAGAATGAAGTCAGCCAACTCTTTCAAAAAGAGGTTAATGAATTTTTAAAAATCTACATAACAAAGGGGGAAAACCTATACTAATCAATACAACTGTTTATTCATAGATATGAATGGACAGTAATGGCAACCAAACATCTGATGAAAATAATATTAAAGTCAAAGATCAAAATCAACAAAAAGAACAGCCAAAGAAGATGGAAACAAGAAAAGAGAACTAGGATAAAGAAACAATTCAGAGGCCAAAGACAACTTTATAAATTCTAATTCATACACTTACAGATTATAAAATACATGGCATCCACCAAAAAGCACAATCTGCTATATAAAAGGAAAAGCAGAAAACAAAAGAGGTCTTATACATTAAAATTATATTGGCCTCCTGAGTTTTTTTTTTTTTAATCAATGAAGAGGATGACTATAGTCAAGGTTGAAATGATTATCAATCTGAAAAATGAAGTTGTGGAAATTTCCAAGAACATAGAGAAAAGAGACAGAAAGCTGGAAATAATGAGAAGAAGTAAGATGATCTAAGCATAGCTTGAAGATTTCAACAAGTACAGCTATTTAAAATAAGTTCCAAAATAAAAGAATAGAGGCAATGCAAGGAAAAAACTAATCTGAACTAAAAAGTCAACACTTCATAGTGAAAGGCATTGCCAAGTAATGATTGATGGGGTAGAAGTACACATAGCCTCCTGAAATTTCAGAAAGCCAAAACTAAAGAGAAAAAAAAAAAAAGAAAGAAAAAGTTATCAGTAGCGAAATAAGTCTCAGATCAATAGGTACAGACATATTGTGCCCTTTCTAAAAATTTTATACAGAAAATTAAATTTAACAGGCTGACATTGATCAATAAGAGTACACAGATTTCTGGCAAACATTTTTGCAGCATTTGAACTGTTGATTATATTGTATACCCATCATGCAAAATCAAATCGTTTTCAGTCACTATATATTTGTCCCTCTTTACACCCCTCTCCTCACTCCCTCCCCTGGTAACCATTTTACTTTTTTTATGTCCATGAATCTCAGCTGTATATCTCACTTATGTGTGAAATCTATTGTGCTCTTTTAAATCCTATTTAGACACGAGAACAAAGATGGCGATGCAGTAGGCAGATGTTTCAACTGCCACCTCCCAGGAACAAATTGGATTACAACTTAATTTAAGAACAATCATCTTGAAAAACCAACTTTGAACTAAACTAAGAGGAGTCTATAACCAAGAATCACAGAAAAAACCACACTGAGACTGGTAGGAAGGGTGGATATACAGAAAGGGCTGTCCCACTCCCAGGAGCAAGCAGTGGCAGAGGGTCCAGAGGGACCCTCACAGCAGGGAGGTTCACTCTGAGAGGTGTGGGTGTTCAACCCCAGGCCCAGAGCCTAGAAGAGGCACCCACATAGCATTTAGCTGTGAAAAGAGTCAGGTTTCTGTCTGAGAGAAAGAGACAGAGCTCTCAGACACAGACTCTATCTAAATGGGCCTTCACAGAAAACCTGGTTCATAGCCACTTACCTGGGGCTCTGACAGGAAAGAACTGAGAGGACTGGAGTTGTGTGAGGAGAGTATAAAGTTGGAGGCCCAGGTAGAGACACTGTGGGGGACAGACACTCAAACCCCTGTGCTGAGTCACTCTCCAGTACTGCAGTCACCATCTTTCTTGGGTGGAGCAGTCCCTTCTGAGTTGCATCAGCCTGGGAAAAAAGCAGCTGCTTGGCCCTCAGAAGTCTTTCCTACCTCAGTCATGGTGACGGGTTGTTCTGAGAGACCAGGAAGCAGGGGGCACATCAGTGACTCAGTTTTTTGGTGTTGAGACCAGAGCTACCCCCCACTCTCCTGAGTCTCTGACTGGTGCTTCCACCTCACCAGTGACTCAGTTGAAACTGTCCAGAGCAGGCAGAACACACTTCTGGGTCTCAGAGGCCACACCCACTGGACTCCTGGGGCCACACCCTAATGAGGTCTGTAAAATAAGTCTGGACAGACTGACACCTGGGGCAAGGGGCAGCACCACATCCATCACCCTTCCCAATCCATAAATTGCCACAGGCCCTAGACTCTAGCCGAAGTTTTTTCAGCAGCTGAGCCCAAAAAGCAGCCAGCAGACAGAGGCTGCAGGAGGTGGGACCCAGGGAAACTTGGCCATTTGAGCAGACTTTCCCCCAGGACCAGATTGAGTAAAAGCCAGCCTAGGAGTGCAGCTTGGTATTTCTATGTACACCTGGGTCTAGCAGAGGCAGCTACAAACCCTAAATTGCTTATAGCTCTATGAAGGTTGCTGAGGGCCAGTCACAGGCAGTGTCTCCCAATGGTCTGTGCTGGGTTCTTGCTAGGGAGGCCAAGAGAAGGCACATCCAGGGGCCAGCTGCAGAAATCATCAGTTCAGGACCTAACAACCCTTGCTATAGTGGTATCCTCATGGAAACCTCCTCACACCTGGCCCAGCTGAGGTGAGTTCCACTCTCTGTGATCAGCACCAGCAAAGTGGCTCATGTGCATTGGATAGGGTGGAGCTTCATAGTCAGCCAGCCTGGGCACTAGACATACTGTCCTGCTAGGCTAGATTCTACAGGGGGTATGGAGAGAGGCTTGGAACATGGACATTTAATGTGTGGGTCCCTATGAGTCTATTATTGGATCTGGTCAAGGGGCTTAGCCACCTTTGAAGAGGACACAGTTAGCCCCAAGAGAGGACTCTCTCTCTTCATCCCTGAAACCAGAGTTTCACCAGCTGAAAGAACTTCTGCAGAGGGGACTGTTGGAGACACTCAGTCTGAACTTACTGCTCACCTTGTTGGGGAGAAATAAAATTTGAGTATCTAGCAGTGACTAAGGAATGAAACTCTAGAATAGGGGCCACATTCCCCATACTGAGCTCCTCCTGACTACTGAAGTAGGGGGTCCCAAAAATGTTGTATTCACAACTTCTGCTGCCCTAACTCACCAAGTGTGCAACCTGAAGGGGGGTTGGTTGGGTGAGGCCAAACTGAGCCCAGACTACAGTCTTACTACAGAAGACTCTGTGGGAAGACCAGGCAGCTGCAAGAGGAGGAGAAGCAGCTGAAACATAGAGACAAATCTTACAGAGCTTGGGGCTTTCACGGAGCTGCTGTCATCTCTAGGCAGGAGGAAACTGATCCTTTTACAAAGGTTGGCCCCTCCCACAGTAAGCAGGCACACAAAATGTAGACACAAAGAGTGAAAAGTACAGTAGATGCAGACTGATAGCCCAGAGTGTGTTACAAACAACAGCTAATGCCAACCCAAGAAGAACTAGAGCCAACACTACTGGCAGTGGGTGGCAGACAGCACCAACCCTAGACTCAACTACCTACACAAGCAGCACACCCAAAGGTGGAGTCTAGCAGGAACCAGACACTGTGGAAAATAAATATGCTCAACAGGACAGACATTGCACAGTGTGTAATTCACATGATCAAAGTTGATCCTTAGAGCCAGCCAGCCTGCAGGCATAACTGTACACACGAAAGGACCAACTGCATCTAATACATACAACAAGAGGAAAAATAGTACCCTCAAGAAGCATTCCTAGAGCCTGACCAGGCAGTGGTGCAGTGGATAGAGGGATGGACTAGGATGCAGAGGACCCAGGCTTGAGACCCCGAAGTCGCAAGCTTGAGTGCAGGCTAATCTGGTTTGAGCAAAGCTCACCAGCTTGGACCCAAGGTTGCTGGCTTGAGCAAGGGGTGAGTTGGTCTGCTGTAGCCCCACAGTGAAGCCACATATGAGAAAGCAATCAATGAACAACTAATGTTTTGCAAAGAAAAACTAATGATTGATGCTTCTCATCTCTCTCTGTTCCTGTCTGTCTATCCCTCTCTCTGACTCTCTGTCTCTGAAGAAAAAGAAAAAGAAAGCATTCCTAGAACAAAGAAAACAAGTGGCCTGGAGGACAGTACCACCAAGCCCATCTTCTTCATAGAGACACCATAAAAATTAAAACCTCAAACAGTGCTACTTAATACACAGACAAAATGGGCAGACAAGAAATGTGACACAAATGAATCAGTAAGATAAATCCCCAGAAAAATAACTGAATGAAATGGAAATAACCATCCCACCAGATGCAGAGTTTAAAACAATGATTTTTAGAATGCTCAAGGATCTAGGAGCCACAATGGATGGACATAATGAGCACCTAAATAAAGTGAAATCAAACAAAAAAAAGGACACTGAAATCATAAGAAAGAACCAGTCAGAAAGGACAAATACAATATCAGTAATGAAGATTGCACTAGAAAAAATTAACAGCAGGCTGGATGAAGCAGAGGATCAAATCAGTGATTTAGAGGACAAAATGAGTGAATACACAGAAGCAAAGCAGCAAAAAGAAAAGAGGCTCAAAGAGTCCAAGGAAAATCTAAGAGAGCTCTATGACAACATGAAAAGAAACAACATCTGCATCATAGGGGTTCCTGAAGCAGAAGAGAATGAACAAGGGATGGAGAACCTGTTTGAAGAAATCACAGCTGAGGCAGACAACACCAAGCCTAGACTCAACCAACTCTACAAACAAAACACCAAAAATGAGAAAACAAAAAAGTGCAATCCAAATGAAACCTTCAGGAGATGAACTGAGTGATATGGAAATAATCAAACTTCCAGATGCGGAGTTCAAAATAATGATTGTAAGGATGCTTAGGGATCTTAGAACAACAATGGATGGTCACTATGAACACCTAAATAAAGAAATAGCAAGTATAAAAATGAATCAGTCGGAGATGACAAATACAATATCAGAAATAAAGACCACAAGGGAAGGAATTAAAAACAAGATAGATACAGCATAGGATTGAATGAGCGAGGTAGAGGACAACTGGAATGAAGGCATGAAAGCAGAGAAGAAAAGAGAAAAGAGACTTAAAAAGTCAGAGGAAACTCTTAGAGAGCTCAGTGACAACATGAAGAGAAATAATATCCGCATTATAGGAGTTCCTGAAGAAGAAGAAAAGGAACAAGGAATAGAGATGTTGTTCAATCATATCATAGCTGAAAATTTCCCTAAATTAATGCAAGAGAAACTCTCACAAGTCCAAGAAGCACAGAGGACTCCATTAAAGAGAAACCCAAAAAACCTACATCAAGACACATCATAATTAAAATACTAAAGCTAAGCGATAAAGAGAAAATATTAAAAGCTGCAAGAGAAAAAAAAGTTATCACCTACAAAGGAGCCCCCATAAGGATGACATCCGACTTCTCAACAGAAACACTTGAGGCCAGAAGGGAATGGCAAGAAATATTCAAAGTAATGCAGAACAAGAACCTACAACCAAGACTACTTTTATCCAGCAAGGCTATTGTTTAAAATCAAAGGAGAAATAAAAAGCTTCCCAGACAAAAAACAACTCAAGGAATTCATTACAACCAAACCAATGCTACAGGAAATGTTAAGGGGCCTGTTGTAAACAGATCAAAGTGGGAAAAGAATATAGCAAAAAAAGGAATACACCTTTAAAGAAGAAAATGGCAATAAACAACTACATATCAATAATAACCTTAAATGTAAATGGATTAAATAATCCAATCAAAGGACATAGGGTAGCTGCGCGGATAAGAAAACAGGACCCATATATATGTTATCTACAAGAGACACACCTTAGAACAAAAGACACACATATATTGAAGGTAAAAGGATGGAAAAAAACATTTCATACAAACAGAAATGAAAAAAAAGTTGGGGAAGCAATACTTATATCAGACAAATTGGACTTTAAAACAAAGGATATAGTAAGAGATAAAGAAGGCCACTACATAATGATAAAGGGAGTAATCCAACAGGAAGATATAACTATTATAAATATCTATGCACCTAATATAGGAGCACCCAAATATATAAAACAAACTTTGATGGATTTAAAGGGCGAGATCAACAGCAATACTATAATAATAGGGGATTTCAATACCCCACTAACATTGCTAGATAGATCCTCAAGAAAGAAAATTAACAAAGAAACAGCAGACTTATTTAAAACACTAGATCAACTTGATTTAATAGATATCTTCAGAAATTTCACCCTAAAGCATCAGAATATACATTCTTTTCAAGTGCTCATGGTACATTCTCTAGGATAGACCACATGTTAGGGCACAAAAGTGCTCTCAACAAATATAAGAAGACTGAAATTATATCAAGCACTTTCTGCGATCACAACGGCATGAAACTAGAAATGAATCACAACAGCAAAGCTCAAAAATTCTCAAACACATGGAAACTAAATAGCAGGGTGTTAAATAATGAATGGATTAAGAATGAGATCAAAGGAGAAAAAAAAATTCCTAGAAATGAATGACAATGAGCATACAACAACTCAAAATTTATGAAACACAGTGAAAGCAGTGCTGAGAGGGAAGTTCATAGCACTACAGGCACACTTTCAGAAGCTAGAAAAAGCTCAAATAAACAACTTAACCCTGCACCTCCTAAAAGAATAAGAAAAAGAACAGCAAGTAAAGCCCAAATGTAGTAGAAGGAAGGAAATAATAAAGATCAGAGCAGAAATAAATGACATAGAGGCTAAAGAAACAATACAGAGAATCAATGAAACTAGAAGCTGGTTCTTTGAAAAGGTAAACAAGATTGATGAACCTTTAAGTAGACTCACCAAGAAAAAGAGAGAGAGGACTCAAATAAATAAAATTAGAAATGAGAGAGGAGAAATAACAACTGACACAACAGAAATACAAAATATTGTAAGAAAATACTATGAAGAACTGTATGCCAAAAAATTAGACAACCTAGATGAAATGGACAAGTTCCTTGAAACATACAATCTTCCAAAAATCAATCTGGAAGAATCAGAAAACCTAAATAGACCGATTACAACAAATGAGATTGAAACAGTTATCAAAAAACTCCCAACAAAGAAAACTCCAGGGCCGATGGCTTCACAACGGAATTCTACCAAATATTCAAAGAAGAACTAACTCCCATCCTTCTCAAACTATTTCAAAAAATTCAAGAGGAAGGAAGACTTCCAAGCTCCTTTTTATGAGGCGAGCATAATTCTGATTCCAAAACCAGGCAAAGACAACACAAAGAAAGAAAATTATAGGCCAATATCTCTGATGAATATAGATGCTAAAATCCTCAACAAAATATTAGCAAACCGGATCCAACAATATATGGAAAAAATCATACACCATGATCAAGTGGGATTTATTCTGGGGAGGCAAGGCTGGTACAATATTCGTAAATCAATCAATGTGATTCATCACATAAACAAAAAGAAGGAGAAAAACCATATGATAATTTCAATAGATGCAGAAAAAGCATTTGATAAAATCCGGCACCCATTCATGATCAAAACTCTCAGCAAAGTGGGAATACAGGGAACATACCTCTACATGACAAAAGCCATCTATGAGAAACCCACAGTCAACAACATACTCAATGGGCAAAAATTAAAAGCAATACCCTTAAGATCAGGAACAAGACAGGGGTGCCCCCTTTCACCACTCTTATTCAACATAGTTCTGGAAGTCCTAGCCACAGCAGTCAGACAAGAAGAAGAAATAAAAGGCATCCAAATTGGAAAAGAAGAAATAAAACTATTATTATTTGCAGATGATATGATATTGTATATAGAAAACCCTAAAGTCTCAGTCAAAAAGCTACTGGACCTGATAAATGAATTCAGCAAAGTGGCAGGATATAAAATCAATACTCAGAAATCAGAAGCATTTTTATACACCAAAAATGAACAGTCAGAAAGAGAAATTAAGGAAACAATCCCCTTCACAATTACAACCAAAAAAATAAAGTACCTAGGAGTAAACTTAACCAAGGAGATTAAAGACTTGTACTCGGAAAATTACAAAGCATTGATAAAAGAAATCAAGGAAGATACAAACAAGTGGAAGCATATACCGTGCTCATGGTTAGGAAAAATAAACATCATTAAAATGTTTATATTACCCAAAGCAATCTATAAATTCAATGCAATACCAATTAAAATACCAATGACATAATTCAAAGATATAGACCACATATTCCAAAAATTTATATGGAACCAAAAAAGAACACAAATAGCCTCAGCAATCTTAAAAAAGAAGAATAAAGTGGGAGGTATCACACTTCCTGATATCAAGTTATACTACAAGGCTGTTGTACTCAAAACAGCCTGTTACTGGCATAAGAACAGGCATATAGATCAATGGAACAGAACAGAGAACCCAGAAATAAACCCACAGTTCTATGGACAATTGATATTTGACAAAGGAGGTAAGGAAATACAGTGGAGTAAAGACAGCCTCTTCAACAAATGGTGTTGGGAAAATTGGACAGCTACCTGCAAAAAAATGGAGCTAGATCACCAGCTTACACTACTCACAAAAATAAACTCAAAATGGATAAAAGACTTATATGTAGGCCGTGAAACCATAAGCATCTTAGAAGAAAACATAGGCAGTAAGCTCTCGGACATCTCTCGGAGCAATATAGTTGCTGATTTATCTCCACGGGGAAGTGAAATAAAAGATAGGATAAACAAATGGGACTATATCATACTAAAAAGCTTTTGCACAATTAAAGACAACAAGAACAGAATAAAAAGACAAACTACACAATGGGAGAACATATTTGACAATACATCTTATAAGGGGTTAATAACCAAAATTTATAAAGAACTTGTGAAACTCAACACCAGTAAGACAAACAACCCAATCCAAAAATGGGCAAAAGAGATGAATAGACACTTCTCCAAAGAGGACATACAGATGGCCAATAGGCATATGAAAAAATGCTCAACATCACTAATCATTAGAGAAATGCAAATTAAAACCACAATGAGATACCACCTCACACCAGTCAGAATGGCGCTCATCAACAAAACAACACAGAATAAGTGCTGGCGAGGATGTGGAGAAAAGGGAACTCTCCTGCACTGCTGGTGGGAATGCAGACTGGTGCAGCCACTGTCGAAAACAGTATGGAGATTCCTCCAAAAAAAACCTGAAAATCGAACTGTCTTTTGACCCAGCTATCTCACGATTAGGAATATACCACAAAGACACCATAGAACGGCTCCAAAAGGAGAAATGCACTCCCATATATGTGGCAGCATTGTTCACAATAGCGAAGATCTGGAAACAGCCCAAGTGTCCGTCAGAGGACGAGTGGATTAAAAAGCTTTGGTACATATATACTATGGAATACTACTCAGCCATAAGAAATGATGACATTAGATCATTTACAATAACATGGATGGACCTTAACAACATTATACAGAGTGAAATAAGTAAATCAGAAAAAAAACCTAAGATGAATCCGTACATAGAAGGGACATAAAAATGAGACTCAGAGAGTAATGGTGGGGTAGGAAGCAATACCGATAAATCTCCCCCAAACCTTAACAAGATCTTCAAACAGAAACAGAAAAACCTATCCTTGGAGCCTCCAGATGTTTCGCAATACACCCAAAGGTATGATCGAGTGAAAAATTGGCTAAATATATAACCAAACCCCGAAGGAAATAGGGAGTAAGAAATGCTCCGCCTTCCTCACTAACCTAAACAGGGCGGTTTTCACTGGAAACTGAGAATATAGAAACTAAGGTGGGCAAAGGGGATGAATAGATCCAGGCTGCAGCACAAACGGCCAAACCAGGCTGTAGCACGGAGATCCAAGCTGAGGAAAACTGTTCCTGTGACAACCCGGGCAATACAGCTAACACTCACGCCAAACCCAGACAAAGAAAGACAAGCGAGGCAGCCATTTTACCCAATTTCCTGGTCGGCACGCACACATAGTGGGTGAGAAATTCCTTCCAAATCCCCGGGAGGGTGCGCCCGTGTTACTCCACAGAGAGGCAGAGTCAGAGTCCTTTGTGTGGGCTGAAAGCCTCCGGGCCAGCCCAGCACCCTGGGAGAGCCACACACAGGGAGGAAGTGAGAGCTAATTCCAACACTGGAACTTTTCAGTGCGGGCGGGAGGTTTCACTCAGACGGCAAGATTTCGGCCTCACATCCTGGTCTGTGCAAATGGAGTGTGGACAGGAGACTCCTCCCAGCACCTCAGGAGTGGGAGCCCATGTTGACCCACAGAGGGGCATAGTCAGGGGCCTTTTTGTGGGCCAAGGGTGGAGTCTCAGGCTGCCCCAGCGCCTTGAAAAAGCTGCACATGGAAACAGAGCGAGAGCCAATTCCAACACTGTAACTTTTCAGTGCAGGCGGGGGATTTCACTCAGACGGCTAGACTTCCAGTTTAAATCCTGGTCTGCGCACCCAGATAGTGAACAAGAGTTTCCTACAAGCGCCCTGGGAGTGGGTGCCTGCCCGTGTTACCGGACAGAGTGGCAGAGCCAGAGGTCTTTGAGTGGGCGGAAGCCCCAGCTGATTATGCTAGCGGCTCTGACTGATTGAGCCCTACCCAGAGCCCTGTGCTGAATGGGAATAGACTGGGTAGTTGCCAGCACTTTGAGGCTCTTACTATCCAGGCAGAGGCAGCAGCAACCCTATAGCTGGATTCTCAGGCTACTAATTGAGGAAGGAAAGACTAGGAGAGAGGTTCCAGGAACACGGACTCTCTCACTGTCGGAGCCTATAAATGCTAATGAGCTTTGACTGCCAATGAGACTGACGCAAAATACATGACATCACTATAGAGACTTATCAACTGCAAACCTCTATCTGAGCGTGCCAAAGGGGAAGAACCTGGGGTACAGAGTCACCGACCAGGAAGAGGGAGAGAAAAGGAAAAGCAAGAAGATAACCTCTCAAAATCAAGAATAATCCGCAGACTTTATAACCTATCCCATTTTATTATATTTGTTCATTTGTTTATCTTATCTTCATCATTGATTTTTTTTTCCTCCTCAATTTGGTTGTTTAACTCTCTACCGGTCTTACTCTCTCCTCTCTTTGAACTACACTACCCATAAGTGTTACATCTCCTATTATCTTTTCTTTCCTCTTCCTTTCTCTCTATGAGGGTTGCACTCAAAAACCCATAACTCTCTCTTTCTCTCTCTCTCTCTCTCTCCTCTTTTTTCTTTTTTCTTCTTTTAGTGGTTCCCTCTTTTTCTTCTCTCTCTCTTTCTTTTCTCCCTCTATATTAGTTTCTTCCTTTCTCCTTTCTGTCTCCTCTCATTCAAACCTCAATAACAAACAATTATTTTATCTGGCACTCAAACTTATGTTTGTGGCATTTTGGGGGGGTTTTACTTCACCTTTTTAACTCACTAGCAGTGCTCCCATCCCTGGCTCTCCATTTTATCAAGCTCTTGTTCCACTAAATACAATAGTAATTTTTTAATTTGTCCCCCCATTTTCCTGTTTTCCTCTTACCCATCTCATCATAACTCTTAGTCAACCAACACCTAAACACAAATACTTTTATTATTGATTTTTTTATTATTTGCTTTTTGTGGGTCCTTAACCCCCTTTTTTATTTATTTTTTATTTTATTATTATTTTTTTTCGTGCCCCTTTATTAATTATCTCCAATTCAGGGCCTCCATTACAAGCATTGTTAGTTCTATTTAATACAATATAATTCACAGTTCACCACAAGATTTTCTCAAGAAAGAGGGAAGAGAAGAGGAGAGGAAAAAAGGAGGGGGAGAATAATTTCCTTTTTTAAAATTTTTATTTTATTTTATTTTTCTTTATTTTATTATTAATTTAAAAAAAACAACTTTTTTCAATTTTTTATTATTTTAACTTTTTATTTTTTATTAAATCATTAATACTATCAACAAAACCACCCTCAGATGCCATTAAGGAAGAGAAAATCGAATATCATGGATACAAAAAAAAGAGAGGTAACACAGATAGATGAGGAAAAATGTATGGAGAAAAAATTTAATATATTGGAAACCTTGGAGTTAAATGACAGAGAATTCAAGATAGAAATCCTAAAAATCCTCCGAGATATACAAGAAAACACAGAAAGGCAATTTAGGGAGCTCAGAAAACAACTCAATGAACACAAAGAATATATGTCCAAGGAAATTGAATCTATCAAAACAAATCAAACAGAGATGAAAAACTCAATTCAGAAGCTGAAAAACGAGGTAAAAAGCTTGGCTAATAGAACAGGCCAGATAGAAGAGAGGATTAGTGAAATAGAAGACAAGCAACTTGAGGCACAACAGAGAGAGGAAGAAAGAGACTCAAAAAAAAAAATAAGATAGCGCTACAAGAATTATCTGACTCCATCAGAAAGAATAACATAAGAATAATAGGTATATCAGAGGGAGAAGAGAGAGAAAATGGAATGGAGAACATACTCAAACAAATAATAGATGAGAAATTCCCAAGCCTGTGAAAAAAACTAAAGCCTCAAATTCATGAAGCAAACAGAACTCTGAGTTTTCTTAACCCCAAACAACCTACTCCAAGGCACATCATAATGAAATTGGCACAAACCAATGGCAAAGAAAAAATTCTCAAGGCAGCCAGGGAAAAGAAGACTACAACATATAAAGGAAGGCCCATTAGATTATCATCAGATTTCTCAGCAGAAACTCTACAAGCTAGAAGAGAGTGGACCCCAATATTTGAAGTCCTGAAAGAGAGAAACTTTCAGCCACGAATACTATACCCATCAAAGCTATCCTTCAAATATGAAGGAGAAATAAAAACATTCACAGATACAGAAAAGATGAGGGAATTTATCATCAGAAAACGCCCACTCCAGAAATTACTAAAGGAGGTTCTGCAATCAGATACAAAGAACAACAAAAAAAAATAAAGCCACAATTAAAAGCTTAAGAAGAACACCATAAAAACAAATTTAAACTGTGAAAACAACAAAAAGAAAGGGGGGAGAGGATGGAGATTAACAGTAGCAAAGGATGATGGAGTGCAAAAGTACTCACAAAATAGTGCACTACAATGAACAGGGTAGGAACCCTTTTCATTAATTAAAGGTAACCACCATTGAAAAACCCACCATAGAAGCACATGAGATAAAAAAGATAGCAACAGTGGAAAGATGTATGGAATACAACCAAATAAAAACAAAAGATAGAAAAACAAAAGAGAAGGATCAAACAAGACACAAAACTAACAGAAAGCAATCTATAAAATGGCAATGGGGAACTCACAAGTGTCAATAATTACACTAAATGTAAACAGATTAAACTCACCAATAAAAAAACACAGAGTAGCAGAATGGATTAAAAAAGAAAATCCAACTGTATGCTGCCTACAGGAAACTCATCTAAGTAACAAGGATAAAAACAAATTTAAAGTGAAAGGCTGGAAAACAATACTCCAAGCAAATAACATACAAAAAAAAGCAGGTGTAGCAATACTCATATCTGATAATGTTGACTACAAGACAACAAAAGTACTCAGAGAGAAAAATGGCCATTTCATAATGGCTAAGTGGACACTGAATCAAGAAGACAAAACAATTCTTAATATATATGCACCAAACCAAGGAGCACCAAAATATATAAGATATCTACTTATTGACCTTAAACCAAAAACTGACAAAAATACAATCATGCTTGGAGACTTCAATAAACCACTGACGGCTCTAGGTCAGTCATCCAAACATAGAATCAACAAAGATATAGTGGCCTTAAACAAAACACTAGAACACCTGGATATGATAGACCTCTACAGGACATTTCATCCCAAAGTGACTGAGTATACATTTTTCTCCAGTGTACATGGATCATTCTCATAAAATTGAGCATATGTTGGGCCACAAAAACAACATCAGCTAATTCAGAAAAATCGAAGTTGTACCAAGCATATTTTCTGATCGTAAAGTCTTGAAACTAGAATTCAACTGCAAAAAGGAGGAAAAAAATTCCACAAAAATGTGGAAACTAAACAACATACTTTTAAAAAATGAATGGGTCAAAGAAGAAATAAGTGCAGAGATCAAAAGATATATACAGACTAATGAAAATGACAATACGACATATCAGAATCTATGGAATGCAGCAAAAGCAGTGATAAGAGGGAAGTTCATATCACTTCAGGCATATATGAACAAACAAGAGAGAGCCCAAGTGAACCATTTAACTTCATACCTTAAAGAACTAGAAAAAGAAGAACAAAGAAAACCCAAAACTAGCCGAAGAAAGGAGATAATAAAAATCAGAGAAGAAATAAATGAAATAGAGAACAGTAAAACAATAGAAAAATTAATAGAACAAAGAGCTGGTTCTTTGAAAAGATCAACAAAATTGACAAACCCTTGGCAAGAATTACCAAGGAAAAAAGAGAAAGAACTCATATAAACAAAATCCAAAATGAAAGGGGAGAAATAACCACGGACACCGTAGATGTACAAAGAATTATTATAGAATACTATGAAAAACTTTATGTCACTAAATTCAACAATCTAGAAAAAATGGATAAATTCCTAGAACAATACAACCTTCCTAGACTGAGTCAAGAAGAAGCAGAAAGCTTAAACAGACCTATCAGTAGAGAAGAAATAGAAAAAACCATTAAAAACCTCCCCAAAAATAAAAGTCCAGGCCCTGACGGCTATACCAGCGAAATTTATCAAACATTCAAAGAAGACTTGGTTCCTATTCTACTCAAAGTTTTCCAAAAAATTGAAGAAGAAGCAATACTTCCAAACACATTTTATGAGGCCAACATAACCCTCATACCAAAACCAGGCAAGGATGGCACAAAAAAAGAAAACTAGAGACCAATATCTCTTATGAATACAGATGATAAAATACTAAACAAAATACTAGCAAATCGAATACAACAACATATTAAAAAAATAATACAACATGATCAAGTGGGATTCATCCCAGAATCTCAAGGATGGTTCAACATACGTAAAACAGTTAACATAATACACCATATCAACAAAACAAAGAACAAAAACCACATGATCTTATCAATAGACGCAGAAAAGGCTTTCGATAAAATACAACACAATTTTATGTTTAAGACTCTCAACAAAATGGGTATAGAAGAAAAATATCTCAACATGATAAAGGCCATATATGATAAACCATCAGCTAACATCATATTAAATGGCACTAAACTGAAGGCTTTCCCCCTTAAATCAGGAACAAGACAGGGTTGTCCACTCTCTCCACTCTTATTTAATGTGGTACTAGAGGTTCTAGCCAGAGCAATCAGACAAGACAAAGAAATAAAAGGCATCCATATCAAAAAAGAAGAAGTAAAGGTATCACTTTTTGCAGATGATATGATCCTATACATCGAAAACCCCAAAGAATCCACAAAAAGACTACTTGAAACAATACGCCAATACAGTAAGGTCGCAGGATACGAAAATAACATGCAGAAGTCAATAGCCTTTCTATATACCAACAATGAAACAACTGAGAATGAACTCAAAAGAATAATCCCCTTCACAATTGCAACAAAAAAATAAAATACTTAGGAATAAACATAACAAAGAATGTAAAGGACTTATATAATGAAAACTATAAACCATTGTTAAGAGATATCGAGAAAGATATAATGAGATGGAAGAATATTCCTTGTTCTTGGTTAGGAAGAATAAATATAATCAGGATGGCCATATTACGCAAAGCAATATACAAATTTAATGCAATTCCCATCAAAATTCCAATGACATTTTTTAAAGAAATAGAGCAAAAAATCATCAGATTTATATGGAACTATAAAAAACCCCGAATAGCCAAAGCCATCCTAAAGAAAAAGAATGAAGCTGGGGGCATTATAATACCTGACTTCAAACTATATTATAGGACCACAACAATCAAAACAGCATGGTATTTGCAGAAAAATAGACACTCAGACCAATGGAAAAGAAAAGAAAGTCCAGAAATAAAACCACATATATATAGTCAAATAATTTTTGATAAACGGGCCAAGAATATACAATGGAGAAAAGTAAGCTTCTTCAATAAATGGTGCTGGGAAAACTAGAAAGCCACATGCAAAAGAATGAAACTGTACTACAGTTTGTCCACCTGTACTAAAATTAACTCAAAATGGATCAAAGATCTAAACATAAGAACTGAAACAATAATGTACATAGAAGAAGGCATAGGTACTAAACTCATGGACCTGGGTTTTAAAGAGCATTTTATGAATTTGACTCCAATGGCAAGAGAAGTGAAGGCAAAAATTAATGAATGGGACTATATCAGACTAAGGAGTTTTTGCTCAGCAAGAGAAACTGATAACAAAATAAATAGAAAGACAACTAAATGGGAAATGATATTTTTAAACAACAGCTCAGATAAGGGCCTAATATTCATAATATACAAACAACTCGTAAAACTCAACAACAAACAAACAAACAATCCAATAAAAAAATGGGAAGAGGACATGAACAGACACTTCTCCCAGGAGGAAGTACAAATGGCCAAGAGATATATAAAAAGGTGCTCATCTTCGTTAGTTATTAGAGAAATGCAAATCAAAACTGCAATGAGATACCACCTCACACCTGTTAGATTAGCTATTATTAACAAGACAGGTAATAGCAAATGTTGGAGAGGCTGTGGAGAAAAAGGAACCCTCATTCACTGTTGGTGGGAATGTAAAGTAGTACAACCACTATGAAAGAAAGTATGGTGGTTCCTCAAAAAAACTGAAAATAGAACTACCTTATGACCCAGCAATCCCTCTACTGGGTATATACCCCCAAAACTCAGAAACATTGACTTGTAAAGACACATGCAGCCCCATGTTCATTGCAGCATTGTTCACAGTGGCCAGGACATGGAAACAACCAAAAAGCCCATCAATAGATGACTGGATAAAGAAGATGTGGCACATATACACTATGCAATACTACTCAGCCATAAGAAATGATGACATGGGATCATTTATAGCAAATTGGTGGGATCTTGATAACATTATACGAAGTGAAATAATTAAGTCAGAAAAAACCAGGAACTGCATTATTCCATACGTAGGTGGGACATAAAAGTGAAACTAGGAGACATTGATAAGAGTGTGGTGGTTATGGGGGGAGGGGGGAAAGGGAGAGGGAAAGAGGGAGGGGGAGGGGCACAAAGAATACTAGATAGATGATGACAGAGGACAATCTTACTTTGGGTGATGGGTATGCAACATAATTGAAAGACAAGATAACCTGGACTTGTTCATCTTTGAATATATGTAACCTGATTTATTGATGTCGCCCCATTAAAAAAATAAAATTATAATTAAAAAAAATGAGACTCAGAGACATGAACTAGAATGTGATGGCAACAGAGGTGGGGGTGGGGGAGGGGGGGAGGGGGTGAAGAAAGAGAGAGGGGTTGGGGGAGGGGAGGGGCACAAAGAAAACCAGATAGAAGGTGAGAGAAGACAATTTAACTTTAGGGAGGGGTATACAGCACAATCAAATGTCAAAATAATCTAGAGATATTTTCTCTCAACATATGTACCCTGATTTATCAATGTCACTGCATTAAATTTAATAATAAAAAAAAGAAATCACAGCTGAAAACTTCCCTAAATTGATGAAGGAAAAAGTCACACAAGTTCAGGAAGCAAATAGAGTCCCATTAAAAAGAAACTCAAGGAGGCCTATACACAGAACATCATAATTAAAGTGCCAAAGTTAAGAGACAAAGAAAGAATACTAAAAGCTGCTAGAGGAAAGCAGTTAATTTCCTACAGAGGAGCCCTAATAAGGATGACATCCAAATTCTCAACAGAAACATGTGAGGCCAGAAGGGATTAGCAAGAAATATTCAAAGTGATGCAAAACAAGGATCTGCAACCAAGACTTCTTTATACATCAAGGCTATAATTTAAAATTGAAGGAGAAATAAAAAGCTTCCCAGAAAACAAACAAACAAACAAAACACTCAAGGAATTCATTACAACCAAACCAATAATGCAAGAAATGTTTAGGGGACAGCAGTAAAAAAAAAAAAAAAAAGAGGATTGCAGATTTAAAGAATAAAATGGCAATAAGCAATTGCATATCAATAATAATCTTAAATGTAAATGAATTAAATTCCCAATCAAAAGACATAGGGTAGCTGTGTGGATAAGAAAACAGGACCCATACATATGCTATCCACATCAGAACAAAAGATACAGAAAGACTAAAAGTGAATGGATGGAAAAAAAGGATTTTACAAAAATGGAAATGAAAAAAAAAGCTGGAGTAGACATACTTATATCTGACAAAATAGAATTTAAAACACAAAGGCTATAGTAAGGGATAAAAAAAGTCACTACATAATGATAAAGGGAGCAATCCAACAGGAGGATATAACCATTGTAAATATCTATGCTCCTAATAGAAACACCTAAATATATGAAGTAGATTTTGATGGATATAAAGGGTGATATCAACAGCAAAATTATAATAGTAGGGGATTTTAATACCCCACTAAAATCAATGTACAGATCCTCCAGACAGAAAATTAGCAAAGAAACAGTGGCCTTAAACGACACACTAGATCAACTGGATTTAATAGATATCTTCAGAAGCTTTCACACCAAAGCAGCAAAATATACATTCTTTTCAGGTGCCCGCAGTACATTCTCTAGTATAGACCACATGTTAGGGCACAAAAATGATCTCAACAAATTTAAGGAGATTGAAATCATATCAAGCATTTTCTCTGATCACAATGGCATGAAACTAGAAATCAACACAACAGAGAACCTGAAAAATATTCAAGTACTTGGAAGCAAAACAGTATGTTATTAAATAATGAATAAGTTAATGCTGAGATCAAAGAAGAAATTTAAAAATTCCTACAAATGAATGATAATGAGCATACAACAACTCAAAATTTATGGGACACAGCAAAAGCAGTACTTAGAGGGAAGTTTACAGCATTACAGGCGTACCTTAAGAGGCTAGAAAAAGCTCAAACAACTTAACCTCGCATCTAGTTCTTTTTTTTTTTAATAATTTTATTTTTTTAATGGGGTGACATCAATAAATCAGGATACATATATTCAAAGATAACAAGTCCAGGTTATCTTGTCGTTCAATTATGTTGCATACCCACCACCCAAAGTAAGATTGTCCTCTGTCACCTTCTATCTTGTTTTCTTTGTGCCCCTCCCCACCCCCTATCCCTCTCCCATTCCCCCCTTCCCCCCGTAACCACCACACTGTTATCAATGTCTCTTAGTTTCACTATTATGTCCCACCTACATATGGAATAATACAGTTCCTGTTTTTTTCTGATTTACTTATTTCGCTTCGTATCATGTTATCAAGATTCCACCATTTTGCTGTAAATGTTCCGATGTCATCATTTCTTATGGCTGAGTAGTATTCCATAGTGTATACGTGCCACATCTTCTTTATCCAGTCATCTATTGATGGGCTTTTTGGTTGTTTCCATGTCCTGGCCACTGTGAACAATGCTGCAATAAACATGGGGCTGCATGTGTCTTTACGTATCAATGTTTCTGAGTTTTTGGGATATATACCCAGTAGAGGGATTGCTGGGTCATAAGGTAGTTCTATTTGCAGTTTTTTGAGGAACCACCATACTTTCTTCCATAATGGTTGTACTACTTTACATTCCCACCAACAGTGTATGAGGGTTCCTTTTTCTCCACAGCCTCTCCAACATTTTCCATTACCTGACTTGCTAATAACAGCTAATCGAACAGGTGTGAGGTGGTATCTCATTGCCGTTTTGATTTGCATTTCTCTAATAGCTAAAGAAGATGAGCATCTTTTCATATATCTGTTGGCCATTTGTATTTCTTCCTGGGAGAAGTGTCTATTCATATCCTCTTCCCATTTTTTTATTGGATTGTTTGTTTGTTTGTTGTTGAGTTTTATGAGTTCTTTGTATATTTTGGATATTAGGCCCTTATCTGAGCTGTTGTTTGAAAATATCATTTCCCATTTAGTTGGCTTTCTGTTTATTTTGTTATCAGTTTCTCTTGCTGAGCAAAAACTTCTTAGTCTGATGTAGTCCCATTCATTAATTTTTGCCTTCACTTCTCATGCCATTGGAGTCAAATTCATAAAATGCTCTTTAAAACCCAGGTCCATGAGTTGAGTACCTATGTCTTCTTCTATGTACTTAATTGTTTCAGGTCTTATGTTTAGATCTTTGATCCATTTTGAGTTAATTTTTGTACAGGGGGAGAGACTGTAGTCCAGTTTCATTATTTTGCATGTTGCTTTCCAGTTTTCCCAGCACCATTTATTGAAGAGGCTTTCTTTTCTCCATTGTGTATTGTTGGCCCCTTTATCAAAAATTATTTGACTATATATATGTGGTTTTATTTCTGGATTTCTATTCTGTTCCATTGGTCTGAGTGTCTATTTTTCTGCCAATACCATGCTGTTTTGATTGTCGTGGCCCTATAATAGAGTTTGAAGTCAGGTATTGTTATGCCCCCAGCTTCATTCTTTTTCTTTAGGATTGCTTTGGCTATTCGGGGTTTTTTATAGTTCCATATAAATCTGATGATTTTTTGCTCTATTTCTTTAAAAAATGTCATTGGAAGTTTGATGGGAATTGCATTAAATTTGTATATTGCTTTGGGTAATATAGCCATTTTGATTATATTTATTCTTCCTAGCCAAGAACAAGGTATATTCTTCCATCTCATTATATCTTTTTTGATTTCCCTTAACAATGGTTTATAGTTTTCATTATATAAGTCCTTTACATTCTTTGTTATGTTTATTCCTAAGTATTTTATTTTTTTTGTTGCAATCGTGAAGGGGATTATTCTTTTGAGTTCCTTCTCAGTTGTTTCATTGTTGGCATATAGAAAGGCTATTGACTTCTGTATGTTATTTTCGTATCCTGCGACCTTACTGTATTGGCGTATTGTTTCTAGTAGTCTTTTTGTGGATTCTTTGGGGTTTTCGATGTATAGGATCATATCATCTGCAAAAAGTGATACCTTTACTTCTTCTTTTTTGATATGGATGCCTTTTATTTCTTTGTCTTGTCTGATTGCTCTGGCTAGAACCTCTAGTACCACATTAAATAAGAGTGGAGAGAGTGGACAACCCTGTCTTGTTCCTGATTTAAGGGGGAAAGCCTTCAGTTTAGTGCCATTTAATATGATGTTAGCTGATGGTTTATCATATATGGCCTTTATCATGTTGAGATATTTTCCTTCTATACCCATTTTGTTGAGAGTCTTAAACATAAAATTGTGTTGTATTTTATTGAAAGCCTTTTCTGCGTCTATTGATAAGATCATGTGGTTTTTGTTCTTTGTTTTGTTGATATGCTGTATTACATTAACCGTTTTACGTATGTTGAACCACCTTGAGATTCTGGGATAAATCCCACTTGATCATGATGTATTATTTTTTTAATATGTTGTTGTATTCGATTTGCTAGTATTTTGTTTAGTATTTTAGCATCTGTATTCATTAGAGATATTGGTCTGTAGTTTTCTTTTTTTGTGCCATCCTTGCCTGGTTTTGGTATGAGGGTTATGTTGGCCTCATAAAATGTGTTTGGAAGTATTGCTTCTTCTTCAATTTTTTGGAAAACTTTAAGTAGAATAAGAACCAAGTCTTCTTTGAATGTTTGATAAAATTTGCTGGTATAGCCGTCAGGGCCTGGACTTTTATTTTTGGGGAGGTTTTTAATGGTTTTTTCTATTTCTTCTCTACTGATAGGTCTGTTTAGGCTTTCTGCTTCTTCTTGACTCAGTCTAGGAAGGTTGTATTGTTCTAGGAATTTATCCATTTCTTCTAGGTTGTTGAATTTAGTGGCATAAAGTTTTTCATAGTATTCTACAATAATTCTTTATATATCTACGGTGTCCGTGGTGATTTCTCCTCTTTCATTTTGGATTTTGTTTATATGAGTTCTTTCTCTTTTTTCCTTGGTAAGTCTTGCCAAGGGTTTGTCAATTTTGTTTATCTTTTCAAAGAACCAGCTCCTTGTTCTATTAATTTTTTCTATAGTTTTTCTGTTCTCTAATTCATTTATTTCTTCTCTGATTTTTATTATCTCCTTTCTTCGGCTGGTTTTGGGTTGTCTTTGTTCTTCTTTTTCTATTTTCTTAAGGGGGGAATTTAAGTGGTTCACTTGGGCTGTCTCTTGTTTGTTCATATATGCCTGAAGTGATATGAACTTCCCTGTTATCACTGCTTTTGCTGCATCCCATAGATTCTGATATGTCGTATTGTCATTTTCATTAGTCTGTATATATCTTTTGATCTCTGCACTTATTTCTTCTTTGACCCATTCATTTTTTAAAAGTATGTTGTTTAGTTTCCACATTTTTGTGGGATTTTTTTCCTCTTTTTTGCAGTTGAATTCTAGTTTCAAGGCTTTATGATCAGAAAATATGCTTGGTACAACTTTAATTTTTCTGAATTTGCTGATGTTGTTTTTGTTGCCCAACATATGCTCAATTCTTGAGAATGATCCATGTACACTGGAGAAAAATGTATACTCAGTCACTTTGGGATGAAATGTCCTGTAGATGTCTATCATATCCAGGTACTCTAGTGTTTTGTTTAAGGCCACTATTTCTTTGTTGATTCTCTGTTTGGATGACCAATCTAGAGCCGTCAGCGGTGTATTGAGGTCTCCAAGTATGATTGTATTTTTGTCAGTTTTTGTTTTAAGGTCAATAAGTAGCTGTCTTATATATTTTGGTGCTCCTTGGTTTGGTGCATATATATTAAGAATTGTTATGTCTTCTTGATTCAGTGTCCCCTTAGCCATTATGAAATGGCCATTTTTGTCTCTGAGTACTTTTCCTGTCTTGTAGTCAGCATTATCCGATATGAGTAATGCTACACCTGCTTTTTTTTGGATGTTATTTGCTTGGAGTATTGTTTTCCAGCCTTTCCCTTTGAATTTGTTTTTATCCTTGTTACTTAGATGAGTTTCCTGTAGGCAGCATACAGTTGGATTTTCTTTTTTAATCCATTCTGCTACTCTGTGCCTTTTTATTGGTGAGTTTAATCCGTTTACATTTAGTGTAATTATTGATACTTGTGAGTTCCCTATTGCCATTTTATATCTTCCTTTCTGTTAGTTTTGTGTCTTGTTTGATCCTTCTCTTTCGTTTTTCTATCTTTTGTTTTTATTTGGTTTTATTCCATACATCTTTCCTCTGTTGATATCTTTTTTATCTCATGTGCTTCTGTGGTGGTTTTTTCAATGGTGGTTACCTCTGTGTAATGAAAAGAGTCCCTACCCTGTTCATTGTAGCGAACTATTTCGTGAGTACTTCTGCACTCCATCATCCTTTGCTACTGTTAATCTCCATCTGCTCCCCCTCTTTCTTTTTGTTGTTGTCACAGTTTAAATTTGGTTTTATTGTTTTCTTCTTGGAGCTTTTACTTGTGGCTCTGTTTTTTTTTTTTTTTTCTTTGTATCTGATTGAAGAACCCCCTTTAGTAATTCCTGGAGTGGGGGTTTTCTGATTATAAATTCCCTCATCTTTTCTGTATCTGTGAATGTTTTTATTTCTCCTTCGTATTTGAAGGATAGCTTTGATGGGTATAGTATTCGTGGCTGAAAGTTCCTCTCTTTCAGGACTTTAAATATTGGGGTCCACTCTCTTCTAGCTTGTAGAGTTTCTGCTGAGAAATCTGATGATAATCTAATGGGCCTTCCTTTATATGTTGTACTCTTCTTTTCCCTGGCTGCCTTGAGAATTTTTTCCTTGCTGTTGGTTTGTGTCAATTTCATTATGATATGCCTTGGAGTAGGTTTCTTGGGGTTAAGAAAACTTGGAGTTCTGTTTGCTTCTTGAACTTGAGGCTTTAGTTCTTTCCACAGGCTTGGGAAGTTCTCATCTATTATTTGTTTGAGTATGTTGTCCATTCCATTTTCTCTCTCTTCTCCCTCTGATATACCTATTATTCTTATGTTATTCTTTTTGATGGAGTCAGATAGTTCTTGTAGGGCTATCTCAGTTTTTTTAATTTTTGAGTCTCTTTCTTCTTCTCTCTGTTGTGCCTCTAGTTGCTTGTCTTCTATTTCACTAATCCTCTCTTCTATCTGACCTGTTCTATTAGCTAAGCTTGTTCGTTTTTCAGCTCGTGAATTGAGTTTTTCATCTCTGTTTGATTTGTTTTTATAGTTTCAATTTCCTTGGACATATATTCTTTGTGTTCATTAAGTTGTTTTCTGAGCTCCCTAAATTGCCTTTCTGTGTTTTCTTGTATATCTCGGAGGATTTTTAGGATTTCTATCTTGAATTCTCTGTCATTTAGCTCCAAGGTTTCCAATATATTAATTTTTTTCTCCATAGATTTTTCCTCATCTAGCTGTGTTACCTCTCTTTCTTTTGTATCCATGATGTTCAATTTTCTCTTCCTTAATGGCATCTGAGGGTGGTTTTGTTGATAGTATTAATGAGATTTAATAAAGAATAAAAAGTTAAAAAATAATAAAAAATTAAAGAGTTGTTTTTTAAAAAAAATTAATAATGAAATAAAGAAAAATGAAATAAAATAAAAATTTTAAAAAAAAGGAAATTATTCTCCCCCTCCTTTATTCTTCTCCTCTCTTCTCCCCTCTTTCTTGAGAAAATCTTGTGGTGGACTGTGAATTATAACAAACAATGCCTGTGATGGAGGGCCTGAATTGGGGAGAAGTAATAAAGTGGCAAAAAAAAAAACTAAAAAAAAAGAAAAAAGAAAAAAAAAGAGCGTACGGACCCACAAAAAGCAAATAAGGAAAAAATTGGGGTCAATAATAAAAGGATTTGCTTTTAGGTGTTGGTTGTCTAAGAGTTATGATGAGAGAAATAAGAGGAAAACGGAAAAATGGGGTGACAAATTAAAAAATTACTATTGTATTTAGTGGAGCAAGAACTAGATAATATGGAGAGCCAGGGATGGGAGCACTGCTAGTGAGTTAAAAAGGTGTAGTAAATAAACCCCAAAATGCCACAAACATAAGTTTGAGTCCCAGATAAGATAATTTGTTTGTTATTGAGGTTTGAATGAGAGGAGATATAAAGGAGAAAGGAAGAAACTAATATAGAGGGAGAAAAGAAAGAGAAAGAGAGAAAAAAAGAGGGAACCACTAAAAGAAGAAAAAAGAAAGGAGAGAGAGAGAGAGAGTTAAGGGTTTTGGAGTGCAACCCTCATAGAGATTAAGGAAGAGAAGAGAAAAGATAATGGGAGATGTAACACTTATGGGTAGTGTAGTTCAAGGAGAGGAGAGAGTAAGACCGGTAGAGAGTTAATCGGCCAAATTGGAGGAGGAAAAAAAAGTATCAAGAATGAAGATAAGAGAAACAAACGAACAAATATAATAACATGGGATAGGTTATAAAGTCTGCAGATTATTCTTGATTTTGAGAGGTTATCTTCTTGCTTTTTCTTTTCTCTCCCTCTAACTGGTTGGTGACTCTGTACCCCGGGTTCTGCCCCTTTGGCACGCTCAGGTAGAAGTTTGCAGTTGATAAGTCTCTATGGCAATGTCATGTATTGTGCTTTAGTCTCATTGGCAGTCAAAGCTCATTAGCATTTATAGGCTCCGACAGTGAGAGAGTCTGTGTTCCTGGAGCCTTTCTCCTAGTCTTTCCTTCCTCAATTAGTAGCCTGATAATCCAGCTATGGGGTTGCTGCTGCCTCTGCCTGGATAGTAAGAGGCTCAAAGAGCTGGCAACTCCCCACTCTATTTCCACTCAGCACAGGGCTCTGGGTAAGGCTCAGTCAGTCTGAGCTGCTAGCATAATCAGGCGGGCTTTCCGCCCACTCAAAGATCTCTGATTCTGCCACTCTGTCTGGTAACACAAGCGGGCACCCACTTCCGGGGCGCTTGGAGGAAACTCTCACTCACTGTCTGCGACCAGGATATCCGGCCAGCAGTCTCACGCTCTGAGTGAAACCCCCAACCGCAGGGAAAATTTGCAGCGTTGAAATTGAGTCTCTCTCTGTCCCCGTGCACGGCTTTTGCAGGGCGCTGGGGCGGCCCGAGATTCTGCTTTGGCCCACACTAAGGCCCCTGACTCTGCCCCTCTTTGCGATAACATGGGCATGCACTGCCGAGGCACTCGGAGGAATCGCTTACTCCTTATCTGCGCGCGCAAACCAGGATATGAGCCCGGCTGCGTTTCTCTCTGAGTGAAACACCCTCCAGCACGGAAAATCTCCACCGTTGGAATTAGTTCTCCCTCCCTCCCGTGTGTGGCTTTCCCAGGGCGCTGGGGCTGCCCAGAGACTCTGCCCTCGGCCCACAGAAAGGCCTCTGACCCTGCCTCTCCTTGGGGCAACGTGGGCACCCACTCTCGGGGCCTAGGAAGAAATTCTTGCCCACTAACTGCACACCGACCAGGAAACCGGGTAAAATGGCCGCTCCGCTTGTCTTTCTTTGTTTGGGTTTGGCGCGAGTGTTAGCTTGTATTGCCCGGGTTGCCACAGGATCAGATTTTCCTCGGCTTGGATCTCCGTGCCACAGCCTGGTTTGGCCGTTTGTGTCGCGGCCTGGATCTATTCACCCCCTTTGCCCGCCTCAGTTTCTATATTCACAGTTACCAGAGAAAGCCGCCCTGTTTAGGTTAGTGAGGAAGGCGGAGCATTTCTTTCTCCCTATTTCCTTCGGGCTTTGGTTATATATTTAGCCAATTTTTCACTCAATCATACCTTTGGGTGTATTGCGAAGCATCTGGAAGCTCCAAGTATAGGTTTTTCTGTTTCTGGTTGAAGATCTTGTTGAGTTTTGGGGGAGATTTATCGGTATCGCTTCCTACCCTGCCATTACTCTGACGTCATCTCGGCATCTAGTTTTTTTATATAAAAGATAAAAAAACTAGAGAAAGGAACAGCAAGTAAAGCCCAGAACTAGTAGAAGGGAGAAAAAAATAAAGATGAGAGTGAAAATAAATGACATAGACCCTAAAGAAAGAATACAGAGGATTAATGAAATTAGGAGCTGGTTCTTTGAAGAGGAAAACAAGATCGAGGGACCTTTAATGAGACTCACCAAGAAAAAAAGGGAGAGAACTCAAATAAATAAAATTAGAAATGAGAGTGGAGAAATAAAGTTGATACAACAGAAATAGAAAGAATTGTAGGAAAATACTATGAAGGACTGTGTGCCAAAAAGTTAGACAAGCTAGATGAAATGGACAAATTCCTTAAAACATATAATCTTTTAAAAATCAATCTGTGGTTGGTTCAGTGGTAGAGCGTTGGCCTGGCATGCAGGAGTCCCGGGTTTGATTCCCAGCCAGGGAACACAGGAGAAGCACCCATCTGCTTCTCCACCCCTCCCTTCTCCTTCCTCTCTGTCTCTCTCTTTCCCACCCGCAGCCAAGGCTATATTGGAGCAAAGTTGGCCCAGGCACTGAGGATGGCTCCATGTCCTCTGCCTCAGGTGCTAGAATGGCCCTGGTTGCAACAGAGCAATGCCCCTAATGGGCAGAATATCTCCCCCATTGGGCATGCCAGTTGGATCCTGGTCCGGCAGATGCGGGAGTCTGTCGGACTGCCTCCCCGTTTCCAACTTCAGAAAAATTAAAAAAAAAAAAAACAATCTGGAAGAATTAGAAAACTGAAACAGACTGATTACAACAAATCAGATCGAAACAGTTACCAAAAAAATCCCAACAAACAAAAGTACTGGGCCAGATGGCTTCACAAGTGAATTCTACCAAATATTCAAAGAAGAACTGACTCCTATCCTTCTCAAGCAATTTAAAAAAATTTAAGAGGAAGGAAGACTTCCAAGCTCCTTTGATGAGGCGAGCATAATTCTGATTCCAAAACCAGGCAAAGACAACACAAAGAAAGAAAATTATAGGCCAGTATCCCTGATAAATTTAGATGCTAAAATCCTCAACAAAATATTAGCAAACCAGATCCAACAATATATGGAAAAAATTAAACACGATGATCAAGTAAGATTTATTCTGGGGAGGCAAGGCTGGTACAATATTTGCAAATCAATCAATGTGATTCATCACATAAACAAAAGGAAGGAGAGAAACCACATGATAATTTCAATAGATACAGAAAAAGCATTTAATAAAATCCAGCACCCATTTACGACAAAAACTCTCAGCAAAGTGGGAATACAGGGAATATACCTCAACATAATAAAGGCCATCTATGACAAACCCATGGCCAACATCATACTCAATGGGTAAAAATTTAAAGGAATCCCCTTAAGATCAAGAACAAGGCAGGGATGCCCCATTTCACCACTGTTATTCAACATAGTTCTGGAAGTCCTAACCACAGCTATCAGACAAGGAGAAGAAATAAAAGGCATCCAAATTAAAAAAGAAGAGTAAAACTATCATTATTTGCAGATGACATGATATAGAAAACCCTAGATTCTCAGTCAAAAAACTAGCAGACCAGATAAATGAATTCAGCAAGGTGACAGAATATAAAATTAATACTCAGAAATCAGAGGTATTTTTATACACCAACAATGAACTGTCAGAAAGTGAAATTAAGGAAACAACCTCTTCTCTATTTCAACCAAAAAAAATGAAGTACTTTGGAGTAAATTTAATGCAGGAGATTAAAGACATGTACTCAGAAAATTATAAAACATTGATAAAAAGAAATCAAGAAAGATACAAACAAGTGAAGCATATACTGTGTTCATGGATAGGAAGATTAAACATCATTAAAATGTCAATATTACCCAAAGAAATTTATAAATTCAATGCAATACCAATTAAAATACCAATGACATACTTCAAAGATATGGGACACGTATTCCACAAATTTATATAGAAACAAAAAAGAACACAAATAGCCTCAGCAATCTTGAAAAGGAAGAATAAAAGGGGAGGTATCACACTTCCTTATATTAAGTTATACTACAACTCAGCTTAGTACTGGCATAAGAACAGGCATATAGATCAATGGAACAAAACAGAAATAAACCCACACCTTTATGAACAAGTGATATTTGACAAAGGAGGTAAGAGCATGCAATGGAGTAAAGACAGCCTCTTCAACAAATGGTGTTGGGAAAATTGGGCAGCTACCTGCAAAAAAATAAAATTAGACCACCAACTTACACCATTTACAAAAATAAACTCAAAATGGATAGAGACTTAAATGTAAGCCATGAAACCATAAGCATCTTAGAAGAAAATATAGGCAGTAAGCTCTCCGACATCTCATGCAGCAATATATTTGCTGAATTATCTCATGGGCAAGTGAAATAAAAAACAGGATAAACAAATGGATCTATATCAAACTAAAAAGCTATTGCACAGCTAAAAACAAAAGAATAGAATAAAAAGACAAACTACACAATGGGAGAACATATTCGACAATACATCTGATAAGGGGTTAATAAACAAAATTTATAAAAAACTTGTGAAACTCAACACCAGGAAGATAAACAATCCAATCAAAAAATGGGCAATAGAAATGAATAAACATTTCTCCAAAGAGGACATACAGATTGGCAATTGGCATATGAACAAATGCTCAACATCACTAATCATTAGAGAAATGCAAATTAAAACCACAATGAGATATCACCTCACACCAATCAGAACAGTGCTAATCAACAAAACAACACAGAATAAGTGCTGGTGAGGATATGGAGGGAAGGGAACCCTCCTGCACTGCTGGTGGGAATGCAGACTGGAGTAGCCACTGTTGAAAACAGAATGGAGATTTCTCAAAAAATTAAAAATTGAAGTGCCTTTTGACCCAGCTATTCCACTTTTAGGAATATATCCCAAGAACACCATAGCAGTGTTTCAAAAGGAAAAATCCTGCACAGGAGAAGCGCCCATTTGCTTCTCCACCCCTCCCCCTCTCCTTCCTCTCTGTCTCTCTCTTCCCCTCCCGCAGCCAAGGCTCCACTGGAGCAAAGATGGCCCGGGCGCTGGGGATGGCTTCTTGGCCTCTGCCCCAGGCGCTAGAGTGGCTCTGATCGCAACAGAGTGATGCCCCAGAAGGGCAGAGCATCGCCCCCTGGTGGGCAGAGTGTCGCCCCTGGTGGGCATGATGGGTGGATCCCGGTTGGGTGCATGCGGGAGTCTGTCTGTCTTTCCCCGTTTCCAGCTTCAGAAAAAATACAAAAAAAAAAAAAAAAGGAAAAATCCACTCCTATCTTTATGGCAGCATTGTTCACAATACTGAAGATTTGGAAACAGCCCAACTGTCCATCAGTGGACCTGTGGATTAAAAAGGACGGTACATATATACAATGTAATACTATGGGGCCATGAAAAAGAAGGAAATCTTACTTTTTGCAACAAAATGGATGGACCTGGAAACTATTATGTTAAGTGAAATAAGCCAGGCAGAAAGAGATAAATATCATATGACCTCACTCATTTGATGAGTCCAATGAACAATATGAACTGTGGAAAGGAATTGAGACAGAGGAGGGATCAAAGGGACCAGAGGAAAAGAGAACAGAGGGAAGGGAGATGATAGGATGGGATAAACCTGAAGGGAAGGGGGTAGGGCAAAATGGGGAGAGGGGCAAAAGATGTTGAGGGGAATTCAGGAGAGGGGGATACATTAGAAGCAACACTAGAATTTAAGTAAACACAATAAATTAAAATCAATAATAAATAAAAGACCATTTCAGACCTAAAAATGATAGGTAGATAATTTTTAAATTAAAATAACACTCAGGAACTAAATTTTTGTTGCATCCACAAAAACACTTGTTCTTACCTAATTCGAGTGTGCTGATCTCAAATCTGATTTAGTTTTTCTCTGTAAGATACAGTTCTTTTTGCAATTCAAGATTTTAGGTTTTCATCTTATTGTAAAATTTTCAACATTTAGTTTAACATAATGAAGTAGAATGTCTTCTTGGGCATTATATTTGTGAAAATATAATAACTTATATAATGCAGTAAAAACACTAATATACTAAAAGATATGATTACATCAGAATTTGTCTACAATTTCTTTTTTTTTTATGCTTTTTTTTTTTATTTATTTTTAATGGGGTGACATCAGTAAATCAAGATACATATATTCAAAGGTAATATGTCCAGGTTATCTTAAAGTTCAATTATGTTGCATACCCATCACCCAAAGTCAGATTGTCCTGTCACCCTCTATCTAGTTCTCTTTGTGCCCCTCCCCCTCCCCCTTCCCTCTCCCTCTCCCCCCTCCCCCTGTAACCACCACACTCTTGTCAATGTCTCTTGGTCTCAGTTTTATGTCCCATCTACGTATGGAAAAATGCAATTCCTGGTTTTTTCTGATTTACTTATTTCACTCCGTATAATGTTGTCAAGATCCCACCATTTTGCTATAAATGATCCGATGTCATCATTTCTTATGGCTGAGTAGTATTCCATAGTGTATATGTGCCACATCTTCTTTATCCAGTCATCTATTGATGGGCTTTTTGGTTGTTTCCATGTCCTGGCCACTGTGAACAATGCTGCAATGAACATGGGGCTGCATGTGTCTTTACGTATCAATGTTTCTGAGTTTTTGGGGTATATACCCAGTAGAGGGATTGCTGGGTCATAAGGTAGTTCTATTTTCAGTTTTTTGAGGAACCACCATACTTTCTTCCATAATGGTTGTACTACTTTACATTCCCACCAACAGTGGATGAGGGTTCCTTTTTCACCACAACCTCTCCAACATTTGCTATTACCTGTCTTGTTAATAATAGCTAGTCTAACAGGTGTGAGGTGATATCTCATTGCAGTTTTGATTTGCATTTCTCTAATAACTAAAGAAGATGAGCATCTTTTCATATATCTGTTGGCCATTTGTATTTCTTCCTGGGAGAAGTGTCTGTTCATATCCTCTTCCCATTTTTTTATTGGATTGTTTGTTTGTTTGTTGTTGAGTTTTATGAGTTCTTTGTATATTTTGGATATTAGGCCCTTATCTGAGCAGGTGTTTAAAAATATCATTTCCCAATTAGTTGGCTGTCTGTTTATTTTGTTATCAATTTCTCTTGCTGAACAAAAACTTCTTAGTCTGATGTAGTCCCATTCATTAATTTTTGCTTTCACTTCTCTTGCCTGTGGTGTCAAATTCATAAAATGCTCTTTAAAGCCCAGGTCCATGAGTTTGGTACCTATGTCTTCTTCTATGTACTTTATTGTTTCAGGTCTTATGTTTAGATCTTTGATCCATTTTGAGTTAATTTTAGTACAGGGGGAAAAACTGTAGTCCAGCTTCATTCTTTTGCATGTGGCTTTCCAGTTTTCCCAGCACTATTTGTTGAAGAGGCTTTCTTTTCTCCATTGAGTGTTGTTGGCCCCTTTATCAAAAATTATTTGACTATATATATGTGGTTTTATTTCTGGACTTTCTATTCTGTTCCACTGGTCTGAGTGTCTATTTTTCTGCCAATACCATGTTGTTTTGATTGTCGTGGCCCTATAATAGAGTTTGAAGTCAGGTATTGTAATGCCCCCAGCTTCATTCCTTTTCTTTAGGATTGCTTTGGCTATTCGGGGCTTTTTATAGTTCCATATAAATCTGATTATTTTTTGCTCCATTTCTTTAAAAAATGTCATTGGAATTTTGATGGGAATTGCATTAAATTTGTATATAGCTTTGGGTAATATGGCCATCTTGATTATATTTAGTCTACCTAACCAAGAACAAGGAATATTCTTCCATCTCATAATGTCTTTTTTGATTTCCCTTAACAATGGTTTATAGTTTTCATTGTATAAGTCCTTTACATTCTTTGTTATGTTTATTCCTAAGTATTTTATTTTTTTTGGTGCAATCGTGAAGGGGATTATTCTTTTGAGTTCATTCTCAAATGTTTCATTGTTGGCATATAGAAAGGCTATTGACTTCTGTATGTTAATTTTGTATCCTGCGACCTTACTGTATTGGCTTATTTTTTCTAGAAGTCTTTTTGTGGATTCTTTGGGGTTTTCGATGTATAGGATCATATCATCTGCAAAAAGTGATACCTTTACTTCTTCTTTTCTGATATGGATGCCTTTTATTTCTTTGTCTTGTCTGATTGCTGTGGCAAGAACCTCTAGTACCACATTAAATAAGAGTGGAGAGAGTGGACAACCCTGTCTTGTTCCTGATTTAAGGGGGAAAGCCTTCAGTTTTGTGCCATTTTGTCTACAATTTCAAAATGGAACATATTAAAACACTTATTTTAATCATAAAATTTGCACAAAACATTTAAATTCTATTCAGGCAAATATTTGCATTTGTAGCTCTTGCGTTTGTGCACTTGTTGAGGACAATCTCTTTTGGTGCTCCAGCAATTGTCCGCTCCTCAGTAACAGCTCCAAGGTTTTCGGGAAACTTGTGAAGGTGACTGTGTTCAGGAAGTGAATCTTATTATTGCTAATGTTACATCCAATGACATGGAAAGCAACAGCATCCTTTGAACCAGAAGTTCATAGTTTCCTCCTTTTTTGTTGCCAAGGAAGTTCTTTGTAACTGCCACAAAAGACTGCCATGCTGCTTTGTCCTCCTTATTCATTTTCCTGGCAAATTCTTCATCATGTATGAGGGTTCGAATTTGAGGTCCATAAAATACACCTGCTTTTATCTTCCCAAAAGACAAGGCAGGAAAAGCAGAAATAATATGTTGAAAGCGCTCACTTTCTCTATTCACAGCCTGAACAAACTGCTTCATTAAGCCAAGTTTGATGTGAAGTTGGGGAAAAATGATCATGTCTTGATTAACTACAGATTCACTCACATTATTTTGCATCCCTACTTCCAGAGCTTCACGTTTCAGCCACTCCTTCTGTGTCCAGTGTTTCTCCTGAGCTTGGCTGTCCACAAACACAGAAACAAGGATACTTCATAAAACCTCTCTGTTGTCCTAGGAGGAAATTTACCATTTTAAGATCCACACAAATGATCCAGTTATGCTCCTCATACTTCAGAAAGTCCAGGACAGTTTTCATGTCATTCTATTTTTTTTAATAATTATTTTTAATGGGGCGACATCAATAAATCAGGATACATATATTCAAAGATCAACAAGTCCAGGTTATCTTGTCGTTCACTTATGTAGCATACCCATCACCCAAAATCAGATTGTCCTCTGTCATCTTCTAAATTTCTTTGAGGCCCTCCCCCTTCCGCTTTCCCTCTCCCTTTTCCCCCTCCCCCCGTAACCACCACACTCTTATCAATGTCTCTTAGCTTCACTTTTATGTCCCACCTACGTATGCAATAATGCAGTTCCTGTTTTTTTCTGATTTACTTATTTCACTTCGTATAATGTTATCAAGATCCCACCATTTTGCTATAAATGATCCGATGTCATCATTTCTTATGGCTGAGTAGTATTGCATAGTGTATATGTGCCACATCTTCTTTATCCAGTCATCTATTGATGGGCTTTTTGGTTGTTTCCATGTCCTGGCCACTGTGAACAATGCTGCAATGAACATGGGGCTGCATGTGTCTTTACGTATCAATGTTTCTGAATTTTTGGGGTATATACCCAGTAGAGGGATTGCTGGGTCATAAGGTAGTTCTATTTTCAGTTTTTTGAGGAACCACCATACTTTCTTCAATAGTGGTTGTACTACTTTACATTCCCACCAACAGTGAATGAGGGTTCCTTTTTCTCCACAGCCTCTCCAACATTTGCTATTACCTGTCTTGTTAATAATAGCTAATCTAACAGGTGTGAGGTGGTATCTCATTGCAGTTTTGATTTGCATTTCTCTAATTACTAACGAAGATGAGCATCTTTTCATATATCTGTTGGCCATTTGTACTTCCTCCTGGGAGAAGTGTCTGTTCATGTCCTCTTCCCATTTTTTTATTGGATTGTTTCTTTGTTTGTTGTTGAGTTTTATGAGTTCTTTGTATATTTTGAATATTAGGCCCTTATCTGAGCTGTTGTTTGAAAATATAATTTCCCATTTAGTTGTCTTTCTATTTATTTTGTTATCAGTTTCTCTTGCTGAGCAAACTTCTTAGTCTCATGTAGTCCCATTCATTAATTTTTGCCTTCACTTCTCTTGCCATTGGAGTCAAATTCATAAAATGCTCTTTAAAACCCAGGTCCATGAGTTTAGTACCTATGTCTTTTTCTATGTACTTTATTGTTTCAGGTCTTATGTTTAGATCTTTGATCCATTTTGAGTTAATTTTAGTACAGGGGGACAAACTGTAGTACAGTTTTATTCTTTTGCATGTGGCTTTCCAGTTTCCCCAACACCATTTATTGAAGAGGCTTTCTTTTCTCCATTGTATGTTCTTGGCCCGTTTATCAAAAATTATTTGACTATATATATGTGGTTTTATTTCTGGACTTTCTTTTCTTTTCCATTGGTCTGAGTGTCTATTTTTCTGCCAATACCATGCTGTTTTGATTGTCGTGGCCCTATAATAGAGTTTGAAGTCAGGTATTGTAATGCCCCCAGCTTCATTCTTTTTCTTTAGGATTGCTTTGGCTATTTGGGGTTTTTTATAGTTCCATATAAATCTGATGATTTTTTGCTCTATTTCTCTAAAAAAATGTCATTTGAATTTTGATGGGAATTGCATTAAATTTGTATATTGCTTTGGGTAATATGGCCATCCTGATTATATTTATTCTTCCTAACCAAGAACAAGGAATATTCTTCCATCTCATTATATCTTTCTCGATTTCTCTTAAGAATGGTTTATAGTTTTCATTATATAAGTCCTTTACATTCTTTGTTATGTTTATTCCTAAGTATTTTATTTTTTTTGTTGCAATTGTGAAGGGGATTATTCTTTTGAGTTCCTTCTCAGTTGTTTCATTGTTGGCATATAGAAAGACTATTGACTTCTGTATGTTATTTTCGTATCCTGCGACCTTACTCTATTGGCTTATTGTTTCTAGTAGTCTTTTTGTGGATTCTTTGGGGTTTTCGATGTATAGGATCATATCATCTGCAAAAAGTGATACCTTTACTTCTTCTTTTCCAATATGGATGCCTTTTATTTCTTTGTCCTGTCTGATTGCTCTGGCTAGAACCTCTAGTACCACATTAAATAAGAGTGGAGAGAGTGGACAACCCTGTCTTGTTCCTGATTTAAGGGGGAAAGCCTTCAGTTTAGTGCCATTTAATATGATGTTAGCTGATGGTTTATCATATATGGCCTTTATCATGTTGAGATATTTTTCTTCTATACCCATTTTGTTGAGAGTCTTAAACATAAAATTGTGTTGTATTTTATTGAAAGCCTTTTCTGCATCTATTGATAAGATCATGTGGTTTTTGTTCTTTGTTTTGTTGATAAGGTGTATTACGTTAACTGTTTTACATATGTTGAACCATCCTTGAGATTCTGGGATGAATCCCGCTTGATCATGATGTATTATTTTTTTAATATGTTGTTGTATTCGATTTGCTAGTATTTTGTTTAGTATTTTAGCATCTGTATTCATAAGAGTTATTGGTCTGTAGTTTTCTTTTTTTGTGCCATCCTTGCCTGGTTTTGGTATGAGGGTTATGTTGGCCTCATAAAATGTGCTTGGAACTATTGCTTCTTCTTCAATTTTTTGGAAGACTTTGAGTAGAATAGGAACCAAGTCTTCTTTGAATGTTTGATAAAATTTGCTGGTATAGCTGTCAGGGCCTGGACTTTTATTTTGGGGAGGTTTTTAATGTTTTTTTCTATTTCTTCTCTACTAATAGGTCTGTTTAGGCTTTCTGCTTCTTCTTGACTCAGTCTAGGAAGGTTGTATTGTTCTAGGAATTTATCCATTTCTTCTAGATTGTTCAATTTAGTGGCCTAAACTTTTTCACAGTATTCTACAATAATTCTTTGTATATCTACGGTGTCCGTGGTGATTTCTCCTCTTTCATTTTGGATTTTGTTTATATGAGTCCTTTCTCTTTTTTCCTTGGTTAGTCTTGAAAAGAATTTGTCAATTTTGTTGATCTTTTCAAAGAACCAGCTCTTTGTTCTATTAATTTTTTCTATAGTTTTACTGTTCTCTATTTAATTTATTTCTGCTCTGATTTTTATTATCTCCTTTCTTCGGCTGGTATTGTGTTGTCTTTGTTCTTCTTTTTCTAGTTCCTTAAGGTATGAAGTTAAGTGGTTCACTTGGGCTCTCTCTTGTTTGTTCATATATGCCTGAAGTGATATGAACTTCCCTCTTATCACTGCTTTTGCTGCATTCCATAGATTCTGATATGTCGTATTGTCATTTTCATTAGTCTGTATATATCTTTTTTATCTCTGCACTTATTTCTTCTTTGACCCATTCATTTTTTAAAAGTATGTTGTTTAGTTTCCACATTTTTGTGGGATTTTTTTCCTCTTTTTTGCAGTTGAGTTCTAGTTTCAAAGCTTTATGATCAGAAAATATGCTTGGTACAACTTTGATTTTTCTGAATTTGCTGATGTTGTTTTTGTGGCCCAACATATGGTCAATTCTTGAGAGTGATCCATGTACACTGGAGAAAAATGTATACTCAGTCACTTTGGGATGAAATGTCCTGTAGAGGTCTATCATATCCAGGTGCTCTAGTGTTTTGTTTAAGGCCACTATATCTTTCTTGATTCTCTGTTTGGATAACAGACCTAGAGCCGTCAGCGGTCTATTGAGGTCCCCAAGTATGATTGTATTTTTGTCAGTTTTTGTTTTAAGGTCAATAAGTAGATATCTTATATATTTTGGTGCCCCTTGGTTTGGTGCATATATATTAAGAATTGTTATGTCTTCTTGATTCAGTGTCCCCTTAGCCATTATGAAATGGCCATTTTTGTCTCTGAGTACTTTTGTTGTTTTGTAGTCAGCATTATCAAATATGAGTATTGCTGCACCTGCTTTTTTATGGATTTTATTTGCTTGGAGTATTGTTTTCCAGCCTTTCACTTTAAATTTGTTTTTATCCTTGTTACTTAGATGAGTTTCCTGTAGGCAGCATACAGTTGGATTTTCTTTTTTAATCCATTCTGCTACTCTGTGCCTTTTTATTGGTGAGCTTAATCCGTTTACTTTTAGTTTAATTATTGACACTTGTGAGTTCCCTATTGCCATTTTATAGATTGCTTTCTGTTAGTTTTGTGTCTTGTTTGATCCTTCTCTTTTGTTTTTCTATCTTTGTTTTTATTTGGCTGTATTCCATACATCTTTCCTCTGTTGATATCTTTTTTATCTCATGTGCTTCTGTTGTGGTTTTTTCAATGTTGGTTACCTTTAGGTAATGAAATGGATTCCTACCCTGTTCATTGTAGCGCACTATTTTGTGAGTACTTTTGCACTCCATCGTCCTTTGTTACTGTTAATCTCCATCCTCTCCCCCCTTTCTTTTTGTTGTTGTCACAGTTTAAATTTGGTTTTATGGTGTTCTTCTTGGAGCTTTTACTTGTGGCTTTATTTTTTTTTGTTCTTTGTATCTGATTGGAGAACCCCCTTTAGTAATCCCTGGAGTGGGGGTTTTCTAATGATAAATTCCCTCATCTTTTCTGAATCTGTGAATGTTTTTATTTCTCCTTCGTATTTGAAGGATAGCTTTGATGGGTATAGTATTCGTGGCTGAAAGTTCCTCTCTTTCAGGACTTTAAATATTGGGGTCCACCTTCTTCTAGCTTGTAGAATTTCTGCTGAGAAATCTGATGATAATCTAATTGGCCTTCCTTTATATGTTGTATTCTTGTTTTCCCTGGCTGCCTTGAGAATTTTTTCTTTGCCATTGGTTTGTGCCAATTTCATTATGATATGCCTTGGAGTAGGTTTGTTGGGGTTAAGAAAACGCAGAGATCTGTTTGCTTCATGAATTTGAGGATTTAGTTCTTTCCACAGGCTTGAGAAGTTCTCATCTATTATTTGTTCGAGTATGTTCTCCATTCCATTTTCTCTCTCTTCTCCCTCTGATATACCTATTATTCTTATGTTATTCTTTCTGATGGAGTCAGATAATTCTTGTAGCGCTATCTAATTTTTTTTAATTTTTGAGTCTCTTTATTCTTCTCTCTGTTTTGCCTCAAGTTGCTTGTCTTCTATTTCACTAATCCTCTCTTCTATCTGGCCTGTTCTATTAGCTTAGCTTGGTACCTCGTTTTTCAGCTCATGAATTGAGTTTTTCATCTCTGTTTGATTTGTTTTTATAGATTCAATTTCCTTGGACATATATTCTTTGTGTTCATTGAGTTATTTTCTGAGCTCCCTAAATTGCCTTTCTGTGTTTTCTTGTATATCTCTGAGTATTTTTAGGATTTCTATCTTGAATTCTCTGTCATTTAGCTCCAAGGTTTCCAGTATATTAAATTTTTTCTCCATAGATTTTTCCTCATGTATCTGTGTTACCTCTCTTTCTTTTGTATCCATGATTTTTTATTTTCTCTTCCTTAATGGCATCTGAGGGTGGTTTCGTTGATAGTATTAATGAGACTTAATAAAGAATAAAATGTTAAAAAATAAAAGATAGAAAAAATGTGTTTTTTTAAAAAAAATTAATAATGAGCCTGACCTGTGGTGGTGCAGTGGATAAAGTGTCTACCTGGAAATGCTGAGGTCGCCGGTTCGAAACCCTCATCTTGCCTGGTCAAGGCATAAATGGGAGTTTATGCTTCCAGCTCCTCCCCCTTTTCTCTCTCTGTTTCTCTCTCCTCTCTCTCCCTCTCTCTCTGTCTCTCTCTCTTCTCTAAAAATGAATAAATAAAATAAAAATAAAAAATAAAAATAAGTTAAAAAAATTGAAAAAATTAATAATGAAATAAAGAAAAATAAAAATTTTAAAAAAAGGAAATTATTCCCCCTCCTATTTTCCTCTCCTCTCCTCTCCTCTCCCCTCTTTCTTGAGAAAATCTTGTGGTGAACTGTGAATTATATTGTATTTAATAGAACAAACAATGCCTGTAATGGAGGCCCTGAATTGGGGAAAAGTAATAAAGGGGCAATGAAATGAAATGAAATGAAATGAAATAAAATAAAATAAAAGGGGAGGTATGGACCCACAAAAAGCAAATAATGAAAAATTTGGATCAGAATAAAATGATTTGCGTTTAGGTGTTGGTTGACTAAGAGTTATGATGAGAGGAATAAGAGGGAAATAGGAAAATCAGGGGACAAATTAAAAAATTACTATTGTATTTAGTGGAACAAGAGCTTGATAAAATGGAGAGCTAGGGATGGGAGCACTGCTAGTGAGTTAAAAAAGTGAAGTAAAAACCCCCCAAAATGCCAGAAACATAAGTTTGAGTCCCAGATAAGATAATTTTTTTGTTATTGAGGTTTGAATGAGAGGAGATGTAAAGGAGAAAGGAAGAAACTAATATAGAGGGAGAAATAAAAGAGAGAGAGAGAGAGAGAAAAGAGGGAACCACTAAAAGAAGAAAAAAGAAAAAAGAGGAGAGAGAGAGAGAGAGAGAGAGTTAAGGGGTTTTGAGTGCAACCCTCATAGAGAGAAAGGAAGAGGAAAGAAAAGATAATGGGAGATGTAACACTTATGGGTAGTGTAGTTCAAGGAGAGGAGAGAGTAAGACCAGTAAAGAGTTAAACGACCAAATTGGAGGAGGAAAAAAAAAATCAAAGACGAAGATAAGAGAAACAAACCAACAAATATAATAAAATGGGGTAGGTTATAATGTCTGCGAATTATTCTTGATTTTGTGAGGTTATCTTCATGCTTTTTTTTTTCACTCCCTCTTCCTGGTTGGTGACTCTGTACCCCGGGTTCTGCCCCTTTGGCATGCTCAGGTAGAGGTTTGCAGTTGATAAGTCTCTATGGCAATGTCGTGTATTGTGCTTCAGTCTCGTTGGCAGTCGAAGCTCATTAGCATTTATAGGCTCCGCCACTGAGAGAGTCCATGTTCCTTCAGCCTCTCTCCTAGTCTTTCTTTCCTCAATTAGTAGCCTAATAATGCAGCTACAGGGTTGCTGCTGCCTCTGCCTGGATAGTTAGAGGCTCAAAGAGCTGGCAACTTTCCACTCTGTGCCCACTCAGCACAGGGCTCTGGGTAAGGCTCAGTCAGTCAGAGCTTCTAGCATAATCAGCTGGGGCTTCCACCCACTCAAAGACCTCTGGCTCTGCCACTCTGTCTGGTAACACAGGCAGACACCCACTCCCAGGGTGCTTGGTGTAAACTCTTGCTCACTATTTGCTCGCGCAGACCAGGATGTCAGGCCGGAAGTCTTGCCCTCTGAGTGAACCTCCCCCCCGCCTGCACTGAAAAGTTCCAGCGTTGGAATTGGCTCTCGCTCCATCCCAGTGTGCAGCTTTTTCAAGGTTCTGGGGTGGCCTGAGATTCCGCTTTTGGCCCACACAAAGGCCCCTGTCTCTGCCCTTCTTTGGGTAACACGGGCTCCCACTCCTGAGGTGCTGGGAGGAGTCCCTTGCCCACTCTCTGTGCATGCAGACCAGGATGTCAGGCTGGAAGTCTCGCCCTCTGAGTGAAACCCCCCACCCGCACTGAAAAGTTCCAGTGTTGGAATTGGCTCTCGCTCCCTTCCCGTGCGCGGCTCCCTCAGGGCACTGGGGCAGCCTGAGATTCCACTTTTTGGCCCACACAAAGGCCCCTGACTCTGCCCTTCTGTGGGATAACACGGGAAGGCACTGCTGAGGTACTCAGAGGAATCTCTCGCTCACTATCTGCATGCACAGACCAGGATATCAGACCAGCGGCCTCACCCTCTGAGTGAAAACCCCGCCCACACGGAAAAGTTCCATCGTTGGAATTAGTTCTCGCTCCCTCCCCGTGTGCAGCTCTCCCAGGGCGCTGGGTTAGCCTGGAGGCTTTCAGCCCACACAAAGGCCTCTGACTCTGCCTCTCTGTGGGGTAACACGGGCGCACCCTCCCGGGGCTTTGGAAGGAATCTCTCGCCCACTATCTGCGTGCGCCAACCAGGAGATCGGGTTAAATGGCTGCCTCGCTTGTCTTTCTTTGTCTGAGTTTGGCGCAAGTGTTAGCTGTATTGCCTGGGTTGTCACAGGAACAGTTTTTCCTTGGCTTGGATCTCCATGCCACAGCCTGGTTCAGCCGTTTGTGCTGTGGCCTGGATCTATTCACCCCCTTTGCCCGCCTTAGTTTCTATATTCTCAGTTTCCAGTGAAAGCCGCCCTGTTTAGGTTAGTGAGGAAGGTGGAGCATTTCTTACTCCCTATTTCCTTTGGGGTTTGGTTATATATTTAGCCAATTTTTCGCTAGATCATACCTTTAGGTGTATTGAAAAACATCTGGAGGCTCCAAGGATAGGTTTTTCTGTTTCTGGTTGAAGATCTTGTTGAGTTTTGGGGAAGATTTATCGGTATCGCTTCCTACCCTGCCATTACTCTGACATCATCCCCCCATGTCATTCTTATTATGTCATTCAATTTGGGTTGGCTAAACTGCTGAGGGGTTAATGACTGCTTGGCATCAGAGGAAGACCCTTCAGATTCTGCAACCATTTCCTCATGCATCTTATCAAAATACATTTGATCACCATGTTCACTTTCTTCGTCCTTAAAAGAAATAAAATCATTGAAAACTGGGAGTGTCTCAGAGTGTGGGATAGGTCGTATTGCTGAATGAATATTAGGATATGAGATCATATGCCGTTTTTTTCTTGCTGATGCCCTTTGTATGGATCAGACAGAAATAATAGTCACCTCTGTGGTCTTTAGGTTCAGACCAAACCATGGTAATACCAAAAGGCATTCCTTTGTGTTTTCCTTTTGTCCAGTAATGAAGCATTTCCTCACAATTATGACACATAATATGAGGAGCCCAATTCTTGTCTTGATCGCCAAGGGGAACTTGAACATAGGCAATATATGCACATCACCAATGATGAAATATTGTGCCTTTGATGTTGAAGTGTGTAACAGCCACATATATAACAGAAGGTGTCAAGACTATTCTTACATTTATGCCTATTTGAAGAAGCCATGATTCAATCTTAAAACAAAATAAGAGGGTGTTTTTTATCAGATAATAATTTTTTACATTATAAACAACTACAATTCTGTAAAAGTGATGTCTGTAAAACATTAATTGCCTTGTGGTTATGTTCAATACAAGAGTCAGTGCCCTTTATCTCCAATTTAAAAACCAATGCATGCCATTAACTGTAACAAAAAGAAATTTAAATTGCATATAAACTAGAGTATGCACCAAAAAAACGGACTTTAGATTTTGAATAAGAGATGCAGAAATATATAGAAACAGTTCTAAAACTTCATGCAACAGAAAATGAAAAAAAAAAGTTCCCCAGTGTAATTTTTTAAATTCAACAAAGAAAAAAGAACTACACATGGTTCCTGACGTATAACAGTTCAACTTAATGATTTTTCAACTTTAAAATGGTGTGATGCAACACATAATAAGAAGAAACAGTATTTAGAATATTTTATTTTGATATTTTCCCATGCTAGTGATATGCAGTACAGTACTCTGTTATAAAGCTGAGCAGCAGCGAGATGATTTTACCCAACTATAGGCTAATATATATTTTCTTAGAATATTTAACAGAGCCTAGCCTATGCTATGATGTTCAGTAGGCTAAGAGTATTAAATCCATTTTAGACATGATTTTTTAAAAATTATATTGGGTTTATCAGGATATAACCTCATCATAAGTTGAGGAGGAGCATCTGTAATACATTATAAAGGGAGGGATTCATACTCATTCTACAGCTATAATGAACAAAAACAGCAACAGTAAACAAAACATTCATGATAATCATACTTGGAGTGGGGAGATGTAAAGCAGATGGGTGGGGAATGGAAGGAACACACAGATACAGAGGTATGGTAGTGCTGTACTTGGGTGGTGGCTTTACAGTTGTCCATTTTATCAAAACTAACACTTATATGTGTTATGATTATTCTTAGAATGCATCAAACATCATATAACAAAATATTAAAAATATACTCCCCCCTAAAAAATAAACAGACCATCATAAGACATTTTATTAGCATTACATAATGCTAAAGGTCAAGAGAAGTAAATCTGCAAATTTTTAAAGGAAATTGACTCTGTGCCCAGCACTATAAATCTAAGTATTGATCAAGGGTAAGACAAAACAGAAAATTTTGGACATGCAAGAATTCAAAATTTAATATCTTTAAATATATTAAAATATTTAATTGAGAATGTTCATCAATGGATTAAAAGGAGGGTATAAAGAGGGACAAATATATGGTCACAAAATTGATTTGACTTTGGGTGATGGGTATACAATGCAATCAACAGTTCAAATGCTATAGAAATGTTTACATGAAACGTATGTGTTCTTTTTTAGATTTTCCTTAAAAATTTAAATTTAATGGGGTGACAGTGATGATTACTCCACTAAATTCAAATTTCTAAAGAGAGAAATAACAAAAAGTTTAATCCAAGAATAAGGAAAGCATTGTATACAAGGAACAGTGGCAGATGAATGTAATTCAGAGGAAGTAAAGAAACCTGAAACGAAATGAAGTGCATAAAACACATCATGACACTTTTGATTTTTCTGCCAGATGCAAGGGATTAATAACATTTTCCTTTCCTTGGATAAAATCTTTGTATATGATTTCACCATGATTAACATTTCCATAATTATATAATCATAAATGTAGTCTTATGATATTCAACACTTTTAGAATTAATGTTTGATAAAGCACAGAAAAGTTTTCATAGGTACAAAACAGAGTGTAAAGTTTAAAATTTCTGAATAATATAAAAATAATAATGGAATTAAATTTTGAAAGTGAAGAAGTTAAGAAAGGTAGACATATCATAGCTAAGGAGTCAATATAGTATTTAACATTAAAACAAGAAATGAAGGTAAACATTAGAATTATGTTTATTACTACAAACACATACATAGAAGAAGCTACTATGAGACTAAGACTAGGAGCAATGAATAGATGGAAGAACATTTGGATTTTATTTACTATCATAAAGGCAAAGAATAGGAGACCTAAAAATAAAAATTTAGGAGGGAAGGAAGTTTAATGTTATGTTAAAACTTTTATAGGATGTTTTGGGAACTCCACAGTTACTACTTAAAGAAAAATATCGAGAAATGGAGGTGTAAGTATGGTCCTTACTTACTGTTATAAACAGTAGTATGTTAGTAAATACTTCCCAAATGACTGATGGAAGGGAAGCTAAGCACTGATTTGTATCATTTGCCAATTTATCAATACATGGCATAAATATTCCCACTGTAGCCAATTTCAAGTACCAATGTGACACCAGTGGGCTTGAAAAATTCCTGGTAAGTTTCTGTTCCAAGTGTCATTAAAAATGTAAATTAAATAAAAAAACCAGAAACAGAAAGTTTGTTAATACTTGTTACCTCTAGGTAGTGGGGCTGGTAAAGATTTTACCTAATGTTGTATAATCCTTTGAATTTTTATCCTGTTCATGTATTATTTTTATAAATTAAACAAAATAACTCAAATAAAAGGTATTTCATCTTGGATACAGAAAGCCAGAAAAAGCTTCATTACCACTCTAACAAGAAAAATCCAGATAAACATCAAATTCAGACTTTTTTCCTGCCGCCATTAGAGACCTAACATGTCAGGGAAAACAACTAATGAGAAACCCAAGAAAAAACAGGCACCTACTAAAGCATAGATAGTTTATAAACACTGGCTTAACTGTGCTAGAAGGTAGGAGGAAGAAATACCAAGTATCATACAACTGGGTAAGAAGAATTTAGCTACAAATTTAATGAATTGTTAAAAACCAAGAATTGGCTAATATGAGATTACAGAATCCCCAAGTTCCTCAGACACAAGGGGAACTCATACTTGTTCACAGACTCTCTTTCACAGACCTATACCAGATACTCACTAGAAAACTGGGTGGAAAAAATGAAAACAGCCTCTCAGTGATACAGACTGGAGTGGGAGTCTGCCACTACAAGAAAAGCACAAACCTCTCCCAGACAGTTATCCCCTAAAGAACAAGTCTGAAGCCACTGACAGAGAAGCAACAACCTTGTCACTTCTGAACCACAGATGAAGAACCATTATGAATACAGCACAAATAAAAATAATTCTACCAGTAGGGGAGAAGTAGGAAACAGTCCTGGGCTCTGTACTAATATCATTAGTGGTCTATACTTACAATATACTATACAAATATAGGTTAGTAAACTCTTACTACAAATTTTATACTATACTAATACCACTGAAGGAGTATCAGGAAACTCTCCTGCACAAGATCTGCCAAAGGTACAAAGCAGAATTTGTCTGGAAAGGGCAAGAAAACTGAAAAAGCTCCACCCCATGAGAAACAGATATACAGGACTAAAAATGAAACCAGACAACAGAAAACTTGCTCTGGCCCCAGCACCAAATAACCAAGCACTAAGCAACAAGCAACAGCAGTGTACTCTTAGGGTGGCAGGCAAGAACATAGGAGTTACAGGTGTATAACAAAGCCAGAAAGGTAAGGGTGGAGCAGAAACTTTAAAAAAGAAAGAAAAGAGCCCTGGCTGCTTGGCTCAGTGGTAGAGCATTGGTTCAGCATGTGGAAGTTTTGGGTTTGATTCCTGGCCAGGGCACAGAGGAGAAGCACCCATCTGCTTCTCCACCCTTCCCTCTCTCCTTTTCTCTATCTCTTCCCCTCCCACAGCCAAGGCTCCATTAGAGCACAGTTGGCCTGGGCACTGAGGATGGCTCCATGGCCTCTGCCTCAGTCACTGGAATGGCTCCAGTTGCAATGCAGCAATGCCCCAGAGGGGCAGAGCATCGACCCCTAGTGGCCATGCCAAGTGGATCCTGGTCAGGCACATTCGGGCATCTGTCTCTCTGCCTCCCCGCTTCTCACTTAAAATACAAAAAAAAGAAAGAAAGAAAGAAGGAAAGAAAGAAAGAAAGAAAGGAAGGAAGGAGGGAAGGAAGGAGGGAGGGAAGGAAGGAGGGAGGGAAGGAAGGAGGGAGGGAAGGAAGGAGGGAGGGAGGGAGGAAAAGAGAAGAAAGCTCGGCTGTTATCTAATAGAATTGCAAAGGGAAATAGATCTACAATTACAGTTGGTTATTTCAATATCCCTCTTTAATAACTCATAAAATGAGATAGAAAGTATCTAAGGCTATAGAAGACCTTAACAACACAATCAACTAACTTGACCTCATTGAAATATTTCAAACACTCCACCCAACAAACACAAAATACAAGTTAAACATTCATCAAGATAGGCTATATTCTGGATCAAACAATAATCTTAATTTAAAAAATTAAAGTAATGATATGTAGTATATTAATTTTTACTGAAAAGATTCTAAAGTAGAATCAATAATATGTAAAAAAAATATCAGGGAGCCTGACCAAGTGGTGGCACAGTGGATAGACCATCAACCTGGGACACAGTTCGAAACCCTGTGTTTGCCAGCTTGAGTGTGGGCTTATCAGCTTGAATGCGTGGTCACTGGCTTGATTGAACATGTGATCATAGACATGACCCCATAGTTGTTGGCTTGAACCCAAAGGTCACTGGCTTAGCCTCAAAGTTGCTGCCTTGAGCAAGGCATCAACTGGCTCAGCTTGAGCCCCCTGGTCAAGGAACATGTTAGAAAGCAATCAATGAACAACTAAAGTGTTGCAACAACAAGTTGATGCTTCTCATCTCTCTCCCTTCCTGTCTGTCTGTCTGTCTCTCTCTCTGTGTGTGTGTGTGTGTGTATTTCTCTTTAAAAATAAGATAAAATAGTTTTAAAAAAATCAGAGAACTTCCCAAATATTTGAAAATAAAACAACAAACTTTGGAATGACTCATAGAATAAAAGCACACACATCAAAACTTTTGGGATGCAGATAAAACACTGTTTAAGATGAAATTTGTAACACTGAATGATTGTAATTAGAGAAAAAATATTAAGTCAATAATGTAAACATTATTTTAAGAGTAGAAAAAAGAAACCCAATGCAAGCAGGATGAAAATAATAAAGAAAATACAGTATCAACAACAACAAAGAAAAACAGAAAAGAATCAAAAAAAATAAAAGTCAATTATTTAGAAAGGTCAACAAACTTGACTTGAATATACAAATATAAATGAAAGGAAACAAAACCTTAAGTTTTAAGAAATCAGTGGCATCCTTCCTTTATATTATGACTCTATCCATGTTATCACCCTTTCCACCAAGAAAAAATGTAATAGGGCCCTGGCCGGTTGGCTCAGCGGTAGAGCGTCGGCCTAGCGTGCGGAGGACCTGGGTTCTATTCCCGGCCAGGGCACACAGGAGAAGCGCCCATTTGCTTCTCCACCCCTCCGCCACGCTTTCCTCTCTGTCTCTCTCTTCCCCTCCCATAGCCAAGGCTCCATTGGAGCAAAAATGGCCTGGGCGCTGGGGACGGCTCTGTGGCCTCTGCCTCAGGCGCTAGAGTGGCTCTGGTCACAACATGGCGATGCCCAGGATGGGCAGAGCATCACCCTCTGGTGGGCAGAGCGTCACCCCTGGTGGGCGTGCCGGGTGGATCCCGGTCGGGCGCATGTGGGAGTCTGTCTGACTGTCTCTCCCTGTTTCCAGCTTCAGAAAAATGAAAAAAAAATAAAATAAATAAAAAATAAAAAAAATAAGAAAAAATGGAATAGGAACACCCTTATCTTATACCCAGGCTAGGCCCCACATCCTTTAGTAGCTATTTTTTTAATAATGAAATCTGTAGAGAACTATGATTATACTAACAATCCCTCTGACTTCCCCTCAGCATAGTGATTGTGACATAATGGTGACAATAGAATTTGCAGGTAAGACAGAAATGAAGTTATGACTATGATATTTATTAAATATTTTAGGTTAACAATTTATGACAGAACTAAAGTATAGAAGTAGGAACATTATAAACATTTATATTAGGCAGAAACAACCCATAGACAACCTGGAACAGGATTAGTGCTGGGAAAAATTGAAAAATCAGTGAAATCTTTTACTGGTCCTATTACTCTCAAATGCTTTCTTGCATCTCTCACCTCCTTCCATTTAAACCTGCTCTCATCGGGAAAGAAGTAGAGGAAAAACAAAACAAACAAACAAACAAAACTGAGAACAGCTTAAAATGCTACCTCACTCAAGGAAGGAGACATGAGGAAGGGCAACATTTGCTGGGTCAACTACTTTACATGTTATTCCATTTGATCCTCACAAAAGTCATGTAAATTAGAAATTATTAATCCCATTTCACAGAGGGAGAAACTGAAGCCCAAAGACATGAAATAATTTATACAAAAGCAGAGTCAAACAGCAAAGAAATAGCAGCGCTAGGATTCATACTTGAGCTTGTTGTGTGCCAAAGTCCATGTTCTTCTCTCACAACACACTACCCTTCCAAAGTGGCAGAGGTTATACTGCAGTAGGGACAAAACCTTAAAACAAAAGATACACACACACAGGCATGCATATAAAAATAGTAAAATTTGAATGACTATTATACCAATGTCAAGTTCCTGGTTTTGGTATTGTACTATGATTAGGTAAGATATTAAGGGGAAACAGAATTTTGCTACCTTTCTGAAGATATTGATTATTTTGACCAAGTTATTTTTTAAAAAACAAAACTCAGGAAAAGCCTTTACCCACCCCCTTACCTACTACAGTGGTGCCTTGAGATACGAACAGAACAACATATGAATTTTTAAGATACAAGCTGTGACTCGGTCCGTATTTTTGTTCGAGATCCCAGCGAAATTCCGAGATATGATAGTAGTGATTCGGGAAGCTGCCACTAGTTGGCGCGTTGGCGCATGGGTCCAGTATTGGCAGTTTGATATACGAGTTGACTGACTTACGAGCTCGGTTACAGAACGAATTAAATTCGTATCTCAAGGCACCACTGTAAATGAATCCAGATTAAAAAAAAAAAAAAAAAAAAAAAAAACCTTGCTTAGTAGAAAAGGAACTGTTACCATAGCATAATATGAGCTAAATCTGGAATAAAGGCAAGCACCTCTACCTGCACACTGCCTACCTTCTCTTTCAAGTCTCAACCACTACCCTCCTTTCTCCTTAAAAGGGCATATAAACCTCAACTGCCAGATTTGTACTGGGGCATCACATTCTTACAGAACCCATGTATGTGCAATGTAATAAATTTGGTTATTTTCTCCTGTTAATCTGTCTCATGTCAGTATGCTTATTAGACCAGCCAAAATAACTAAGAGGGAAAAGAGTGGCTATTTCCCCCTTCCTCACAATATTAACATTAGAGGGGCTCTGGCTGGTGGCTCAGTGGATAGAGTGTTGGCCCGGCATATGGACATATTGGATTCGATTCCCAGTCAGGCCACACAGGAGAAGCAAGTATCTGTTCCTTCCCCTCTCCTCTCCCCCTTCTCTCCCTTTTCCCCTTATGCAGTCAGTGACTCAGTTGGTTTGAGCTTGGCCCCAGGTGCTGAGGACAGCTCTATTGGAGCATATCAGCCTCAGGCAATAAACATAACTCAGTATTCAAGCATTGGCCCTATGATGTTGAGTTGCTGGGTAGATTCTGGTCAGGTGTCTACCTCATTATCTTTCTTCCTCTACAAAAAAAAATATATATATATATATGTATATGTATATGTAAATGTATATGTATATATGTATATGTATTAGAAGAACCTAAGTGAAGAGTACATGGGACTCTGTACCATTTTTATAACTTTCTGTGGTCTATAATTATTTCAAAATAAAAAGTTAAAAAATATATCTCAGTAGCCCTGGCCAGATAGCACGTTGGTTAGAGCATCGTCCTGAAGTGCAGAGGTTGCCAGTTTGATACCCAGTTAGGGCACATACAGGAACAAATGAATGTTCCCCTCTCTCTCTCTCTCCCTTGTCCCCCCTTCCTCTCTTACAAATATCAAGAAATAAAAATTTTAAAAATGTGTGTGTGTATAGATGTAAAATTAGGGGATATTTTATAGCTTCATATTCATTTTAAAATGTCATCTAATTTATGTGAGCAGTATGTATCAGTAGAAATAAATAAAATTAAGGTAAGAATAAACCCATGCTACTGTTGATAGAAATAGACATCTCAATCCCTTTAAATGACACTGTAAGGATGGTCATCAACAACACTTTCACATAAAGGCAGCCTCATTTGACAGAAATCTACTGTGCTTATACAAGATAAACCATTAGATGGAAAGCAGGGACCTTTTTCCCCTAGGATTGATTGATGTGTAGTTGACAGGTTTGAGTGTAGTGAGCAATTCTGATCAAATCCTATATGACATGTATTATATGGTGACCTCCTCCCACAACAATCCTCATCCTTGTATCTTACTTGGTGTGACTGTCACCATCCAAGAAGCCCTTATGTCAGCAGAAACAACAAGAGATGGATGAGTTTTACTGTAGTCTTGTTATAGACAGTATGATATTACAGGGAAAAAATTGGTCATAGATTCAGAACTCCCAATTCTACAACTTCCTGAAATCACGACCTTGAGCAATTTATTTAACATGGCTTAACCTCAATTTTCTCATCTATGAAATAGTAACAAAAATTTACATAATCATATAAGATAATGGCTGTCAATCACAATTACATTTTATAGGGCTAATTCTCTTATAATTAAACCCTGAGTATTGAGTTGAACAGAAGGTTTACTGTCCTGGATACTGTACATTGTTTGAGCAACCAGCAAATGACAACTTAAAAGCCCCTTATGAGACCATTTCTCCAGTGCACATTCACAAATCTTCATACAGAAATGTATTCAGGTATTCTCCATAGTCTGGATTTGCATGTGAATGTATATTAACCCTTGGCCAAAAATGTGTATGATAAAATTAATCTTTAACTGCTGAATTATAAAGCTAGAGGTTTCTATTGGAGGCCTCAGTGTTAGTTACCAATACGGATTTATGAACTCATAAAACATTAACTGCATTTCCCTGTGATTTGTGTCTGATTCTGTTTTTCACATATGATATGTAAGTGAAATAATCTACCCACAAATGACATCAGTACCCTGATAAACTAATAAAATTGCTCCTGTGTTTAACTGTCTTCATACCCTAGAGATATAAAAACTGAATGATATAAAGATGAGTGGAAAATCTACAGATCATACAAAACTATTGGTGTCAACATCCTATGCTGGAAAGTGTGAGTGGGACAAAGCCTGATATTAACTAATTGGGTTCTATCTGCAGAATTTCGGGTAGGATAATTAATTTATTTAGTGAAAAGAGTTGCTCTTAATAATTAAGCCAAAACTACAAGTACATATTGGGTTTATCCCTAGGATATATGGTCAACTGGCGTGAAAGGTCTTCTCTGATTAGGTTCCTACCTATTTGCCTCCTCATATTCATCCTACTCTTTGAAGCAGAAGCCTGTTCTCAGGTACCTCATCTATCCTAAGAGCAAGAGAGAATATCCTTCCCACAGAGAATTTCCTGCTCATGTTGCACATACCACACTCAGGACCTCTACCTGACTAGCTTAAGTTTCCAGGCCTACTGCACTAACAAGACTGAATGAAGTAAACACCAGATTTCACCACCACCTTCTCAAAGTCACAGCTACAGATCCAAGGACAAAAGATGAAGATATCTCATTAAGGACCCTAAAGTCTCCAGTTTGTACATTAAGCCAGTGGTCTCTTTTAGTCATATCCATGCTTCCGGGAAGAGCATAGCAGAAAGGATAGCTAAATATAGGTGGAATCTATAATGCCTCCACTTCTTTCTGCTCCATAACTACAGAGTTTAGCTAAGCCATGATTGGCCAATCCCCATTCTATCCCTACATCCTGAACTTACATAACATCTAGGACACAAATGGACTAAAGAAGGCCCATTTAATTTAGAAACTTGTATATATCTATCAGTTTTCTTTTTCGTTGTTTTTTGGCCAAATTTTATAACAGCATATCTGAATTACTATCTACACCTTGAACAGGAAATAGGAAAGGAGAGTACCATTCAGTGGATATGCTTTCAGGGCTACTTCACTGCTGATGGTTAAGACTGAGAGAGTAAGACTTATCCAAATATACACTGTTCAGAAAGCACAGAGGTAGAACTGCCCTCACCAATAGAGAAACCAACAAAAAATATATTTTTTAAAGAAATAAGGTAACAAAGTCAGTAACCTAGTTGTATATAGACATAATCTGTATGTTTAACACTTTTTCATCTTCAATTTTACCCCAACATGTCTAATGCTTATTAGATATACAGTAACTACCTGTCAGTTGTCTCCTGAGCATATTGGCTGCAGCAGGGCCTTACTTTATGTTAAATACTTCACAAAAAGCACTGGAGGATTTGTCAGACTACATATCTTTCTTTACCTTCAAACAAGTCACACTGAAGGCCTGACATGCATTTTATAATTATAGATGATCATAGAAGTGGAACATATAAAAGGTTCTATTAAATCATACCAGAGCTCAAAAGCTCCAGAGTAAAGAAAGGAAGCATGCCTGACCAGGCGGTGGTGCAGTGGATAGAGCATCAGACTGGGTTGCAGAGGACCAAGATTCTAAACCCTGAGGTTGCCGGCTTGAGTGTGGGCTCATCTGGTTTGAGCATAGTTCACCAGCTTGAACCCAAGGTCACTGGCTTGAGCAAGGGGTCATTTGGTCTGCTGTAGCCCCTCGGTCAAGACACATATGAGAAAGCAATCAATGAACAACTAAGGTGTCACAACAAAGCATTGATGCTTCTCATCGCTCTTCCTTCCTGTCTGTCTGTCCCTATCTGTTCCTCTCTCTGTCTCTGTCATACATACACACAAAAGAAAGAAAGAAAGAAAGAAAGAAAGAAAGAAAGAAAGAAAGAAAGAAAGAAAGAAAGAAAGAAAGAAAGAAAGAAAGAAAGAAAGAAAGAAACATATTTATCCCCCAACAGCCAAAGTTTCATAGAACAGAGCTAACAAAAGGTGATTCGAGACTCTAGGATAACAAGCAACAATTTATCAGTCTTGTGTTAAGGCTATCAAAGCACCACCTTTTCCAAGAGTTAGAAATCCAAGTCTCCATCAGCTTGTGACCATGCAAACCATTCTGCCTAAAGAACCTGTCCCACCAGGAAACAAACTAACAAAGCTCTAAGTTTCTCCTCTAAGCAAAGTGTGAGGTGAAAATGACTCTTCTAGCCCTACGACTTATTAGTGTCCCATGACTTGAACATTTTGTTGTCACAATTACTACCTTATCAAAATTAAACTACAGACCCTCAAAGCAAATCAAATGATGGGCCAGTTTATCTGAACAAACAAGAGGTGATTCAATGGCTGATAGGCCCTCCCAAAGTGGCAAAAAGAAAAAAATGTATTGCTTGCCTAAGTGATTGTTCAATCTGACCTGCAAAGCAAGCAGACTGAAAGTAACCTTAGCTTGGTGCTGAGAATTTTTTGGCCCAACTCCAAACCCTCTTCCGTTATTTGCGTTTTACACACATATATACACACACAAAGACAAGCCTCCTTGCCACATCAAGGTCATTCAATATCAAGACCATTAAATTAAATTCTCTATAAAATGAAGAGCCATTTTCAAGACTAATTAAATAATGACTAATGACTAAATTCACCGAGCAGTGCTTCTGCTTTAGAAATGCTTATTCACTGTTCTGGCACTTCTTAGCAAAAAGCCGGTTATCAATAAGGAAAAGTTATTTGCATCATTAGGTTAAAACACTTCTTATCATCCCTCAAACCTCTGTCACTTATAAACCCCCTACTACCACCATAAACTTAGGTCTACACAAATATAGAAAAGAGTAAGACTTTCAATTCTAGTGTTTGTTTGTTTTGAATCCATTATCACTTTAGCTTTAAAATGCTTGTCTCTCTTTTTCCAGCACTCTCTCTGAGCCAAAGTCAGCTTCCACTCCATAATTCCACAAGCTGTGTTGTTATGCGTGGCTTATTGCACTTTAGGGAAAAAGGTGAAATGTAAACAGTTCCATCCAAAAACACATTATGAAACAGACCAGGCAGTGTGGGCAGATAATATACAACCTTGAACATGACATCAGTATTTAAAGTGAAAATTCTCCCATAAAATGTGGGGGAGGGGAGAGGAAGAAGACAAGGAATTATACCCAAAATGTCATAAAGCCAGGGCAGGCTAAATTGTCATTGCTGGTGGTCACCCTGCTAGTGTCAGTTCCGACAAGATAAAAGTAAACCCCTTCAAATATATTTTTATTGATTTTAATTTATTGTGTTTACATAGATTCTAGTGTTGCCCTGAATGCATCCCCCCTCCCCTGTGTTCCCCTCAAGATCTTCCTTGCCCCCCTCCCCATAGTGCCCTCTCCCTTCCCTTCAGGTTTATCCCATCCTATCATCTCCCTTCCCTCTGTCCTCTTTTCCTCTGGTCCCTTTGATCTCTCCTCTGTCTCTATTCCGTTCATCAGTTAACATTGTTCATTGGATTCCTCAAATGAGTGAGGTCATATGATATTTTTCTTTTTCTGCCTGGCTTATTTCACTTAACATAATAGTTTCCAGGTCCATCCATGTTGTCGCAAAAGGTAAGATTTCCTTCTTTTTCATGGCCCCATAATATTCCATTGTATATCTGTACCATTGCTTTTTAATCCACTCATCCACAGACGGACACTTGGGCTGTTTCCAGATCTTCGCTATTGTAAACAATGCTGCCATAAACATGGGGGGTGCATTTCTCCTTTTGAAACAGTGCTATGGTGTTCTTGGGGTATATTCCTAAAAGTGGGATAGCTGGGTCAAAAGGCAGTTTGATTTTTAATATTTTGAGGAATCTCCATACTGTTTTCCACAGTGGCTGCACCAGTCTGCATTCCCACCAGCAGTGCAGGAGGGTTCCCTTTTCTCCACCTCCTCGCCAGCACTTATTCTATGTTGTTTTGTTGATGAGCGCCATTCTCACAGGTGTGAGGTGATATCTCATTGCGGTTTTAATTTGCATTTCTCTAATGATTAGGAATGTTGAACATTTTTTCATATGCCTATTGGCCACCTGCATGTCCTCTTTGGAGAAATGTCTTCCTTTCTTTAGCCCATTTTTGGATTGGATTGTTTATCTTCCTGGTGTTGAGTTTTATAAGTTCTTTATAAGTTTTGGTTATTAACTCCTTATCAGACATATTGTCAAATATGTTCTCCCACTGTGTAATTTGTCTTTTTATTCTGTTCTTATTGTTTTTAGCTGTGCAAAAGATTTTTAGTTTGATATAGTCCCATTTGTTTATCCTGTCTTTTATTTTACTTTCCCATGGAGATAAATCAGCAACCCAGAAATAAATCCACACCTTTATGGACAACTGATATTTGAAAAAGGAGGTAAGAGCATACAATGGAGTAAAGTCAGCCTCTTCAACAAATGCTGTTGGAAAAATTGGACAGCTAACTGCAAAAAAAAAAAAAATGAAACTAGACCACCAACTTACACCATTCACAAAAATAAACTCAAAATGGATAAAAGACTTAAATGTAAGCTGTGAAACCATAAGCATCTTAGAAGAAAACACAGGCAATAAGCTCTCAAATATTTTTTTTAAAGTGAGAGGAGGGGAGATAGAAACACAGACCCCCGCATGCACCCTGGCCAGGAACCACTCCACAACCACCATCTAGGGCTGTTGCTCAAAACAACTGAGCTATCTTCAGAACCTGAGGTTGACATTGGACCAACCAAGCTATCCTCAATGCACAGGGTCGATGCTCGAACCAATCGAGCCACTGGCTTCAAGAGGGGAAGAGAGAGAGAAAGGGAAGAGGGAGAGAAGCAGATAGTCACTTCTCATGTGTGCCCTGACTGGAAATTGAACTTGTGATGTCCACATGCCAGACTACAATCCATCCACTGAGCCAAACAACAAAATTTTAAAGTCCAGAAAGGAAGCTTCTCTGTATACCTGACATCAGTACAAGTAAGACTAGACCATTCTCTTTCTATGACAAGATGCTCTTAATATTCTATGGTTATTGTCCAAACAGGTTGAGTTCAAGATATTTTGTTAAAGTCACAATTATCAAGACTCTAAGTCTTGTTTTCAAAATTTCAACATGTTTATATAGTTTATCTCACCTTCTTTGTGAAGTCTTCCTTTCCTGAACTTATGGGGCACTAGTTTTAAAGGATGTTTTCTTGTTTGTTCGTTTTTGTTTTTCAATTACACTTGGCATTTGATATTCTACAGCACAGTGGTTACACATTTAAATAACTTATGAATTAATCCCCTCCCTGATAAGTCTAGTAACCATCATGCATCATATAAAGTTATTACAATATTATTGACTATATTCCCTATGCTGCACTTTACATTCCATTACAAAATGACTATTTTGTAATTGCCAGTTTGTACTTCTTTTTCTTCCTTTTTAAGTGAGAGTAGAGGAGATAGTGAGACAAACTCCTGATTGCACCCTGAGCAGGATCTTCCCAGAAACCCCCATGAGGGGCCAATTCTCAAATCAACTGAGTTATCCTTAGCACTCGGGGCTGACACTCAAACCAATTGAGCCACTGGCTGCAAGAGGGGAAGAGAGAGAGAAGGAGGAGAGGGATGGAAAGAGAAGCAGATGGTCCCTGTCACTTCTCATGTGTGCCCTGACCAGGGGTGGAAATCAGGATGTTCACATGCCAGGTTGACACTCTATCCACTGAGAAAACTGACCAGGGCTAATTTGTACTTCTTACTCCCTTCTCATTTTTCACCTAACTCCTCCAAACACCTTTGCATCTGGAAACCTTCAGTTTGTTCTCTGTGAGTTTTTTATTGTTTATTTTGTTTTTTAGGTTTCACAAATAAATTAAATTATATTACACCCATTAAAATGGCTATCATCAATAAATTCACAAACAACAAGTGCCAGCGAGGATGTGGAGAAAAGGAAACCCTGTGCACTGTCAGTGGGAATGCAGACTGGTGCAGCCATTATAGAAAACAGTATGAAGTTTCCTCAAAAAATTAAAAATAGAACAACCTTATCACACAGTAATCCCACTACTGGGTATTTATGTAAAAAAAAAAATCCAGATGGTGGAAGATGGCACTGGAGTAGGCGGACGTACCAACATCTACCTCCCAGAACCAAAGTGGATTACAAACTAATTTTATGAACTATCATCTGGAAAAACCAACTTTGGACTAAACTAAGAGGATTTTTCAACCAAGGAACACTGAAGAAGCCACACCGAGACTGGTAGAAAAAGCGGAAACGCGGAAACACGGAGAGGGCTGCCCAGCTCCCTGGAGCGAACGGCAGCAGGGAGAGACTCGCGTGGCGGGAAGTGAATTTAGCAGAGGGGAAAGGGTCCTTAGCCCCAGGAACAAAGCCCCAGCCTGCAGGCCCAGAGCCCAGAAGAGGCTTAAGGACAGGATTTAGCTGGAAACAAGCAAGGATACTGTTTGTGAGAAAGAGTCTGATTTCTCAGACCCAGGATCCTTCTTAAAGGGACCACACAGAACATCTCTCACAACCACTTACCAGGGGCTCCTGGGGGTGGGGGGAGAGAGGAGAGGACCAGAGTAACAGAAAGAAAGTGTAATCTAGGAGGTGCAGGGAGAAACATTTTGGGAGATAGCCACACTAACCCCTGGGACGAGTCACTCCCCAAAGCTGAAGTGAATATTTGCCCCGGAAACAGCAATACCAGCAAAGAGAAGCAGGAGAGCAGCCAAACAAGCTCCCCTGCGGCATTCAGAGCAGAGTCGCATAGAAGGAGGGAGCTTTTGGGTCTACAGTAGTGAGTCTTAGGGTCCGAGCTGCAATGCCCCCACCCATGCAGCTGAGGGTGCGCCGGAGGGTGGGCAGCAGCGGTAGACAAAAGCGTGGTTCTGCTGGCAGGGGCGGAAGCCGGGTAGCCACAACTGGGCTCAGGTGTGAGCTCAATCTTGCCCAGCTGGGGAGAAGGGGGCGTGTGAAAGCCGTCAAACTCAGCTGCCGGCAGCCTGTAATCCAGCCTGTGGGAGAAGGGCTGGAAACCCCAGAAAGGGTGGAGACCAGCCCCTGAGCAAGGGCAGAGGAGCACAGCCTTGCCCCACCTGTGCAACGCAGGCTTGAGGTCTGACTGGGTAGCCGGCTCCTCCCGTGGGGGTGGAGCCAAAAGCCCAGAATAGGCGGAGTTCCGCTACTGATCTGAGCTTGAGCATGCAGCCCTGCCCGGCAGTAGAGCCAAGGCTAGCAGCTGTTCCTTGAGTGGGCTCCTCCTGCAAGGGCAGGGCAAAATCCCGGAAACAGGCAGAGACCTGCAGCAGAACAAAGGTGCTCGCCAGTGCCCTCAGGACCAAGCATAACGTCACACATAAGGGTGGGGCAAAGACCAAGGCCACCAATGCTTGTGCACCTGAACACGAGATCACAGCCACTCCTGTGAACAGAAAATGCGAAGTCAGAGAAATACAACACAAATAAACCAAGAGAAATCCCCAGAAAAGGACCTAAGTGAATCAGATATAACCAAATTACCAGATGCAGAGTTTAAAATAACGATTGTTAGGATGCTCAAAGATATCAGAACAACCATAGATGGCCATTATGAAAACCTAAATAAAGAGATAACAAATATAAAAAAGGACATTGAAATAATAAAAAAGAATCAGTCAGAAATGACAAATACAATATCTGAAATAAAGAATACAATGGAAGGAATTAAAAGCAGGATGGATGAAGCAGAGAATCGAATCAGTGAGTTAGAGGACACAATAAATAAAGGCACGGAAGCAGAGCAGAAAAAAGAAGAGAGACTCAAAAAGTCTGAGGAAACTCTAAGAGAGCTCTGTGACAACATGAAGAGAAATAACATCCACATCATAGGGGTTCCTGAAGAAGAAGAGAAAGAACAAGGGATAGAGACTTTGTTCAAACATATTATAGTGGAAAACTTCCCCAATTAAGGCAGGAAAACATTTCACATGTTCAGGAAGCACAGAGAACTCCATTAAGGAGAAACCCAAAGAAACAAACACCAAGACACATCATAATTAAAATGCCAAAGCTAAATGATAAAGAGAAAATATTAAAAGCTGCTAGAGAAAAAAAAAGACTATCACCTACAAAGGAGCCCCCATAAGGATTACTTTTGACTTCTCAACAGAAACACTTGAGGCCAGAAGGGAATGGCAAGAAATATTCAAAGTAATGCAGAACAAGAACTTACAACGAAGACTACTTTATCCAGCAAGGCTATCATTTAAAATTGAAGGAGAAATAAAAAGCTTTACAAACAAACAAAAAAAAAACCCTCAAGGAATTCACTGCAACCAAACCAAGGCTGCAAGAAATGCTAAGGGACCTGTTGTAAACAAATCAAAGGAAAAAAAGAATATAGCAAAAGAGGAATACAGTTTTAAAGAAAAAAAGTGGCAATAAACAATTACATATCAGTAATAACCTTAAATGTTAATGGATTAAATGATCCGATCAAGAGACATAGGGTAGCTGCGTAGATAAGAAAACAGGACCCATACATATGCTGACTACAAGAGACACACCTTAAGTCAAAAGATGCACACAGACTGAAGATAAAAGGATGGAAAAAATATTTCACGCAAATGGAAATGAAAAATAAGCTGGGGTAGCAATACTTATATCAGACAAAATGGACTTTAAAACAAAGACCATAGTTAGAGATAAAGAAGGTCACTACATAATGATAAAGGGAGCAATCCAAAAGGAAGATATAACCACTATAAATATCTACGCACCTAATATAGGAGCACATAAATATACAAAGCAGACTTTGATGGACTTAAAGGGTGAGATCAACAGCAATACTATAATAGTAGGGGATTTCAATACCCCATTAACATCATTAGATAGATCCTCAAGAAAGAAAATTAACAAAGAAACAGCAGACTTAAAGGACATATTAGATCAACTCGATTTAATAGATATCTTCAGAACCTTTCACACTAAAACAGCAGAATATACATTCTTTTCAAGTGCTCATGGTACATTCTCTAGAATAGACCACATGTTAGGGCACAAAAGCGGTCTCAACAAATTTAAGAAGATTGAAATCATATTGAGCACTTTCTCTGATCACAATGGCATTAAACTAGAAATCAACCACAATAGAAAAATTGAAAAACATTCAAACACTTGGAAACTAAATAGCACGTTATTAAATAACGAATGGGTTAACATTGAGATCAAAGAAGAAATTTAAAAATTCCTAGAAACAAACAATAATGAGCATACATCAACTCAAATTTATGGGACACAGCAAAAGCAGTCCTGAGAGGGAAGTTTATAACATTACAGGCATACCTCAAGAAGCTGGAAAAAGCTCAAATAAACAACTTAACCTTGCATCTAAAATAACTAAAAAAAAAAACAGCAAATAAAGCCCAGAGCTAGTAGAAGGACGGAAATAATAAAGATCAGAGAAGAAATAAATGACATAGAGGCTAAAGAAACAATACAGAGGATCAGTGAAACCAGGAGTTGGTTCTTTGAAAAGGTAAACAAGATCGATGAACCTTTAACGAGACTCACCAAGAAAAAAAGAGAGAGGACTCAAATAAATAAAATTAGAAACAAGAGTGGAGAATAAGAAATAACAACTGACACAACAGAAATACAAAATATTATAAGAAAATACTATGAAGAACTGTACACCAAAAAACTAGACAACCTAGATGAAATGGACAAATTTGTTGAATTATATAATCTTCCAAAAATCAATCTGGAAGAATCAGAAAACCTAAATAGACCAATTTCAACAAATGAGATTGAAACAGCTATCAAAAAACTCCCAAAAAAGAAGTCCTGGGCCTGATGGCTTCAAAAGTGAATTCTGCCAAATATTCAAAGAAGAACTAACTCCTATCCTTCTCATGCTATTTCAAAAAATTCAAGAGAAAGGAAGACTTCTAAACTCCTTTTATGAGGTGAGCATAATTCTGATTCCAAAACCAGGCAAAGACAACACAAATAAAGAAAATTATAGGCCAATTTCCCTGATGAACTTAGATGCAAAAATCCTCAACAAAATATTAGCAAACCGGATCCAGCAATATATGAAAAAAATCATACATCATGATCAAGTGGGATATATTCTTGGGAGGCAAGGCTGGTACAATATTTGCAAATCAATCAATATGATTTATCACATAAACAAAAGAAAGGAGAAAAACCACATGATATTTTCAATAGATGCAGAAAAAGCATTTGATAAAGTCCAGCACCCATTCATGATCAAAACTCTCAGCAAAGTGGGAATACAGGGAACATACCTAAACATGATAAAGGCCATCTATGACAAACCCACAGCCAACATCATACTCAATGGGCAAAAATTAAAAGCAATACCCTTAAGATCAGGAACAAGGCAGGGGTGCCCCTTTCACCACTCTTATTCAACATAGTTCTGGAAGTCCTAGCCACAGCAATCAGACAAGAAAAAGAAATAAAAGGCATCCGAATTGGAAAAGAAGAAGTAAAACTATCATTATTTGCAGATGATATGATATTGTATATAGAAAACCCTAAAGTCTCAGTCAAAAAACTACTAGACCTGATAAATGAATTCGGCAAGGTGGCAGGATATAAAATCAATACTCAGAAATCAGAGGCATTTTTGTAAACTAATAATGAACTGTCAGAAAGAGAAATCAAGGAATCAATCCCCTTTACCATTGCAACCAAAAAAATAAAGTACCTAGGAATAAATCTAACCAAGGAGATTAAAGACTTGTACTCGGAAAATTATAAAACATTGATAAAAGAAATCAGGGAAGATACGAATAAGTGGAGGCATATACCGTGCTCATGGTTAGGAAGAATAAACATCATTAAAATGTCTATATTACCCAAAGCAATTTATAAATTCAATGCAATACCGATTAAAATACCAATGACTTACTTCAAAGATATAGACCACATATTCCAAAAATTTATATGGAACCAAAAGAGAACACACATAGCCTCAGCAATCTTGAAAAGGAAGAATAAAGCGGAGGTATCATACCTCCAGATATCAAGTTATATTATTTGGCCATTGTACTCAAAACAGCATGGTACTGGCATAAGAACAGGCACATAGATCAATGGAACAGAACAGAGAACCCAGAAATAAACCCACAGCTGTATGGACAACTGATATTTGACAAAGGAGGTAAGGGCATACAATGGAGTAAAGACAGCCTCTTCAACAAATGGTGTTGGGAAAATTGGACAGCTACCTGTAGCAAAAATACAACTAGACCACCAACTTACACCACTCACAAAAATAAACTCAAAATGAATAAAAGACTTAAATGTAAGCCGTGAAACCATAAGCATCTTAGGAAAAAACATAGGCAGTAAGCTCTCAGACATCTCTCGCAGCAATATATTTGCTGATTTGTCTCCACAGGCAAGTGAAATAAAAGACAGGATAAACAAATGGGACTTTATCAAACTAAAAAGCTTCTGCACAGCTAAAGACAATAAGAACAGAATAAAAAGACAAACTACACAATGAGAGAATATATTTGACATTGCATCTGATAAGGGGTTAATAACCAACATTTATAAAGAACTTTTAAAACTTAATACCAGGAAGACAAACAATCCAATCCAAAAATGGGCAAAAGAAATGAATAGACACTTCTCCAAAGAGGACACGCAGATGGCCAAGAAGCATATGAAAAAATGTTCAACATCACTAATGATTAGAGAAATGCAAATTAAAACCACAATGAGATATCACCTCATACCAGTCAGAATGGCGCTCATCAACAAAACAACACAGAATAAGTGCTGACGAGGATGTGGAGAAAAGGGAACCCTCCTGCACTGCTGGTGGGAATGCAGACTGGTGCAGCCACTGTGGAAAACAATATGGAGATTCCTCAAGAAATTAAAAATCGAACTGCCTTTTGACCCAGCTATCCCACTTTTAGGAATATACCCCAAGAACACCATAGCACTGTTTGAAAAGAAGAAATGCATCCCCATGTTTTTGGCAGCATTGTTCACAATAGCAAAGATCTGGAAACAGCCCAAGTGTCCATCACAGGACGAGTGGATTAAAAAGCTTTGGTATATATATACTATGGAATACTACTCAGCCAGAAGAAATGATGACATCGGATCTTTTACAACAACATGGATGGGCCTTGATAACATTATACTGAGCAAAAGAAGTAAATCAGAAAAAACTAAGAACTATACGATTCCATACATAGGTGGGACATAAAGATGAGACTCAGAGACATGGACAACAGTGTTGGGGTTACAGGGTGGGGGGAGGAGAGCGAGGGGTTTGGGGGAGGGGAGGAGCACAAAGATCATGGCTTTTCAGCATTTGCCATATTCCCCCCTTAATCTATAGACAGACAGCAAATATTTACTTATGGTGTTTCCACTATAAAGACTGCTGTCTTAGGGACAAATGCTGATGAACTATTTAAGCAGTTCTTATTTCAAAGACTTATATGTCAACATAGAGCTCCATGTTTCATAGGACATACTCAAGCTCACTCCATGCTCCCTGGAGCTTTAGCACAAAGGAATGCCATTTTTTTTTCTTTTTTTTTTTTTCTCTCTTTTTTTCGTTGTATTTTTTCTTATATTTATTTATTTTTTGTATATTTCTGAAGATGGAAATGGGGAGGCAGTCAGACAGACTCCCGCATGCACCTGACTGGGGTCCGCCTGGCATGCCTACCGGGGGGGAATGCTCTGCCCATCTGGGATGTTGTTCTGTTGCAACCAGAGCCCTGAGGCAAAGGCCATGGGGCCATCCTTAGTGCCCAGGGGGGCTTTGCTCTGGTGGAGTCTTGGCTGCAGGAGGGGAAGAGAGACAGAGAGGAAGGAGAAGGGGAGGGGTGGAGAAGTAGATGGGCGGCGCTTCTTCTGTGTGCTCTGACTGGGAATCAAACCTGGGAATCCTGCACACCAGGCCAATGCTCTACCACTGGGCCAACTGGCCAGGGCCTAGGAATGCCCTTGTTGATCAAGCTACCCAAAAGAAAATTATATAGAGCAACCATGACAGATCAAGCACTTCAGTCTCATACTATTCATCACCAGAACACTGCAGCCCGGTGTAAACAGTTTCAACTTTCTCAGGAAGCAGCACGGCAGATTGGGAAATCCTGCCCAAGGGGTCCTATACTGCCCCTTCATTTGGAGTTAACCCTCAAGGACCCCTACCAGGACAATTTTGGCAGATGGATATTACTCATATACCTTCATTTGGCAAACAGTTGTATGTCCACATTACAGTGGATACATATTCCGGATCTATAGTAACCTCTGTCAGAACAGGAGAGGCTGCTAAGCATGTTATAGCTCATTGTCTGTATGCATTGTTCTATCTTTGGATTTTCTAAACTGGCTAAACTGAAAATGCTCCTGCATGTGGAGCAAAAACATTTACTGTATTTTGTCATGCTTACAATCTTTAAAGTTAAGGTATTATTAAAGTGTACTCAGAAAACATTTTCAGGTCAATTTAAAAAAAATTTGAAAGGGGGTAGTCATATCCTTGAACTCCTACAGGTCTACCATATCATGCTTCTTACTTAAAAAAAATTTACATTTCTTTTGAATGCTGATGAACAGGAGACACCAAATCTTTTTCGCCTGCAAGCTACTACCTTCTTTATTAGATCCAGCTAATAACACTGTTTTGTCTTTTTCCAAATAGCTCCAGATATATGAAAAAGATTTATATAGGCTGATGGGGATCCTCAAACCCCTCAGCGAGATCTTTTGAGCATGGCTTTTATGATACCTAGAGGCAGAAAGAGCCAAATAAAGATCAGGGGAACTACCAGCTTTTAGGATACACCCTTAAAGGCTCCAATGCCCCAAAGGGGTCTCATAGGATGCCTTCTGGGTCCTGCTTCAAAAGTAGAAAGGAAGGTCATTGAGCTAAAGCCTGCCAGGCTTACATGCCTCTGCTGTGAGGAAACAGGGACACTGAAAGGTAGGCTTCCCCTTCACTCCTCTCAGGGAGGGTTCAATCTCTTCCAGCCCTGCTCCAGCCACCTATGACCTAACCTTGCCCAGAATGCTGGGGTTTGCCACTGAAGGCTGAAGGTGCCCAGGGCCGTCGGCCCCATCTATGGCACTGTGGACGAGCCTAGGGTATTTCTTCCAAGAAGCAGGTAAACTGATCTCATTTGCACAAGGGCCACTTAACTATGTTTTGCCTGAATAGTCAGGTTTTCTACTCTTCCCTCAAAGATCTCTGTTGTGGGTGTTGATAGTCCTATTTTCTGCTGCTTTGCTTAATATATAGTGTTTCCTTTATCCCTCCTACCTCAATGACCCACTCATATTTCAGGCTGGGACCTACTCCTAATTTAGAGCTCTCTTTCCCCCTTTTGTGAACTTCTATTATGAATCTATCTTTGCCACCCAGCTTAGTGTATCCCAAGGTACTCTTTACCATGCCACAGTCGCAGAACTACAGGGAAAAACAACCTGGTCTCATCTCTCCAGGCAGAGGAGAACAGAAGCTCCAGACCCACGCATGCTGCAAATGGCTTTTCCAGTCTACCTGAATCATTACCAGCTAGAAGCAGCGGTCATTGGGACTTGGACATGAGCTGCAAAGTATAGAATGGTGACAACAATTCCAGTGCCATGAGGACTTTTCCTGGATGTGGACTTTTCCTGGACTCCTGCTCCCTGTGACAGCTCCTAACAGACTGAACTGTGGTTGGGTTGCATTTTTCAGGAATTTGGCATGGTGTTGAGGGCAACTTGGACTTGGTGAACATCTTAAGGACACTACTCTTTTATGGATTCTTGCTGTATTGGCCAAGGGTTTGCTTAAAGGCTTTTAATCACTGTAAAAAATAGAAGACTGGATAAAGAAGATGGGGCACATATACACCATGGTATACTATTCAGCTAGAAGAAATGATGACATTAGATCACTTACAGCAGAATGGTTGAATCTTGATAACATTATGCGGAGTGAAATAAGTGAATCAGAAAAAAACAAGAACTGCAGGATTCCATACACTGGTGGGACATAAAAATGAGACTAAGAGACTTGGACAGGAGTGGGGTGGTTACGGGGTGTGGGGGGAGGGAAGGAGGGAGAGGGGGAGGGGGAGGGGTACAAAGAAAACTGGATAGAGGGTGACAGAGGACGATCTCTCTTTGGGTGATGGGTATGAAACAGAACTAAATGACAAGATAACCTGGAAATGTTTTCTTTGAATATATGTACCCTGATTTATTGATGTCACCCCATTAAAATAAAAATTTATTTATAAAAAAAATCCAAGACATGAATTTAAAATTATATATGCATTCCTATGTTCATTGAAGCATTATTTACAATAGCCAAGATATGGAATCAACCTAAGTATCCATTGATAGGCAGCTGGATACAGAAGAGATGTCATATATATATATATATATATATGAATATATATATATATATGAATATATATATATATATATGAATATATATATAGTGGAATATTATGCAACCATTAAAAAGAATGAAATTTTATCATTTGCGACAACATAGAGAGTATCATGTTAAGTGAAAGGAGTCAAAAAAAGGCAAATACCATATGATTCCACTTATATGGGGTACCAGTTTTGAAACTTTAGCATGCATCAGAATCTGCTAGAGGGCTTGTTGAAACAACCACTGCTGACCCCTACCTGCAGCTTTCTAAGTCATGAAGTCTGGGGTAGGGACTAAAAATCTACATTTCTATCAAGTTCCTTGTAAAGGTAATGTTTCTGGTAGTCTATCTTCAGCATATCTAGCACTTAATTATATACTATCATTTATTGTTCTTCAATTGATTTATGAACATATCACATAAGACTTTATGCTGGAAATATCACAAAACCTAATGCAAACTGGCTTAAACAAAAAGAGTATTTATTTTCTCACTCAACTGGATAGTGCAGATATTGGTTGATCAACTAAGTTAGTATCTTCAAGGACTCATTTCTTTACATCTTTCTGCTCTGCCATCCTCAGTGTAGCTTTATCCTAAAACTGATTCCTCTCCTGGTATTAATATAACTTCCAGCCACAATCAAGACTACATATTTTCTTATTACTATCCAGAGAGATACACAGAACTTCTACCCAGCATCCAAACAAATGCACTAAAATTCACTCCTGATTAAGTAGACTGAAGCAAATGGCTGGTGAAAAAAAGGGATGGATACCAGAAGGAAAATATGATTCTTGTAGAAAGAGAATATATCATGCAAGAAAACCCAGCCAATATCTACTACAACCAGTCTTTTCCAACTGCCAGTCCACAGATCCATACTGGTCCATGAAAGAGTTTACTACCCTGATGTTATATGAAGGTCATGGAATCAATGATTATAGACTATAAACCACTCTGCTATACAACCTAGTGAGATTATAGTAAAATCAACTAGGGCAGTGATGGCATCATCTACATCTTTTATGTCACAGAAAGAGCACTCAATAAACACAAGATGATTTACTGCCTTTTTAAAAAAAATTCTACCAATTGATTTAAATGTAGCCTTACAATATAAACTAGATAATCATTTAACCAAGTTTTGTTTCTAATAAACCAATTGTTTGAACTTCATAAAAAATATTGAATAGAACTTTCTGTATTTTTCTTATACACATCTAAGTAAGCAAACATCAGTTCAGACTTGTTACAATGCAAAAAAATAGTCTTTCTGGTTTACCATTTGACTATCTGATTGTCTTTAAAATTAATTGTATCCAAAGCACTCATAAAAAATATTTCAACTATCTCAACCAAAGGTCTAGGCAGGGTCTATTACATCAATTCTTACTGTCATGTACAATTTTTAGAAATCTCTATATGTTTATCTAAAAATCAATTTCCTTATAACTTTTGCTCATCAACCTTAATTTTACTATTAGGGCCTACACCAAACAAATCTTTCTTAGGGTATTACCTATACCTTGGGACATATAATTGAATGTAGGTGTCTTATATGCTGCAAATTAACAAGACCATTTTTAGTATGCTATTTCAAAGTAAAACCAATTTGGAAAAATATGGTAAGCTGTTGTATTCATTTCCTAAGCTGATGTAACAAAATACCATAAGCTAGGTGACTTTAAATAACAGAAATTTTTTTTTCTTATAGTTTTGGAGGTGAAATGTCCAAAATCAAGATGTCAGTAGGGCCATGCTCCTTTTTTCCTTTTTATTGAATTTATTGTGGTGACACTAGTTAACAAAACTATACAGGTTTCAGGTGCACAAAGGGCTGTGCTCCTGTGAATGCTCTAGGAAAGAATGTTTCCTTGCTTCTTCCTAGTTTCTGGTGGTTTCTTGCAATCCTTTGCATTCTTTGCCTTCATCACTCTACTCTCGGCCTCTCTTATCACATGGCCTTTTTTTATTTTTTCTCTATATTTCTCTCTGTGTCTGTGTCAAATCCCCTTCTCATTTCTCTTTAAAAGATAACAGTCATTGAATTCAGGGCCCACCTTAATCTAGTAGGACCTCATCTTAACTCTGTTATATCTGTTAAGACTCTATTACAAATAAGGTCACACTCACAGGTACCAGAGATTAGGACCTGGTCTTTTATGGTAAGAAACACAATTCTACCCACCACAGATGTGTAGGACATTAATCTTCTCAAAAAATTATATGTCTGTATGCTTGAAATATTTCATATCTTAAAATATAAAAAAAGGAATTATGTGAGGTCAAATGATGTTACATAAATATACCTCCCAAAACAAAGGGGAACACCCACATTTTGGTAGTGATAAACAGTACAAATATTTACAAACACTTATGAAATGTTCCCTGTATGTCAACTCTATGCTGAACATGTTACATACATTAGCTCATGCATTCCTTAGAACAATAATATAAGATAGGTGTGGTAGAAGGAATAGAATAATAATGCAATCTTCCTTCCACCTAAGATGCCCACCTCTGAATCCTCAGAACCTGTAAATATGTTACTATGCATAGCAAAGGAACATGTGTATATATGATTAAATTTAAAGGTCTTAAAATGGGAAAATTATTCTCGATTATATAGATGCACCCAATCTAATTGCATGAGCCCTTAAAAGTAGATAACTTTTCTAATCTGGAGTAAGATAAAGAGACCGAGGGGCAGACACAGAGTAATGTGATAAAAAAAGGCAAAGATTTAAAGGGTGAGGGGGACTCAGCCATTGTTGGCTTTGAAAATGGAGGAAGGGAGCCATAAAACAAGAAATACAGGAAACCTTTACAAACTGGAATTGGACCTCAGAGGACAGCCAACAAGGAAAAGGGGATGTTAGGCTTACAAATGCAAGGAAATGAAATCTACCAAGTCTGAGTAAACAAGACAATGTAATCTCCCCTAGAGTCTATGAAAAGGAATGCAGGCTTGCAGAAACCTAGACTTTAGTGTAAGGTCGGTGGGCAATGGGGGAAGGTCATGTGAGAAACCAGACCTGAGAACTTCAGCTGGAACCACCCACACTCATACATGCCAAAAGAAACTTCCCAGGAGTCCTTTGGAAAAGAGAGACTGTCTTCCAGACAGTGAGATTTTGCCACATCATATCAACTCGCCTCCACCCTAGACAACCCTTTAAATATCCCCCATGCGGTTTTATCAATGTGACATCTCTGGCCTCTGTCCCTGGGACCAGAGAACCTTGTTGGGCAGGATGCGCTATACTAAATAAAGCTTTTGTTATTCCACACTTCGTGGCTACACCCTTCCTTCTTCCTCGGCAGGGAAAACACCTCACATTTGGTGACAAAACCCAGGAGGAGTTGAAGCCCACTAGTGCCACTCCTCTCCCCTTCCCTTCCAAGGAAGAACCAGGATCTCCAACTTTCTACCTACTTTGGCACACGGTGCGAGGCAGTAAGTCTCCTTCCTCCAGCCTCCCCTCAGTTCTTTCTGCCGAGACTTCCTGTCCATAATCGCAGCTGCGTCAGGGATGTCTTTTACATTCCAATGCATGTGTGCCTGTGGAGACGTCCCGGGCACATCCACTTTACCTACCCGTCCAGTGGCCAGAGCTTGAGTTGCGGGACATCAATTCTCATCTCTGACCACTCTGAGGACTGAGGGCGGCCAAAGAGGCACAAGAATCTAAACCTATTCCAAAAACACTCCTGGAGTTGCCTTATCTGAAATCTCCCCCTCCCTAAAGAAGAAGAAACTGTTCTTCACTGTGGCCAGGCTACAGAACCCACTGGATAATCAAACCAGGTGACCTCCTGAAGGGACTTTCGGTTTTAACATCCTCACCAATTTCACTATTGCCAAAAATGCTGGGAACTGGCTGGAGATCCCTTAAACATTCAGGGCTTCTAGTATTTGTACTCCTGTTCTAATTTCTGTGCTGCCTGCTACACGGTACAGGCCCTTTTTTGGTCAGAGAAACCTCACCTAAACCCTTCACTCCTGATTTTTCCTCCTTCACCTACCCCCTTGAGGAACTCTCCCACCTTCCTGCCCAACCCCCAGGGGCGCCCCTCTCTCAAGACCCCTCTCCGGTCCCTCTGCAAACCTCTTTTACTCAGGTCTCTTCCTTCCAGGAGCCCCCTACCCTCCCTTCACAGAATCCTGTTTCTCATTCACCTGCAAATACCAGTCTCTCTTTCTCCTCCCCTGCTGGCCAGGGGCCTGTCCCTTCTCCACTGTGTTCTTAACCCCCCCCCTCCACCAGGCATTGGCCCTCATGCAGATTTGCTGGGATCCTGACCCCACGGCCCAGGCCCAGTCTTCTTGCAGAAAGGCCTGGCATTGTCTGACCTCTGGCTCCAGAGTTTCCAGCCGGATCTGGGAGCTGGGCTCCCCAGAAACCCCCCTCCTCTTATTCTCCGTCCCTAAACCCCTATGTAGGACCTGTGAACATGGCATTTAAAGTATTTTTTATTAATTTTAATGGGGTGACATTGATAAATCAGGGTACATGTTCAGAGAAAACAACTCCAGATATTTTGACATTTGATTATGTTGCATACCCCTCACCCAAAGTCAAATTGTCTTCTGTAACCTTCTATCTGGTTTTCTTTGTGCTTCTCCCATCCTCCCACTCCTTAAAGTTTTTAATGGTCATGAGTAGTAAAAAAAAAGGCTGAGGCTACTCACCAGGCCCACCAGCAGTAGGTAACTCTCCAAATCCAGGCTCTTGTGGCAGCCCTGAGGCTGGCAGAGCAACAGGGGCAAGGGACAGGAGGTGCCCGACCCAAATCTGGGCCACAGAGAGGAAACCCACGAGGAGCTTGCTTTAAATGTGGCAAGGAGGATCACTGGTCCCGACAGTGCCCCTACCCCAACTGCAAGCAGCCCAGTCACTGGCAGAACGATTTCCTCTTTGGGCAACAGGCTTTTCCTCAGCGCCTCTGAGTGGAAGACAAGCTACCCAAATGGGAGGCCAAGCCAGCCAGGCAGGCCCACCGTTTAAATTCCTTGGCCTCATGGATTACTGACACAATCCAGATTTGAAGACTCCCATTACCTACACCAAATCCAGGGTAACACTGCAAAAGTGGGTAAGTCCATCTCATTTCTTGTGGACACAGGGACTACTTTCTCTGTTTTGCCACCACACTCTGGACCTATAGTTCCATCACAGGTCTAGGTTATAGGAGTGAATGGGACCTCTTCCTTTCTCCTTCGTATGCCACTGCTGACATGCAGTTTTCCTCAAGCTTGCCCCCATGCAGGACCACTGGCAGTCAAAACCACTGGGCCCTACCCATCTCTGGCTCACCAAAAGGCTGGACAATGCAGATCCTCCTATTGCTCCTCTCTTTTTTTTTAATTCTTACAGGACTGCATCCGCAAAGTTTCTTGAGTCACGGTCAAACAGATGTCCCTCACGACTCCCCTCAAAGCCACCATTGACCTCACCTCCCCATGATGCTCCTAACCAGCAGGAAGTAGCCAGATGAACAGTAGTGCCCCTATCTAACATAAAACGTCAGAATGTAAAGTCAGTGGGCAATGGGGGAAAGTCACATGAAGAACCAGACCCGAGAATTCAGCTGGAACTGCCCACACCCATGAGCATCAAAAAACAACTTCCCAGGAGTCCTTTGGAAAAGAGCGACTATCTGCCAGCCAGTGAGATTTCGCCACATCATATCAACTCTCCTCCACCCTAGATGACTCTTTAAATATCCCCAATGCGGTTTCATCTGTGCGACTTCTCTGGCCCCTGTCCCCTGGACCAGAGAACCTCGTCTATACTAAATAGAGCTTTTGCTATTCCACACTTCATGGCTATACCTTTCCTTCTTCCTCGGCAGGGAAAATACCTTACACTTAGTCCATTGGGAGCCTGGTCAGACTTCTGCCCTACAGAACTGTAAGATGATAAATTTGTATTGTTTTAAGGAACAAAGTTTGTGGTCAACTTGTTACAGCAGCAATAGAAAACAAACAAAGTAATTAAGTAATAATAATATTTATTATTATTATTACCACAATTTACAGACCAAAAAAAAAAAAAAAGAAAGTAATATGTCTCAGGAACATTAATGTGCCTACAGTCACAAAGGTAATAAGTATTAATAGCAAAACAGGGAATTAGACAGAAGTATATCTGACAGAAGGCAGAGGCCATGCTTTTTTTTTTTTTTTTTTTTTTGGTGTATTTTTCTGAAGCTGGAAACGGGGAGAGACAGTCAGACAGACTCCCGCATGCACCCGACCGGGATCCACCCGGCACACCCACCAGGGGTGACGCTCTGCCCACCAGGGGGCAATGCTCTGCCCCTCCGGGGTGTCGCTCTGTTGCGACCAGAGCCACTCTAGCGCCTGGGGCAGAGGCCAAGGAGTCATCCCCAGCACCCGGGCCATCTTTGCTCCAATGGAGCCTCGGCTGCGGGAGGGGAAGAGAGAGACAGAGAGGAAGGAGAGGGGGAGGAGTGGAGAAGCAGATGGGTGCTTCTCCTGTGTGCCCTGGCTGGGAATCGAACCCGGGACTTCTGCACGCCAGGCTGACGCTCTACCAGTGAGCCAACCGGCCAGGGCCAGAGGCCATGCTTTTGAGAGGGAACAGAGTCTGCCACCTTAAAATATGTATTTTTGGGATATTGATTATTACAAGCTAGTTATTTATTTTACTTTGTTTTTATTTCAACTTAGCATGCAGTAAAAATTTAACAGAATTTATAAGCATTTACAATGCTTTAAAAAAAAAGGACTCTAAAAGCAATTTAGTTCAGATTTCAGAAATCACTCTCACTAAACACTTACAATAAATCTATTTCCAAATGTTCAATTTGGATGAAATTTTAAGACAGCATTTGGTAGGTATTTGTATTTGCTGGGTAGTTCAGTTGGTTAGAGCATGATCTTGATATACCAAGATTGCGGGTTCAATCCCCAGTCAAGGCTCATACAAGAATCAACCAATGAGTGTATAATTAACCTGTTTATTTTTAAAGAAACAAAAAACTTAAGGAAAGCCTTTTCCTCCTCCTTAACCTACTGTAAGGCCAGTGGTCGTGGCCATGCAGATTTGCATTGAATTCAGACAGATGGTAAAGAACAGTGGAGCCAGAGGATGGTGGACCATTCCAATTTACTGGAGGCTCAGCAAAACAGGCAAGCTAAAAGAGGAGAGAAAAAGTAAAAAAAAAAAAATATACAAAGGGAAAGAAAAATCCTGCTTTTCATACTGGAGGGAAAGGGATCAGGAAAAACCAACAGCACCTCTAACACCTCTCAGTGATGGGGGAGATCTCCCTCCTAGCCCCCCTGAAGGGAAGCATTTACATCCTTACAATAGCGCTGTTGCAGGCTCCTGCACTATTTTCACAAAGAGCCTGCAGCCAGTAAACCTGTGAGCAAGCCTAACATAGTCATTTTCCCCACACCTGCCTAAAAGAATTCAGATAGAAAAACCTGCTCCAGAAAGGTAGATCACCTTATCATTATAAATATGATCTAATTGTGGCAGACATAAAGGGACCTAGCAAAATCTGTGTGTTAGACTCCTCTCTGTGTCTTGGCAGAATAGCAAGAATCTCTTTACCACATGTTTGTTCCTTCTTATTTACCTATGAATTGAATACCTTCTCTTTGAATTTCAAACCACTAACCCCCTGTCTCAGCTCAAGATGGCATATAAGTCTCAATTGCCATTTTTTCCTCAGGCCAATATTCTTATGGAACCCCAGAACATACATAATAAACTTGATTATACTCTCCTGTTAATGTCTCATGTCAATTTGATTTTTAGACTAGCCACAAGAACTGTAAGGCCAGTAGTCATGGCTGTCATGGCCATTCAGGTGCAAGTTCACATTAGATTTGAACAGACTGTAAAGAAACAGCAGAGCTGAAAACTTGTGGGCCATTCCTTTATTCTCGCCTTGCAACCAGCCCTGCGAGTAAAAGCAAACACACAGGACACCAAAATCCACTCATACTTTCTCGAGTTCCACAACCGAGAGAATCTTTTCTGGTTTTTCCTAGAATCAAAGGCCCCCCCACCAGTCTAAGTCACCTCTGGTTCCCTATCTGCCAGCATGACTTCTTACTCTCTGCAAAAACTGGCTTCTCTCTCCTTCCCCTCCATCTTGGCTTCTTTCTCTCCAGCACTCTTCCTCCCTGTTCTCATTCTTCAAAAATATGGCCTTCTACATCTTCCTTCTTCTTCTTCTTAAAACTTTTTGGCACGAAAACCCTCCTACAACACACATTAGCATAATAATACCCTTTTCAAAGCAGGAAGGTAATCAGCAGCCTCACCTGGCAGCACCATTCATGTGGGTGGTGCCACTTTTAACAAAGTGAGCATAAAAATCACATAAAAACTATTTTCCCAGCAAGAACTATGAGGAAAGACTTGAAATGCTCCCCCTGTTGCAGTAATATAATGTTATAGTAATTAAATATATAGAAATATAGAAAAATATGGAAGACATATAGAAATAATTAGGATATAATATTAAAATCAATTAAGGAAAGTAAATAAAGTTATGTCATCTGGTTAAAAATGAATCTAGTGTGTAGAGATATGATAGGCAGCCTCTGCCTTTCACACAGGGCCCAGTTAGTGTGTGTGTGAAGTTATATATAGATAAGAAGTGGCTTGATGTCATAACTCTATAAGTTAACATAAAAAAGAAGTTTCCCTAGGAACACCTTAAAAGTGGCTTGATGTGACATTTAAGTAGATTAACATAAAAAGGACTCCCTGCGCGCAACTCACAAAAAGGTGGTTTGAGGTAATAATCCTGTAGATTGACATCTGTTAGAAGGTTTAGGCCAGAAAAGGTACTAAAGCTAAAGGGCTCCCCTGCTGCTATCGTTGCCCAGACTCCACCCTTAAACGTGGACTAAACATAAGACCTGAAACCATTAAGTACATAGAAGAAGACATAGGTACTCAACTCATGGACCTGGGTTTTAAAGAGCATTTTATGAATTTGACTCCAATGGCAAGAGAAGTGAAGGCAAAAATTAATGAATGGGACTACATCAGACTAAGAAGTTTTTGCTCAGCAAGAGAAACTGATAACAAAATAAACAGAAAGCCAACTAAATGGGAAATGATATTTTCAAACAACAGCTCAGATAAGGGCCTAATATCCAAAATATACTAAGAACTCATAAAACTCAACAACAAACAAACAAACAATCCCATAAAAAAATGGGAAGAGGATATGAACAGACACTTCTCCCAGGAAGAAATACAAATGGCCAACAGATATATGAAAAGATGCTCATCTTCTTTAGCTATTAGAGAAATACAAATCAAAACAGCAATGAGATACCACCTCACACCTGTTCGATTAGCTATTATTAACAAGACAGGTAATAGCAAATGTTGGAGAGGCTGTGGAGAAAAAGGAACCCTCATACACTGTTGGTGGGAATGTAAAGTAGTACAACCATTATGGAAGAAAGTATGGTGGTTCCTCAAAAAACTGAAAATAGAACTACCTTATGACCCAGCAATCCCTCTACTGGGTAGCT